>NC_085014.1:9895259-9930259 GCF_963854185.1 Sardina pilchardus | reverse complement strand
TGCGTTACCTGTTGGAGGCAGCGTGTGGTCCTGTCACATTTCTTAAATAGTGCCCTTTTGGGTGAACAAGTGGACATTCTGAACAGAGTGATTCAGCTTAATGCCTGTGGTAGAGGAGTGTGCTTTACCAAACCCCAGTGGTAGCTGGGGGTGTGCTTTACCAAACCCCAGTGGTAGACGGAAGCGGACATCCCAGGTTCAGAAAGTTAAAAGTCCTGCCAAGTATTTGATCCAACCATTTAGTAAACCAGCTCGTCATAATTAGCAGCCAGGTACATCAGATCCTTAGTGACTTCACCTGTGTTACAGTAAGTGCACAGGTGGAAAGAATATATGGCGGGGCTTTTACTTTCTGAAACCGAAACGTCCGCCTCTGCTGGTAGATGGGTGTGTGTGTGTGCGTTACCTGTCTGAGGCAGCGTGTGTTCCTGTCGCACCGGCACCAGCTCAGTCGGGGCACACTGGGGCAGGGGCAGAGAGCGGCACCTCTGGAGGATGACCCTAAAGGGGGGGTCACGGGGAGACACTCCCGGGGGCCGGGACAGGGTCTGGAAACCACTAGATAAAGTTAGGGTCACAGCCAGGTAGAGAGCTGGAAGCTCCACAACCCCACAACCCCACCTGGAAGCTCCACAAGCCCATAACCCCCCCACCCACCCACCCCTCGCATGCAGGTGAACTCCCAAAGAGGATGAGATGAAAACATGAACTGAATGACTTCAATTGATAGCATTGAACATAGCAGATGGATCAAAGCAGTAGCTCAAACGTTCAGTAAGAAGGGAGCAAGAGAGAGAGAGAGAGAGAGGGTGGGAGAGAGAGAGAGTGTGTGAGAGGGAGGGAGAGAGAATGTAATGAAGGAACAAAGCGGGAGGAATGGAGAGCTGTGGTGGGGAAGCAAGGCGTACTGTAGCTATAAATATCAGCTGCTTAAAACGGGGCCATGCGTAGTACATTGTTTGGGAGTATAAATGCTAGTCTGCGTTAGCCTCACCATCAGAGTCGAGCATGTGGTGAATGCATTACGGATCAGAAGCCGGCAAGCTATATTTATAAATGAGTGGGAGGAGGTGGGAGGTCATTGACAGTCTGATTTTCTCTCTTTCTTTTTCTTTTTTTTCTTTTTCTCTTTATTTCAGTCTCTAATTCTGTCTGTTTCTTTTTCTTAATTTTTCTTCCTTTATGTAGGAACGCTTAAATGTCACCACTGTTTATTTACTGAGGGCAACAGAAAATAAAGCTCTGCACAGACAATGCAGCTTACTGAGCTGTTAATGGTCTCAATTGTATCCAGTTCACACATCAGCAAGTTTAACAATGGAATTCATCCTAGATTGTATAGCTCTATAAAAACAAAGGGATTTGAGAACTGATTCAAATACTCAGACTTTCAAATACTCATCTTTCATCTCCTGTCACAATATTCCACTACATATTGAGATTGCAGTGATTAAACATCACAACAGCGGGACAGCGATTTTAGCCTCCATTTTAGAATACCTCCTTTCAGTATCCAAAAACATTTAGAGTAAATAGCAGATGTATAAGCAAGCATTAGTGATGATGACATATGAGTATGATAGATATACCACTGAAGATCTAAAACACAGCCCATTGGATTCCATGCATCCTGTACAAACTTCCTACTCCTACTGTGCGTTCAGGCTAATGAGGCACTACTGAGAGCAGAACAGCTGTTTTTTCCACTGATACAACATAGTGACCTGGCCAGGGGGTCAGCTGGGAGCAGAGCAGGGAAGCTAGGTAGGGACAGGAAAGGCCGAACTGCGGACGCTACGCTGGGACAGCAGAGGTTCCAGGAACGGAGAGGCAGAGAGGAGGTGAGAGGTCAGCTGGGGTCGTCGATCTTTTTCGGGCTTACTCTGTGCGGCTGCGCGGCGGCGGCGATGGCGGCGGCGTCCGGCCCGCCGAGAAGACCGCCGCTGCTTCCTCCTTCGATGACCGAGCGCGGCCTCTTGTGGGGGTAGGCGCGCCTCACCCGCAGCACGCTCGGCCCGCTCTCCCGCCGCAGCCAGTGCGCGCTCAGGGTCGGGTCGACGGGCGCCCCCGCCGATGCGGACGCATGTCCTTCCTCCAGGATGGGGTGGGGCACGCTCAGAGCGGTCACGCAGACGGAGGCCGGCCGCGGTCGCCGGCGCACCGGGGAAGGGAGTGGGGCGGCCAGGACGAGGACGAGAGGGCCGGAGGGGCCGCGGGCGCCAGGATGAGCCTCGGGCGTGCGCCTGATGCCTGTCCCGCCGACACCTGCCGGGGGCTATTTTCAGCCACATGGTTAAAAAGGAGAGGGATTTTGGTGACCTAAATCTACTCTGTAGAATCTGTCTGTGCTCAGAGAAAAAGGAGAGAGAGCAAGAGAGAGAGAGAGAGAGAGAGAGATAGAGAGAGGGAAAGAGTAAGGAAAGAGAAAAACTGACCTCCCTAGACTGTGTGTGTGTGTGTGTGTGTGTGTGTGTGTGTAACTCTGAGGGCACTTCTCCCAGTATTCAGTGGACTCGCTTCATTATTCCCTGACCAAATTTCATGTGAGCAAAACTGTGAGTAATGCATTGGCCACTAGTCACAGCAAGTTCTAGAGTCAAGAGCGGGGGAACTTTCAGTAGTTCTACCAACGGAGTGAGCATGTGAGCTATGGGAGGTGAAGGGGGGGGGGCTAGTGCTTCTCCACGGTGATGGCTGGAATACTAATGTAAAGAGACATCTCATGCCCTCTGCTCATCATACCGTTACAGCACACCAACTCACATGCGCCAGTCAGCAGAAGGGGAAAAAAAAAAAAAAAAAAACGTGAGAGAATCTGACTAATTTTCATGTCACAGCTCTGCTGAACCATGCTACTCATCACACCACGGGGCCGTGTGTGTGTGTGTGTGTGTGTGTGTGTGTGTGTGTGTGAGTGTGTGTGTGTGTGTGTGTGTGTGTGGGAATCCTGGTGAGAACAGAAGAGGAGAGAAACAGAAGACCTAAGAGCAGGCCATTGCTTTCTGTCAAGACTGCACAGTCAGGCTGAGCTAAATTTGACCTGACTCCCATTCTTTCCCGGTTCAGTAATTGAACGCTGTTATTTGACAGAGGACAGCCTACTCCATGTGTGTGTGCTGAATGAATTGGGGGCTGTCTGAAGGTAGCTATTACCAGGACATGGAAAACTGCAGCTATCTACTTCCTGATTGCTCTCTCCCTCAATACCGCCTACCGGCACACTTACAGGACTCCCAGAATGCCGCTTTGATTAAATTCTGAGGGGAAAATCCCAGTTTGACTTTGTGAGATGATATTTTTTTTTAATATGAAGCGATGAGAGCAAATGTGTTTCTGTGCAAATGAAGGTTATGGAATGAGAGTGAGTACTAGTGAGGAGGAGAGATGGGTCTGGATTAATTAAAATGTAAATTAATGGTCTCCTTAAATAATGATGAAAAGAAGTTGTGAACGTTCTGTGAAAGTAGAATGTAGAGGTGAATACAGAACATCGCAACACAAGACATTTGTTTACAGAACATTTATGACAAAACAATAACTAAACTATAATATCTTAATTATGTTTACACATATCACAGTCATTTCAAAGTAACGGTGTCACTCACCATAAACACCTCATCAGAGTCCTTTTTCTCTGGAGCTGATTGGTTGCTGTCAGACTCATTTTTCTCCGTAGAGACTGGTATATCCACAGAACCCAACTCAGACTCTGTAAGCTCCGCTACTTCCTCAGGGGAGATGCACTCTGATTGGCCCTCTGCCTCAGAGAGAGAGCCCCCCTCTGTGACATCACCCCTCGGTTGGTTCTCTATGGTAGCCAGAGAGGTGCGTGCGGAGTTCATGGGAGTCAGAGTCGAGCCTGACCCCTCGGAGGGGTTCGAGGGGTGACTGCTGCCACCTGGCGAGTCTGGGTACACTTTCCATGACTTCAGGATCACCTGGGGGGACCTGCCCGAGGCCGCCTTGGCAGGTGAGGCCTCGCACAAGTTTCCATCTGGAGACGGGTGAGAACCTGTCGAGAGGCACTCGACCTTGTCCTCGCTCCGCAAGGTCATCGACATGGCATGGGGAAAGTCCCGCGGCCTCTGCGACCGCGGGGTGCCGACAGGCGAGCGTTCTTCGTCGGGCGGCGAGAATGACCGCGACGAATTCTTCCATTTACGTGCAGTCTGTGCCATGCTGTTGAAGAAGCGAACCAGCCCACCAAAATGGCTGCTTTTGCCATCGGCACCCGCAGGCTTTGGAGCAGGCTGGAAATCTCTGATACATTCAAAGTCCACTGAGCCATAGTCTGAGTCTATGGTCTTGTCTAGCGTGTGCAAAGATTCAAAACTCTTGTCGGACAACCCCGAACCTCCTTTGCCCATTAAGGAGATCCTTCTCAAGTAGCTCCACACTTCAGAACCTTTTGCCTTTCTAGATCTCACAGTAACCCTGGGACTGTCTGTCACAGACCTCTCCTCGTGGATCGTGAGTGTGGAGTTGTTACAATTTGAAATGTTTGGATGTGGCCTCTTGGTGTACGTCACCCTCTCCAAAGTCTTGCAGCCGTTGTGGTTGTTTGCGGCCGCGTATTTGACCGGTGTCGGGGTGTCGTTCTCAGGGGTGGGGGTCAAGTCGATGTCCTCGAAGGAGACGTCGAAGTCGGTGGTGTGGCCGGCGTAGGAGTGCCTCTTTCCGCGGTTCCTGAGCGTGTTCCTGTTGGCGTACAGCGGCGAGGGAAAGTCTCTGCAGATGCTGCTGTCCTCCTCGGGCTCGTCCCTGAGCGAGCTGTTGAGCTTGGAGCTGGACGTCCTCCCCGCTTTGCCCCTGAAGACAGACGACGGGGTCTTCAGCTTCTTGAAGGACCTCACCTTGTCCATGAAGGAGAGTTTCGGGATGGACGCCTCGCCGGGGAGGATCATGGAGTGCGGCCGGCGGTCTAGGTCCGAGGCGGTTCTCCGTCGGTTCAGAATCTTCCAGATGCCGGTGGATCTGGGCCTCCGGATCGCCTCCGCACTGTCCTTCACCGGAGTCGGAGGGGGGGACGCCTCGAGCTCCCCGGGCTTGGCCTCCTGAACCCGCATGATCCCCGTTTCCTTCTCCACGTCCAGGGAGACGTTGAACACACGGTTCACGAAACCATTCGGGTCACTGCTGTCACAGGTGGGGCTGCTTGGATGGTCCATCCTTTCACATGGCATAAGTAACATCAGCTAACAACTAGGTGGGCCATTTTGCTGCCAGTCACAAGCAGAAGAACCTGTGGGTTATATGCAAATAAAAAATGTCATTCAGCAAAAGACATTGCTATTCTGTCCATCACTGAACTTGAATCTAACTGTATTCTTTAAACAACAGTTGTCAGAATGGAGAAACTGTCCCATGAGAAATATACTGCTGACATTTTATTTCATTCATGTTTCTGTACAAATACTCCTTGTAATAGGCCAGCATCTTTTTTCCTCTCTCCTTTCCTTTTTCTCATACAGCAACATGAGTCAACCTCTTCCTGCTCTATCGCCCCCTCCTTCAGAATCACTGGATGACTTAAGTATAGTATTCGTTCTCCGACACAGGGAGCGGGAGAAAGCAAAACATTGGGGAAATTTCGAATGCCTCCACATCAAAGCTCAGTGAACTCCGCGTCAGCCCACACATGGCCCACGTTCCCAGCGTAACATGACTTGTGAACCCCGTGCTGAGTGTTGAGATTCGCCTAAGTAATTCAGTGGAATGTTCTTTACAGTGAGTCAGCGTATTCATATTCACCCTCTCCACTCCGCAGAGCATTAGCTGCCCGGTAATTACCCTACCACAAAGTAAAATATTTCCCCTGAGCAGATGCGGCGTTGCCATGGAGACTACGCCTTTACAGGGAATATCAAGGTATTTAGAGCGGTGGCCTGACATTGCCTAGTATTTATTATCTGACAGCTACTAACTCGGCCGCATAGATATAATAAAGCTTTATTACGCACGGCCCTGGCAGAGGTGCGTGCACGAGCTCAGATTGGCTACCCACGTGTGGACAGCGGGCTATTAATGACAAATGTGACACATTAAAGAATAGGCCTAGCCCACGAGGACGGAAGCGTCTAGGCTAACCAAAGTTAAGTGTTTACCTTATCTGTCATCCTAAAAACAAAAGAATCTGCGATGCTTTGTAGCCCATGCAAAAAATAGGTCTATTTCAATACTAGGCTATATTTTGATAGCAGATAGTAGGTTAAATAGTGATCTAGTGTAGTGACCCCTAATTAAAATAAACAGACACATTATAGTCTATTACAAAGGGCGTCTGGATATCTAATGCCAAGAAGACACTCAAACTGTTGCTGAACTCACCCCACATCAGTTATCCAAATAGTCTACTCTTTCATGTTCCAAGTTTTTGAAGGTGTATAAAGTAGGCTATTTTAGTGGTAGGCTACTGCGTAGACGGGGCTCCTGCTCTAACTTTGAAGAGGTGGCATCACACGCAAGGAACGAAGCAGCTGAAATTAATTTTCTGACAATTCTTCATAAGAGGGTTAATCCACAAGGCTTAAGTCTCCCCTTCATATACGTCTAACATAATTCTGATATTTTACCCACACTGAGACATTTCTTAGCGAAGGCTACTCCTCTTTAACCTAACATTGTCCATCTTTTTAAAGCAGTGTTACCTTCAAAAAACAAAATACTTCATTAAATCAATAAAGTATGCCAAGAAAGTGCTTTTCCGGATTAGAGTTCAAATCTTTCAAAAAGTTTCACGCCAAAAAAACTTACTTTAAGTCATTCCGTCCAAAGTGCATGTTCCAAATGAGACGAACAAAACTGCTCCTGTTTGACAGAATTACACTAGGGGTATGCGTAAAAAACTTTGTAGCCCAATAAAAACTATGGCAGACATTCCGCGGTGAATCCTTAGCTCCGCTCGAAGTGTGTACATTCCACCTACTCCGTTTCTCTTCAAACGTCCCGGAATCCTCCAAAACCTCCTAAGAATAAGTCTAAAGTGGTTTCTCCGTGCGGGGAACTGTTGAACTCTTGCCCCAAAATCCTGAACAGACGCCGACACCGAGATAGGCTAGTGTGCGAGACGCACGCACGCAGACAAAGCGCGCCACTCAAACACACACACACACACGCGCGCGCGCGCGCGCCTACTCACACACACGCAGTTGGGTCAACTTCGTACAACGCCCAAATCCTCCCGACATTACACTTTTTTAAATTCATTTTTGCTACTGTTTTTTTTTCCCTTTCAAAAGACCAAACGTTTCCATCTGTCTAACTGATGTTTGATTTTATTTTTTTTTACCACCCCTCATTTGATGTAGTTCACTTTATCTTTACCTACTCATTCTGTAAAGAGGACAATAAAGCCATTTAATTTCATATAAACCAATCTGGAACTTAAAACACCTTTGTTTTACTGTCTTGGTCCATCTGCGAAGTTTGTATGATGTGATAAGCTTTCATGGGTTCAAATTTGGATTATGCCCAGGAAACCCACACAATATAGAGACCCTGACCGCTCAGCTCAGAGCCCTCATCTCTGAAAAGTGTGATGTGTGGGAGAGCCTAAATTTAAACATCTGCTCTCTGTCCTGTTTTGGTGGCCATTGTAATCATATGGCATTTCTTGTCTAACACTCAGCTGCCCCCCCCCCCACCCCTGTGCTCTCCCTTCTCTCTACACAGGAAAGAGTAGATCTTACATCAATGGGTCACGCAAAAAAACGCTCCCTCGCTTGACAAAGACAGGAAGCCTGGCTGACTGTATGTAAATATCTGCCGGTATACACGCTTTCCCCCCTCTCTCCACCTCCCCCTCCCTCTCGTCGGTGCTTGCGTGGTCGCCGAGGCAATTGTGTTCCGTCTCCCCCGTGTGTGTGTGTGAGTCACTCTCTGCCACTTAGTGCCCACTCGAGGGTGGCAGCGCCGTGGCCGAACCATACCCGCCCAGTGCCCAGTCTAAACATAACAGAGCTCTGATCTGCAACAGCAGCCACCCTCATCGGGCACACCACACCACAGCTGTCCTCTGGGGAAGAGGTCAGATGGCCCTAGCTGTTCTCTAATTCATTCTCTATAGTTGTTCTGATTGGGCCACGATCCGCGTCTGGCTGACGGCGTTCGTTTGTGATATATTTACGGACGGCAGGGCAGGCAGGCAGGCAGGCAGGAGACGGTGGATTCCCGCGGAGCTCTCATCTTGACAATGGGAGCGGGAGAGTGGAGAGTGACGAGCGGGGAAGAGTGGCGAGAGAGGCCCACTTCCCCGAGCGCCTTCGCATTCTTCGCGCTTCCTGTGAATGACCAGCAGCTTTTCCTGCTGTCCGTTCCTGTCGCAGAGCGCATCCTGTGCAACCGCCGAGACCCCCAGGACTCTCAGCTGGGTGTAGAGCAGTCCACTAATAAGTCACCTACTAGAGAAGATTGTGTACTACTAGATGCATTGTATACAAAACACTCACAGATAGGAAGTATACATACATATATATCTATACATATTTATAGATATACACACACGCACACATCACTTATATATTTTTTTTTTTTCATATTGACCTACATACAAACAGAAGATAAATGCAAACATACATACAGATGTATTGTATGTGATACACACACACACACACACACACACACATGCACACACACTCACAGAAAGAAAGTCACAGTGTAGAGGAGGGAAAAGACAGACAGGAGGGAGGAGAGGACAAAAGGGGCAGAGAAGAGCACACTGTGGTTGCGCTTAAAAAATGTCGGCTTCGCCGGCCACTCCTGTTCAGCATGTTTTTTTTTTTAATGTGTCTCAAATCCTGCAGTGAGAAAAACAAATTAGTCGAGACGTACAAAAACAGACCGTAGGGCTTCCCTGGCTGTCGCACACCGGAGGGGGATAGTGTAGTCATATGTCTGTTTATTGTGCTGTTATTATCTTGTGCTCGTAAAAAAGTTTTTGTGAGGCCGTCGCTCGGAGTGATGTCATCGGCTTTTCATTTTTTAGAACAATTGGCCTCTTCCTTGGCTTCCTGTGAGCACCGTCCCCACTGTGTCGCTCGCGGGAGGCGCTGGACAAAACAACCTCCATGTAGCCTGCACTTCTCTCCCTTTTTCGCCCCCAGGAGTAATTGTTTCACCAGTTGTGTGTTAAAAAATGGGTTTTTGTGTGTGTTATTGCTGCTTTTTTGAAAGATGAATGCCACACTAGACCACACGGGTGACGCATTACATATAAGGACATGTCCTTGGAGTGAGCTTTTGTTGTGGTTCAACAAACAAAAGCAAATAAAACAAAACACACACACACACACACACACACACACACGCATGAAAGTGAGGAACAAAATCATCAGCTACACCCCGAGACATCAATTTATTGTGTGAAAGGGTGTGTCTCAGCATCATTAGTCCAGGGTGCTGTTCACTGGCGTGGTTAAAATAGCCATGTGTTCTGTGTGTGTGTGTGTGTGTGTTCTGTGTGTGTGTGTGTGTGTGTGCCGCTGTGACTCACAGAGTCGCCCTCATTATTTTGTGTCCACCAACAGCACATAATTGGTCCATTTCCAACCCTCACTAACACAGAATGGCACAGTGGACAGTTAAGGGCTGGACATCGCAGGGCCTCTGCAAACCTCTGCAAACCTGAACTTCAACATCTCTATGACAGTGAGGGTTAGACCATTACCACCACCCCTCCCCACCACCACCACCACCACCACCACCCTCCCCACCCTTGTCCTCCCCACCCAAGGACTGTTCCCTGGTCAGACGTTGGATAAGAAGAGCACACAGGTAATGGCTGGAAGCAGCGTTGGGCTTTAGATAAAATTACACCGGCATTCCTTGCATTCTCCCCTCGCTGTGATGCGCATTCTTCTCATAGTCCACCAGCTCCGTGTGGCTACCGCAGAGCCTCTCTCTCTCCCCACCGTCCTCTCCATCTTGTGACTTCCATTCACTGGGGCCTATTGTCTTTTTCTTGTCTGCCTGTGTGTGTTAAGATGAGCTAGATATTTTTGTCCGTCGTGTTTCTTTTTAACCAAGCCCTTGTGATAAAAGGCCCAAATGAGAAACAGTTCTAAGCATTTATGTTTGGCGTCTTTCTGGAGAGAGAGACGGGAGGGAAGAAAATGAGGCCGCTCAGAGTCAGTGGCCACTCTGCGCTGTATCAGAGAGAAATCAGAAAACAGGAAAACCGGCTACAGTAAACACAAGCAGCGGAAAGCAAGCAGTTATACTTCCGCTCGGCCGGCTGAATAGGAAACCAGATATTTTTAAGGAATTCCAATCTGGACAGGCAAGCACCTCATCAGTCTTTGTGTTAAGAGGGAAAGAGAAAGAGAGAGAAAGAGAGAGAGAGAGAGAGAGCAAGAGAGAGAGAGAGTGTGTGTGTGTGTGCGCGCGTGTGTGCCTGTGAGAAAGGAAGCATGAGTAAAGAAGTGTCAGAATATGAAAAAACGATGACAGACTTGTTTGGAGATCATACGTGACATATTCTTTGAGGCGCTCGTAATGAGGCATGGTGATTTCAGTTTGACTTGGCCCGGCGCATCCATCATGATAATCCTTCTTCAGCAGTCCTGCGACAGCACCTCGGTGAGCTGTGGCCCTTTGTCATGCTACTTTGCACCTACAGCAAATACAGAGAGACAGCCAGCCAGCGAAGGAAAGATACAAAAAACAAAAAAAATGAAAATGAAATGCCCCTTGAAAGGCTCGTGTGGGAGACAAGGTTCCAGCGCTTTGATTTCGGGATAACGGCCTAAGCACTGTCTGTAGTGGCCTTGTTTTATGTGTGTGTGTGTGTGTGAGAGAGAGAGAGAGAGAGAGAGAGAGAGTGTGCATGTATGTGTGTGTGTGTGTGTGTGTGTGTGTGTGTGTGTGTGTGTTGGGGTGGGAGGGGTGGTGTGTGTTGAGGGGTTGTGATGTTGATGTTTATCCGGTGCGTTGCTCAGCTATCGCCTCTTGCTGCCTCTGTATCTGTAGCTGTATCACAGGACCCGGAGAAGCCCCCAGGCAAGGGCTTTTAGGTCAGCTCAGACAGGACAGGCTGTGGATGTGCCCGCGTGAAAACATTTCCTTTCGGTTGGTCAGCTTGTTGTGGCTCAGAGTGAACAGCTTTTTTGGGCTTTGTGTGGCAAAGACAGACAAACAAACCAAAAAAAAGGAAACAGGGGACTCGGCAGAGACATTTGATTTTGACTGGCTATTATTTAGTGTTGTCCTCTGGGAAGTCCCCGCACAATTCTCATTAAGGACTACTCTTGATAACAAACATTTTTTTTTCCTACACGAATCCCTGAGGTCAACTGGATTTCAGTGTAAAATTGCAGAGAGCTGGGAGCCCAGATACATACTGGCTTGTGTATGATTAATTGGCTTAGAGAGACCAGGGCGATACCTCGGGAGAGGGTAGAGGTACGTGGAGAGAAAGGAGAAGTGAAAAAAGAGAAGGCACAATGACGGAAGGCTGAAAGAGAGGAAAAAAAGCTGAAAAGGTGAATGGGAGAGTGAGACAAAGACAGCAAGAAAGGAAGAGACATAAAAACGAGACAGTAAAAAAAGAAAAGTGTGGGAAAGGCATGAAGAATGTCAGATCAAAAGACAGATCGCAAATAGTATTACAATATAACAACACAACATAACAACATAGCAACAATACTGTAGGTGGGCGATGGTGAAGAGAGAAAAAGAGAATAAGATAGACGGATGAAGGGAACAGAGAGGGAGAGGGAGAGAGGGTCTTGATCAGCTTGAGGGGGTGGCAAGAAGTAAGCTCCTGCCCCTTAAATTGTTGTTTATTGTTGCAGTGGGCGTCTGCCTTTTGGTTATTATGCCTATCAATTTAACGCCCCACCCCTATCCTGTGTCACTGTGCTTGCTCCCTCATTGTGTGTGTGTGTGTCTGTGTGTGTGTGTGTGTGTGTGTGTGTGTGTGTGTGTGTGTGTGTGTGTGTGTGTGTGTGTGTGTGTGTGTGTGTGTGTGTGTGTGTGTGTGTGTGTGTGTGTGTGTGTGTGTGTGTGTGTGTGCGTGCGTGCGTGCGTGTGTATGTGTGTATGTGTGTCACCCTATTCTCACTCTGCCTGTGGGTCCACTCTCAGAGCCCAGGGGACAGTTCAAAATTGCAAATGCCTGAGAAACAGTGTATTTTTAACAGCCTATAGCAAAGAATATCTACTGTTTAAACATTTAACACATGCTTTATACTTTTTTTCACTAAAAGCATGGTGCATTGAGGTTCACATAGAGGCTCAAGTCTGAAGTCTCAACCCATTTGTGGAAGAGTGTGTGTGTGTGTGTGTGTGTGTGTGTGTGTGTGTGTGTGTGTTTGTGTTTGTGTGTGTTTGTATGTGTGATTGACCATGCATGTATGCCGTGGCAGAACTGTGGAGGACGAAGCCATTATTTTTTCATCTGAAATGATGGGCACCTCTCTCTCTCTCTCTCTCTCTCTCTGTCTCTCTCAAATTCAAATTCAAATTCAAAGGAGCTTTATTGGCATGACTCAGACATGAAGTGTTGCCAAAGCAGACACACACACACACACACACACACACACACACACACAAACATGCACACACTTGTTTGCTCACATGCTACAGTAAACCACACAACAATACTGAAAGACAATAATAGAGCTGATCTTAAACTCCCAGAGTTTGAATGACCCTGTTGGATGTGACTGTACGTGAAGTGAAGACGCAGTGGAACTTATTCTCTCTCTCTCTCTCTCTCTATCTACCTTTCCCTCCATCTCCTCCCTGCATGTTTCTCTTCTCCTCTTCACCTCTTCCTCATTGCTGTGTTCAACACGAGATCAAAAGTCCTCGGTGAGCTCTCGGTTACCTCGCCGCGGAATTTCGAAGCTTAAGCAAATTATCATTTAATCCACTTACTATGTCATTTACCTGTCCTTTTTAAAGGCAGTCACCATTTTAAATCAAATTTGCTGAGCCAAGGCATTATGTAATTACTGCATTTCAGAGGCCCGGGCCTTTAAGGCCAACCGCTTCTCTTGTTGTTGTTCTTAAGAGTAGGACAAGCCACCAGTGGCAGCGATAATAAATAAATAAATAAATAAAACTGTTTCAAAGGTGTCTTCAGATGGGGAGCAGAAAATCTGGTGAGACACAAATAATCAAAGGAGAGTTTTATGTAACTGAAAATTATTCGAGCTGTTCCATTTCATAAATTGCTCCTTTTTGCAAAAAGACACGCTTCCCTGGGCACCCGGCTCTGAGCGAGCGGAGGGAGGAGGGAAGGGAGAGGGACCGCGTGAAAAATGTATATTCCCACAGCTGGATCCGTTTGCCTTTGAAAATCCTTCATATAGCCCCAACTCATCACTCCTACTCCCGTCCAAAAAGGGAAACGAGAGTCTCAAACGCAGAGAGAGGGAGAGAGAGAGAGAGAGAGAGAGAGAGAGAGAGAGAGAGAGAGAGAGAGAGAGAGAGAGAAAGGCAGAGGAGGAGAATAGTGTCATTACAGCGGAGTGTCACTCACACGTTCAAAGAGCGACCTACATAGCACCTGAGCTTCAGTCAGTGCTTTGAAATGTCGCCTACCGTTGTCGCCGTCAGCCTAGACCTGACAGCGTTCACCTTTGACCCTAACAGACGTGTGCAATTAGGCAATCAGTCAGCGTTTTGGTGACAGTATGATTGCTTAACCAACTATTACATTACCAGTGTTTTTGGGTAATCCCCCACATTTAACTAGATGTGTGTGTTGGGAAGTGGGGTCGGTGTTGGGGGTTGCCAGATTGAGTGCTGAGACTCTAGCGTAGATCCCCCTCCTGCAGCTGCATGCTGGTGGTCATGTGACAAATGGCTCCTGTTAGAAGTAATCCTCAAAGCCCCCTACTGGTCATGGACCACTGGAGTGTTAAGTCCTCTCTCGATAAGGTGGTCTATCTTGCTGCGTCTCTCTCTCTCTCTCTCTCTCTCTCTCTCTCTCTCTCTCTCTCTCTCTCTCTCTCTCTCTCTCTCTCTCTCTCTCTCCCTCTCTTATTTGTTTACTCTTTCATAGACAAAGACACACACACACACACACACACACACACACACACACACACACACACACAGAGACTCAGATACACACGCAAAGAGAATTATAGATTATAGAGACAACCTAATTCTCATTATTAATTAAATCATAACAGCTGTCTTGTTAATAATTATTTTCAAGTCAAAGGTCACTGTTTTCTTTTCAATGCTTTTTGTCATTAACTGAATTTTTATGCATGCAGGTTTTAATTTGGTACTAGCAGGTGTAGGTCCATATAGTATGTAATTCTTCACTTAGTGCACAGCGCCACTCAGTGGTGATAGTGGATTCTGCTTCCCTTTTTTCATTCGCAAAAATACTCCTGTCCACCAGAGGGCGATAGACTAAAGAATTCAAGATGAGGCAAGTATTGCACAACATGCCTGTTGTTTACTTGTATAAAAACATTGTTACAGGTCGCGCCAAAGAAGATTACATGCTTTCTTAACATTCTTTGAAAACTGAAAACAAGGATAAAATCGAATACATTATCATCTTAAATATGCATACTCCCAGAAAATGAAACTCTCACAAATAAATGGATATAATCTGATGATCCATTGTCACAAATTCTGGGTGAGTATTCTTATTTGCTTCTTCTTTGTTCATTTAAGGCTGTGGTGTGATCATGTATTTCCCCCCAAAAATGGGTTTGCTCATCAGTCCTGCCTTATCCCATACAAAAACTCACAATTGGACATTATATATCTCCGCAGAGCGACCCTGTGATTCTCCATTCGTCTTTGCCCTTTCAGACCTAGTGAGATCATCTCAAGTGACATGCTTCAAATAGTTCCGTAGAATCGGAGGGATATCCAGTTGATCAATGGCACTCATTTTGTTTGCTTTTGGGAGGTAGTTTCGAACAGCAAGGCGAGACTGTGACATCAAGGTACAAGGACACACTGTAAGAAGATAAAACAAAATATATGTTATTTTCTTACTCTCCCTCAGCATAAATTGAACAACAATAGATGTGCTGAAACCCTTAACTAAACGTGTTTATGTTATATATGTAGGCCTATATTTGATGTGCCAAAGACTCCCTATACACTAAACCAACAACACATGCATTGGACCAAGACAACTTAGACTTGAAACTTATTAAATTCAGTTTGACATCCTCCTAAACATGGCCATTGTTTGTTTAGTTGTTTTTCTGTTCTTTTCTGTTCAGGTACTCCCTTCAATTGGAGACCTTCTTCACCTGCACCAGGGTCTACTCGGGTGAAGCCTTTGTATGTGTTGTCAGGCCCAAGATTATATTCTGTATTTTAGTGTAGTTCGGTGGAGAACTGCATTAGTGTTAGTAACACTCGCTACTACATCAGTGTGTATCTTCAGCAATCTGTATGGGTAACAAATATGTCATCAGAATGGCAACTTTTGTTTTTAAGGCCTTGGCACACCCATTGACATGTTTCCAAGAGAGGCTCTGGGCTGTACCCATAATGCACTGCTTTGTGATTAGTAGAGTGCTTTTTGTTATCTGACAGGTGAGTGTCTCCCTCACCTCTGGCTGCGAGCAGGATGGCCACGGCCTCGTTCTGCTTGGTGGTCTTGTCGATGATGAGCGTGGGCAGGTAGACGTTGGCGCCGAACTCGATGAGCAGCTGCGCGTACTCCACGCCGCAGCCGTAGCGCAGGCACATCTCCAGCACGGTCTTGGGCTGCTTGATGCGCGCCAGCATCTTGGCCTCCGTGCAGTTGAAGTCCGGGTTGGCGCCGCTCAGCAGCAGCAGCTTGAAGCAGTCCAGGTGGCCGTACACGGCCGACAGGTAGAGCGGCCCGCGGCACGCCGTGGCGTTGGACGCCCAGTCGGGCACCTTCGGCCGCACGTCCACCTCGGCGCCGGCGTCCAGCAGCTCGCGCAGGATGTCCACGTCGCCCTCGCGCGCCGCCGTCAGCACCGGCGAGCAGTTGTTGTACTGGCTGCCGTTGGGGTCGGCGCCCGCCTTGAGCAGGGCCGTCACGCAGTCCAGGTGCTTGCCGCTGACCGCCGTGAAGAGCGGCGTCTGGGCCTTGACGTCCAGGCTGTCCACCTCGGCGCCGTGGGTCAGCAGCACCTCCAGGCAGCGCAGGTGTCCCAGCGCGGCGGCCGTGCGGAGCGGCGTTCCCGGGATGCCCCAGCCGCTGCGGCTGTTGATGCAGCGGCGGAAGCGCTCCTCGCCAAGCAGCTCGGCCAGCAGGCGGTCGTCGTCGCCGGTGACGGCCTGCGTGAGCATGTTGCTCTCGTCCTCCTCGTCCTCTTTGGGCTGGAGCAGAGAGAAGATCTTGGAGATGTCCATCAAACTCATGGTGACGGCGCTCTCAAGAATCATAGTGTGTAGACGAGGAAAGAAACTCACAGATCCATCTGGAATTAAAGAGCATATGGAGATCCCATCACGTGAACTAATTACTATTTTATGCGTGAGAACTATTCAAACAAAGACCAAATTTTCCATTTACATAATCCTTATCTCAAAATATCAGTATACAAAGGACTTTTTATAAACTACAAACCACAAGATGAAAGTGCTTAACAAAATGTAATTGTGCTATTGTTCACAAACTATGACTTTTTCATATGACCTTCAACTATGAGGTTTGTGGTGGAGATTTGTGCCAGACAGAAACCACAGCAGTAAGCAACACCAGACGCTCTCCCAAATGGCCCGTCAGAGTCACACAAACAAACAAAACACTTTGAGGTAAAATCCACTTACTTTGCTTTTACCCTAGTCCCTCAGACCACCATCAGACGCTTGCAGCTACATTAACTCATCCATCTTCCGTTCAGCTGCAAATCCATGGTGGCTCAATTACCTAAAAAAAGAGCAATAGTCTTCTTTCTTTCTCTGCTGAGAAGTTTTCCACTGGGATAAATGGATGGAGGGTAAAGCAATGTGTGGCAGACTGACACAGTATAGGCTCAACCCTGCTCATCTGAAGGGCTAATTTTAGTCCTCAAATGGATCTGCCCAAACTTCCATTCTTGGAGGGCTGTAGCAGGGGGTTATAATTAGAAAGGTGATAGACTTGTGACAGACTGTTAGGACCTGACTGCGGAACAGGGGGATGGGGGGATGGTAGTGTGTGTGTGTGTGTGGGGCAGGAGAGTGTAGTTGGGACAATTGACCTGATAGGTCAATGTAAATATTAAATGTGTCATTCTGCAGGGACAACCAGTGTTATTCCTCTGAGTCTAATTATTATGGGTGCCATGGAGTGTGACCACAAAAAAAAAAGAAAAAAGAAATGGGAAGGGTCTTTGAAGCGTGACATGAAAAAGTTTCCCCTACAACAAGGCCATGTCTGAGCCTGTCACATTTAATGGGACGCATCTGTATCTCCCCCTCCTTGACACTTTTACACAAAGCCATCCCGGCCGAGGCGGAGGGAACACAATTAAGGATCCACACGGCAGAAGGCGCTTTATGTGATATTCTGTCATGGTTACAACTTTACTGGCATGTCGCCGCCTAATGCGTTGCTGTAGTGTCTGTGTGTGTCGGGGTGACACCAGAGCAGCCATTCACGAGGAGCCGGCAGCTGTCCTGGAGCCAAGAGTTCTGCCCTGGATAACAACAATCAGCTGTGGTCTCCTCATTCTTCTGGGTGTGAGAGGACACACCATCAGCAACTTTGCAGGGGGGTTGGGATCAGTTATTTATACCTACAAAAAATTCTCTAGATTCCATTGTTTTACTATTGGCTACTTCCACAGAAATAGCCTATTTAACATCAGAACCTATATGAAGACTTTACAAATTATTTAAACATCCTCATAAATTGGTTGTGGAATGTCACTATTTCCTTTTACATATTTTGAAGTCTGAAGTCTTCCATTGGATATATTTGGAGTCACTAAGCAGCCTATTTAGAAATCAAAACCATAGTAGGCCTGTAGTAGTAGATTACTTTTTATTATTATAATTAGGCTATTTCAAGAACCTCATCAATTGGTTTGAAAACGTTTGATATATAACAAAAAAATACACTAAAGCATAACTAAAAATTGTATTACTTTAAGGGAGACAAACGTACATTAAACTAGGCTAATTGCCTACTGAGAATAAAACTAGCCTATGTCGTGGCAAAGTTGCAGTGAGAGGCTACTCCGTTACAGTAGATGGCAGTAAATGGAAATGAGGAGACGATTATCTTGCGTTACCTAGACAATGAAGGCAAGCCACTACTCGGATTCCTCATATCAAAATATTATGTTCAGTGTTACATGTGACAGTGGAGCGATTTAAGAGACTACTAATATGTGAAAGATAGATGTAGTTGGACTGTTTAAACATGGAATAATCGAGTGGCCATGGAGAGTAAGTGTCTTCAAACATCTTATTAGGATACATTCATTATGCGTGCAGACATAGCTAACTTCATTCTCACGTTTTTGCACCATTCTGCAGACACTCAGCAGCAACGCGACGAAGGCGCCGTCAGGCGGAGATATTGTAAAAGAACTATACAGAAAATGCAACTCACAAACAGAGACTCGGAGTCGGGACTCAGGGAAAATAACAGCTGTGAAAACCCCGAGTCCGAAGATCTCCCTCAAGTGCCACAACAACTAGTCAACTTAATCAGAATGAAGGCTTTCAGAGAAAAGTTGAAGACGGTAAAGAAAGATGATAGCATTTAATGGACTGAACGGCTTTTAGCTAGATACGCACGCAAACTCTCTCTCTCTCTCTCTCTCTCTGTACACACACTCATTTACAATTAGGCCGACCTATCTAATTATATGCATGTGTTGTATTTAATGCACATTGCCTACACTCAAGAAATTATTCCATGCAATTAAACACAATGGCACATTCAGGTTCAATGTAGCGTGTATACTTTACAATTTATTTGAGTATGTGATGTATCTTTCTATCCATCCACCCTCCCTCCATCTCTCCCTCTCTCTCTTCCACACACACACACAGGCTGCAGAAATGGAGTTACATGATCCTAGGCACTGCAGGTCATGCCAGGTCAAACAGGCTGAGCTGGCGCGAGATGACTTCATCAGGAGGAAGACGACACAGCTCCTGTCTCCCCTTCTGGACGAAAAAATCCAATCCCACTTCCTTAATAGAGTATGCCGCTCTGCTTTACATATATATGAAACAGGCCTATCTTTGAACACTACCCCATAATCTCTCGTATATGTTCTTCTCCCTGCAGTCGGCTCAAAAGTGTTCCTCTCTTGCGCTGTGTTGCAGAACTCCATTTGTCTGATAGGAGAGGTATTGAGAGACCTGCCTAGGCCATCAGATGACCCTGGCCTTGTCTGGGAGGCTCTGAAGGCCAGGGAAGTGGAACTGACCCAACAGAAAGACTCAAGCTGATCCTGCCTTTCCCCTTGTTCAGTGGGATCACCGCTGTGACTTTGATATCGACTTGGGACCTTGAGGGTATTGTGACCTCATTTCTATACATGATCATGTTGCTACATTAGATATATATACCGCTTGTTTTTTAAAGTATTTTCTACCTTGTTAATGTGTTTATTTGACATATGTTTTGTATGATATACATTTATATAAACAACACCAAAATAGATCAACATCATGGTTACTTTATGAAGCTATGCAAAATGAGATACCAATGCAACGTCAATAAACAAATCTTTATTTTTCCAATACTGGCCACAACAAATCGTGAGTTTTACTCTTTATCCAAGTATAACAACCAACTTTTTCACTGAAATACTTCCGTCACATATTAGTGGAACCACGCTTCCCCTGGCTCTTGTAAACATAAGATTACTAGCTACCAACGACAAAGCACAATCACCCCTTTCAATTGAGAAAATATCACAGACATACAGTACATTACTTTTGGCATGCATATAAAACATAAGATACAAAAACACTTACAGTCTTACAGTTTAAATACTTCAGTCAAGAATTCTTCTAATTTTGCTTCTTTGTTAGCACATAATAGACATTTGGTCTAAAGTTTGATGAAGGTGGAATGATATGGTTAAAATACTGCATTTAAGATCACTGGGCAAAAATGTTATTTTACTGTTACAATATAAACTACATGCCAAACAACTCTGTTTAGCATTTACATGTATGTGTTCCTATTACAAGTCCCAAGTTTGTTATTGCCTTTTAGCAGTCATGATGTGGAATTTGAAGCAAAGTATCAAGTATTAAAACACATAAGTACACTTAAACAACTGAGGCATTTGACAGAACTAAACAATAGGTCTAACACGTGAACCCAGGAGGATTCAGAGACGGGGTTTTGGTTAACTCTGGAGTCTATCTACGTTCGGAAGCTTCGGAGGCTACGTTCGGAAGGACAGGCAGACCTCTGGAGGCCGCTCACTCGTCCGGCTTCCTCTTGGGCTTCTTGGGGTTGCGTGAGCGGCTCTTGGCTTTGCAGAGGGGACAGATGGGGGCGTTGCGGTGGATCTGCTGGTGACAGGACAAACAGGCCTGTGGGGAAAAGGAAAACAAGTGTTATTAGAGATGAAACAACAACAACAACAACAACAACAACAACAAAAACGGATGTTGTTACTATGGTTACTAGTATTTAAACATATTGTTATAGCATTGTTATATCACAGACGTTTCTATACAGTACCTTAACATAACAGCACATTCACAGGGTTTCTAATTAATGCTAACTCATGCATTTAGCTGGAGACTCCTGCTGTGCTGTCTCATTCTAGCAAGCGTTCAGCGCATCTCATGCTAAAAATACATTCCAGTTTTACACAGTCTTTGTCAATTTCATGCCAAGCCAGCCTTGAAAGTTGGCAACTCTGCACTCAGAGTTCAAGAGTTTATGTAATGAATCAATGCACAAAAACAAGAACAATGGATGCTACTTGAATGAAATGAAAATCAACGCATCATTTAATAAGCGGAACTATAACAGCACCAACAAAATAACTACAAAGCGGCCAACTGTTTTGACGGACAGAAAAATCAACCCCAGTCTGACTCCAGGGCTCCCACAAGTGGTGCTTCACCAGGAAAAAGCCTGAACACCTGCAGGAGAGCTGACACAGTCGAGACCTTGAGCGGGAAGTGGGAAAAAAAAGGCGACTCCTCTTTCAGAGGATAAGAAGGGGGGAAAGTGGAGTGTTTGTTAGTTTGCCAACCTTCATTGGGGGAGGCTGCTGTCTGAAGGTTGCTGGTTGCCGGGCATCTTGTTTCCGGGAGACCTGCAGTTGCTGGGCAGCAGCGGCAGCTGCAGCCAAGGATTCCGGAATGATTGGCTCCTGGGGCTCTTTCATCCATTCTGCCTTCTGCTTCTCAAAGTAACTGCAATTCGGCAGGCAAAGACACAATTGTTTACACTTTTAGAAATACTCCACCATATTCTTGTGTTTTTGTTAATATATATATGGTCACATGGAACAGTGAAATATAGGATTATTGCTGCCATCCTTTTGAACTGGGCTTGACATGTTGCACACACTATGAGTTTGAGTGCATCTTATGCATGGACATGAGGGGAATAGATTTTGTTGTATTCTAACTGGTTATGAAGTTTACAAGTTTCCATTCCTCTTCTCCAATGAATAGAACATATAGTTCAGATTAATCTAATTTCTTTTCAATAAACAGTTTGTCCTTGTGTTCAGTAAGCTTGAGTGGAAGTGTGTGTGTGTGTGTGTGTGTGTGTGTGTGTGTGTGTGTGTGTGTGTGTGTGTGTGTGTGTGTGTGTGTGTGTGCGTGTGTGTGTGTGTGTGTGTATGCATATCTGTGTGTATGCATGTCTGTGTGTGTGTGTGTGTGTGTGTGTGTGTGTGTGTGTGTGTGTGTGTGTGTGTGTGTGCATATCTGTGTGTGTGTGTGTGTGCGCACGTGTGTGTGTGTACACGCCTCTGGGTGACTAACTCGAGTGACAGCTTCTCCTCCTCGTCGCTGAGGTTGGGCAGGCGATGCAGCCCCAGGGTCATCCGCAGGGCGTCCACGTGCTCCTTCAGGGGCTTGTACTCCTCGTGCAGACGTCGCGTGTTCTCCAGCAGCTTGTTCAGGTCGTTCTCAGACTGCTTGATCGTGCTCTCCATCTGAAGACATCATTTCAATTAGTGATTAGTGATTCAATTAGAGTCACCAATAATATAACTACTCTTAGAATTGTCTGTGTAAACAGCTATGGGCATATTACGAAACACTGAGACAGTATGTGAGTACATCAAGTATGTTACAGGATACAAAATACATTATGATGTGAGCAATCACAAAATAAGAGGATAGAACAATAACATGAAAATTTGTTAGTAAGTGATCTGGCATCTTCATCATCTTAAATTGCTGCCTTTTGGTAGTTATGGTCATTAATGGTAAATGGTCATTAAACATAATGAACGCTAAACAGAGTAGCATGGAATTTAACATGCATGAAAAGTGTTGCACAACATTATTATTACTATAGTTAATGTTGCATTATCACTGTGTGTATTCAGTGTGTTATTATTAGTTTACCACTTTACTTCTTATGCCTAATGTGGTGAACATTTCAAACGTGCTTTATATATCATTCATTACACATAATGAATTATATGTTAATTTGCCTTTGTGTCATTACGCACCCTGAGTGGTCTCTGTAATGTCACACAAATTGTAATTTCTTTGAATGAAGCACCCTAAGGTCCTGAGTCTGACCCAGATGACCTGACCTTAACCCTGAGGGTCGTAATTACCACGTTAATGTCTGCATGGATCAGCCTCAGCTCCTCCACATGGGCCATCTTCTCCTGCAGCAGGAGGTCCATCTCCTGCTTGTACTCCCTCAAGTGCTTCTCCTCACCCTCCAGGGCCTCGAACTCGCTCTTCAGACGAGTCCTGATCTTCTGCATCTGTAGGGTCTTATTCCTATCATGAGAAGTATGAAGGTACATAGCCTATGTTACCTCTGGCAAAGACCACGGGCAGAATGACTGTGGGTCTACATCATAGACGGTTTGAAAAACAATAAAATAAAATACTGCAAAAGCATGTAATGCAAGTAAAGCGAACAACCGTAAAGCGATTGACTGACAAAGCGTTCGAGGTATTCCATGGTACCGTTGAAATATTAACATCACGTTGTCGCAAGACTAACCCAACAGCGTTTTTATTATTTACAAACACAGTATTCCACATGACGAACTACTTGCACCGCAGATGGCTGAAGAGACAGATGCGCACTGTGGTGTTACTACGGAAATAAATAAATCTATTCTTATCATTGCAAGCACAGCTCGCTTCCCCATTGTTCGCCTCTGGAACCTCGCTAACAACAGCTGGTTTGTTTATTGTTAGCTTGCCAGCTAACTAGCTTACAATAGACATCTATTACATCCTCTGCATCTATCAATGGACACATAGCGCTAAGGTTTCTGGAATACTCAAGACGAAATGGGAGTATAACGTGCGTTGCACGTTGATACATGTTAACACAAATTGAGGTTATTCTGTCGTCAATCGTCCCAACCGGACCGCAAAAAGAGAGGCGCTAGCAGACTGAATCCAGAGGTTAACGTTATGTTACCTGCTGAAATGCAGACATTAATTTAGGATAGAAAAGTGGGAAAAGATTACCTGACTTCCAGTATGTTTTCTAATTTGCACATTATTTCTTGTTCGTCCGTCATGGTCTCACCCCAGGACACAAATCCTTTCCGCCACAACAGAACTTAAAACAAGATGTTTTGGATGATGCGTCTGGCTAGCTAAAACGTCGTGACACGACTGTACACCACTGCGCATGCGCGCTAGATCTCATGGCAGCTTTGATTTATTTACTTGGCACTTATCCAAGCAGACCCTTATTAGGCCTGTTGCATTAAATACACTATTATATTGCCTCTATTTTTGCCGAAATTAAGTCGATATTTTAAATATGGTGGATTCTGTGTGATCATTATAGTTAATAGGCCTACAATCTCTTACTGACACTTTAAACAAACTAACACTGCAGGTTTACTACATTGTAGCTAAACTGTTACATGCTACTGTTCTTTTAACACAACCAGAGTGCGGCTATTACTGACTAATCTTAGATTCCACAGCTGCCATTGGATTAGTGAGAGGAAAAGTTCCTTTAAACAATGCAATGGGCAGGTTTAATGAAGGGTAATCCTTGTAAATATTGCAAGCACTTTCATATGACTTGGTGGAGAGAGGACTACTGCAACAGGACCTGGTAGACTGTTGTGAAATAAAGGACCATAAAAAAAATACCAAAATGTCTGTGAGTACCTATTTGTCTAGTAAAGATCTGTTTAGGAGCAGTATTTTAATTATGTTACAAATGATGCATGTTTAATTATGTAAAATGTTGAAGACTCAAGCTATTTGTGGGCTGGGGACCCTACCATTAACATGTCACTGTACTTATGATGGACCAACACAAACAATTATTTATAGTTCAATCAGAGACATAATGAGTGCTTTGCCATTGAACATTATAGGCTATTCAGTAGACCTAGTTTAAGAGTGCAAAGGGTGCTGTAGGAACATTACACAAGGATGTTTTCCCATCAATAATGTACAAAACAATTTGGCGCAATCCTGATATCTGATAAATGTTGCTCAATTAATATTGAAACAGGATGGGAGTTATTCATATTCATTTTGAATCCAGAACTCGACTGCAAATTTATGAGAACTCCAAGTTTTATCAGTGCAGCACTGTTACTGATTTATGAGGCCAAAGCCAGATTATTGTCCCATTTGGGGAACTGGAAAAATGAGATGTTTCCACGCCGACATTTTTTTTGTTCTGAATTCTCCTCTCAAAACTGCTTTGACCTTGCAGTTAATGATTTGTTTTGCTTGAAGTTCTATCTGGATTAAACAAGGACCTTGACTTTTCCAGACAGCTTACGAATGGAACATTTGGCGTAGGATACTACAGTTAGCAAGAAGCCATGATCAAGAGATGCCTGTTCAAAGACAACTACACTTATCGTATCTGTGCCAAATTTAAAAAAGAGCAGATGGCAAGCTGAATAACAGTGACAGACATCAAGGAAATGGCTGCCATTTCTCAGTAGGAATTCACTAGACTGCTGATGTGCATTCTGTGGCCTAAAGCTGTTTTGTTTAAAATAGATAAATGTACGAGTCACTACAATGGATGCAGAGCTGGAGTTTGCCATCCAGCCTAGCACCACAGGCAAACAACTCTTTGACCAAGTATGTATCACGAATGACATCTTTTATAACCACATGGTGTAATCTATATTGTATATACAGTACATGCTGTGCCGACTGACTAACAAAAATGTGAGTGAGTTGTCCCCACTGGATATGAAAGTGCATGTATTTCCACTTTGAAGATTGTCAAGACAATTGGGTTGAGAGAGATCTGGTTCTTCGGGCTCCAGTATCAAGACAGCAAGGGATTCTCGACGTGGCTCAAGCTCAATAAGCGGGTTAGTACTTGGATCCCAGCTCTGCTTGTCTGATCATCTTTATGTTGTGTAACATTCAAGGATATTCTGAACAAGAGTACTCTGGGAACACTTATGCTAGAGCTGGTTCAGAGATTATTGATTGGTTTGCTTTGTTGTCTGGTGTCCTATGTTTAATGCTCAACATTTGATTTTCAGTTGACTTTGAATAGAAGATAGAGGTTAAACTTGGAAGAGATATTAGTTAATTGAAAATATTTTTTTTCAGACTGCATTTTTTCCTGTTGTTAAGCAATGGAATGTAGGGCTCAAAGTATGGTTTCTCAATAGACCATTACAAAAAAAGATCTTTTAGAGTCTTAAGTTAAAAATGTCTTCCAGCTACCTCGATGATCACAACTTGCCTCTTACCACTGTTGTTCCAAAACAGGTTACGGCCCAGGACGTCAGGAAAGAGAACCCACTTCTGATCAAGTTCCGGGCCAAGTTCTACCCTGAGGACGTGGCCGAAGAGCTCATCCAGGAGGCCACACAACGGCAGTTCTTCCTCCAGGTGAAGGAGGAGGCGACAATCTACTGTCCCTTCTGGACCACTGTGATATTTGCCTTCTACACACACACACACACACACACACACACAGAGAGAGAGAGAGAGAGAGAGAGAGAGAGACATGGCGCACACCAAATGTTACTAACTGCATTGCTGTCAACTCACTTAATGACAAACCACAGGAAATGGGCTTAGGTTTAGCCTCTGTGCACCAAGCATTTCTTTTCTCTAACAATGTGAACAACATATCCAAGAATGCCCTGAAGCTGCTTGAAAACGTCTAAAACTTTTGAGTTTGTCACCACTCAGGTGAAAGAGGGCATCCTCAACGACGACATCTACTGCCCCCCAGAGACGGCCGTGTTGCTGGCCTCCTATGCAGTGCAGACCAAATACGCAGACTACAACAAGGACTACCACATCCCTGGCTACCTCTGCAGGGACAAGCTGCTCCCGCAGAGGTATACTGTACAAACTTACAGGAAGGATCGATAAAGTGACCCTGAGATAAGAATAATCTTATACAGATATATGCATTCATACATATTCATTCATTCAACCTTTATTTATTCTCGGAGCTTCATTGAGGGTAGACCTCATTTTCAGTGAGATTACAGTGGCAAAGAAATAATAAGAGATATAGTATAATAATTTCAGCAGTTATTATTATTATTATTATTAAGTAGTAGTAGTAGTAGAAGTATTAGTATTAGTATTAGTATTAGTAAGAGTTCAACTGATCAGTTATACTGATCAATTGTATACAAACGTACAGATAGTATAGGCCTATAGTGTTACCAGAATAACTAATAACGTCTTTAATTATCTGCTGTCCATTTGCAATAGATTTTTTCATGTAAATATAGATAAGTATTTAATTTGTTACACCTACTGTACTGTATGTCTTCATTTTATGTATGATTTCACTGCTCTGGGTTGTGTGATTCACCTCACTGTGTGTTCACTTTGTGCTGTGTGTCTGTTCACTAATTCGGTTAAATTGGGTTAAATACAGAGAACTGAATTTCCCTCACAGGATCAAAAAAGTATTCTATTCTATTCTATTCTATTCTATGTGTGTTTCATCAACAGAGTGCTGGAGCAGCACAAACTGACCAAGGAACAGTGGGAGGAACGTATTATGGTCTGGCACAGACAGCACAAGGGTGTGTTGAGGTGAGGCACTGTTCTTGTCCTGTCTACAGAAGGACACAGCACCTGCAGTAGGCTATTCATCATATTCAAATGATACCTTTTCAATCCGTATTTGAAGATGCGGATGCATAATGATGATGCCACAGTCTCGATGTGAATCTTCAAAGAAAATAGAATTTATTTTAGCATAAGAACAAAAAATATTTAAAAAAAACTCGTACTACTTTGCATGGAAGTGCATATACGGATCAGGGGAAATATATTAAGTGAATGCTTGTCATATGACTGCATCTGTATGGGATCTCGGTTTTTCTGTAACCTAGTTTTACACTGCCAAGAGGTGGCATTTACTTTCACTGTTGTCCACTTGTGGCTTTCACTGTTGTCCTCTTGTTACATAATGACCCTGCGACTCATTGGCTATATTGACATTCACCGTGACATCCTGTTCCTTTCCACAGCTTTTAGCCTAACCTGCATGCCTTTGGCTCCCAGGCGGACAGTGACGTATCAGTGCTCACCCGAAGGGAAAAGTCCATAATCATTACTAGACTCTTACTTTTCACCTATATTTTCTAACTCTCACCATGCTGCACATGTTGTGGGCATGAAGAATGGCTTAAGTCAACCAGCAATGAGAGTTATATTAGGCTATATTATTATAGGCATCTGAAAAGCCGATGCTTTCTAATATATTGAAGATGTTATGTCAGGAGACCTCTGTGTCAGAGCTGATTTCTATTTCAGTTAAAGATTGAGGAAGGGTTTGCAATGCCACCATGAGCAAAGCAGTAGAATTGCAACATGGGTGTGCCTGAGATAGTCTTGGATTTCCACATGCATTTTTGTGAAAAAAAAGAACATATTTTAAGCCATGCTTGAAATTGGGTGATGGTTTGGACAGAACATCCAAAGGGAGGGATGGTTGGATATAAAGTTCTGTCTGGTGAGCTTAATCTTAATGAGAAGGTGTTGTGCAATGTAACTTTATGCAGCAGCAGCTTTTGACCTTTTTCCCTGTTCAACAGTATATTGTACAAATGTATTTAACAATCCACACATTTAGTTTTTAACCATTTGATTCACATTAACACATTATTTCAGTTCACAACCATACATTTTATTTTACTAGAGGCATGTTGTACTTTAATGATTTTAACCACTATAAGTCAGAGGCTCATGTGAAGAACCAGTATATCAGTGTGTGTATTGTTTTCGAGGACTAGCAGCACTGATGGAAGTGAATGTGTTTGGGCTGAAGCGATTGAAACATAACTAGGAGTTATTATTCCTTGTGCCAAAAACAATTGATTTTTATGTCAATACAAGGTACATCTTTCACACGTTTACATCAATATTATTGTTGAAGAGTGCGCTGTAGCCAAAAGCAAATTGTTTAACTGGCTCATGTGCATAAACAGATAAAATTTCTCATCCTTACATACAGTTTTTCTAGTAGCAGACCTTACTTTGGGTCGGAGACAAACATAATAATTACTTAGTAATTACACAGTTACACAGTTAAATTAGCCATATTTGGGAGATTAGATTAAAACGTACACTAAAGTCTGGGTGGGCATCTGCCCACCTGGCTTCAGTGGGCACACCGGCACTTTCACCAAAAACATTTTTACAGCCCAGGAGTGAAAACATAACTTCAGACCAGCTGTGTAAGCAGAAAAGAAGATTAGGTTTTGTCTAGTATGTCTACGTCCCACTCCCAGCCTTTGGTGGACAGACATGCAGGCAGGCAGGCAGGCAGGCAGGCAGGCAGGCAGGCAGACAGTCAGACTGTAAGTGGGGAATGGGGGGTGGAAGGGGGGGGGGGGGGTGGATGGGGGGGTTGGATGGGACACAGTGCTGCTGTTAAATGTCAGCATCCTGGAGGCAGGAAGCCCAGAGAGGAGCACGCTGACCTCCTCTCTGGCCCACTCTGGGGATGTCTGGCTGCATGGGCCCTCTCACGGCCTGTGATCCAGCAAGAGACAGAATTACTGCACGGCGGGAAGAAGGCACAATGGCTGTTCCCTGAGAACACGCTGTACTGTACTCCAGCAAGCTAATTTCACTGCTGGCTTGACGTGGGAACACAGAGATAAACTGAAATTGCATGTGCATAAAAGGCCCCATATGAAATTCTCTTTCAATATTAGTGATTTAAAGAGAATTATAAATGCTCGTTCACAAGTCTCTTTCCTCACACGCAATGCCATGCATTAGGGAGGATGCCATGGTGGAATACCTGAAGATTGCCCAGGACCTGGAGATGTACGGGGTGAATTACTTCAGCATTAAGAACAAGAAGGGCTCCGAGCTTTGGCTGGGAGTTGATGCCTTGGGACTCAACATTTACGAGCGTTCAGACAAGTAAGCAGCCATTGATCCTGAGACTAAATTGTTCCTTGCTTTGCCTTGCCTTGTATCCTCCAACTCTGGAGTGATTTACTCTCATTCTGTCTGAGGCCCATTGATTTGCGATCGATTTCAATTTTTTTGCTCTTCTTTCCATTCAGGCTGACCCCCAAAATTGGATTCCCGTGGAGCGAGATAAGGAACATTTCCTTCAACGACAAGAAGTTTGTCATAAAGCCAATTGACAAGAAATCTCCAGTAGGCATTCACTACTACGAATAACCCCCAATGACTGTTTAGTAGACTTGTATCAATGATCCTTGATTACTAAATTCGCTTCAACCCTCTCTGCCTGTAGTGTACTGTTATTGGAGAAGTACATTTACTTCATCTTATACAACCATTGTAGAGTAAATACATCAAGTACATATGTCAACAAGTCGAATCATAAACACAAAATAATCTCCATGGAGAAGGACACAACACCTTCCTCACAGCTTCAGTGGCATGTGGTTTGTTTTTTCCGGTTGTGTTTTCACAGGACTTTGTGTTCTACGCTCCCCGACTGCGCATCAACAAGCGCATCCTGGCACTGTGCATGGGCAACCATGACCTGTACATGCGCAGACGCAAGCCCGACACCATCGAGGTGCAGCAGATGAAGGCCCAGGCCAGGGAGGAGAAGACCAAGAGACAGCAGGAGAGGTGAAGCGAGTGTGGAACAGTCAGTTACTTACTGGGCGTTCGGTTAAGGGCATGCAGACTTTGTAGGTTGTTGGGGTCTTACAAACACAGTTGCTAAGTTAGATTCTTTAAATGAGGAATTTTAAATGTTAGATTCCATCTGCCATTCGGTTGGGACCTCCCACACCGAGCCAATCTCAAGGTCATCTCAATGTCCTGGCCTATGTGTTAAAACAGAATGCACCGCAGACAGTGTGCTGATAATACAAAGGTGAGAGGAATGTGGAAGCGTGTTTTTATCCAGAGGTTCAGTACATTTCATGCAGATCTTTCAACTTGCTAGATCTTATTACAGTTCCACCACAGTCATGTCAAAGTTAGTGGAAACTCTCATTGCAATAGCGGTGAAGCAACATCATAACATATGAGACGTTTTGACACTTATGATGAAGAATCCTGGCTGCCTAGTATTCCCTGCAGATTAATTTTTAATGGTTGTTCAATCAACCACAGAGAAGACGATTTAGAGAGAAGGATGCTTTGTTTGGATATGGAAATGGGATTTGGTTCTGGAGTGAACACGGTTCACTGGTTAACCGACTGGGATTTGGGATTATAAATCACTTTCAGGTTGAGATCAGATGTTGTTTTTCTTCACTTCACTGGAGTTCTCTTTTAGTCTAGAACCTGGGTTAAACTGGCTTATAGAAAAGGTCAATAATCAATCAATCAGTTATTTAATGCAATGATTATAATTTCTTTTTATTTTGATTATGATCTCTATATGCAATTCAGCACCATAGTGTATTAGTATTTGCACCCATTCCCTGTGATTTGTTCAAACATTTTCAGTGGTACAATTCTCAGAGTTATGAGTAGTCTCAATACACCTCTGAAGAACTGCCAAATGAAATGGAAGTGGATGTGATGGGAGATCGGATCCCATATAGTTTGAGGGCGCAGGTGGGGATAAAGACCTCCATGTAGTTGTGTTTAGAAATCAGTTGTACTAGCAAAGCATCTTTAGTTAATTGATGGTACCGGAGAGAGAATTAAAAAAAGATCACAATGGAACTGTCTCAGATATATTGGTGGCTGTCAGTCATGGACGATAATTACATGGTCAAGCGTAATGTATGATCATTACAAGGATGTTTCTTCCAGTGGTAAGTCATGTATAGTTTACAGGATATTCACAAGATCAACCGAGGTGTTTGATAGCAGTATAAGTAAATCAGATTGAGAGATTAACTCACACAACCATGAAGGCTAAATTAATGGAGAACAGAAAATTAATGGAGAGTGATTAGAGACAGAGAGAAGAATTTTTATTATTATTATTTGGATTTTATGATTAGAGGGTTCTTTTCAGTGTAAGTAGGGAAGGGATCATTGGTCTGTCTCTATGCTTTCATGCTCTCATATTTAGCGGACACTTTTATGCAGACTTACAATGGTAGTGAGTGATCATACCCTGGTTGACCCCGGTGATGTTACAGCTGCTCCACAATACAATTTATTTGTAATTTTGTGTTGTAACAAGAGTAGTTACAGTAGGTCAATTCCAGAGGCAATACCATACACATCAATGGAGTCAATTTTATGTAATATGGTCAAATTTAGTGAAACATTGGTAGCAATTGTGGATTTGGATGTCACAGTAAATCCATTGTGCAGTTGTACTACAAGTGTAGTTTTCTAAGTCACCTGTCATTTGTTTATTTTCAGTAGGCTATTGATCATGGATAGTGCATTTACATCATTGCTTATTATTGCTGACTCATTTGAACTATTATATTGTTTTTAATTTGTGTACAACTTCAACTTGATCTCTCCATCAGAGCCCTTTTGGAGAACGAGAAGAAGAAGAGAGAGAATGCAGAGAAGGAGACGGAGAAGATCGCCCGGGAGACCATGGAGCTGATGGAGAGGCTGAGACAGATCGAGGAACAAACGAAAAAAGCCCAGGAGGGTCAGGAAGTAGCAGCGCTCGCATCCCTTCCCTTCCCCTGTCTCATGTCTGGTGACATTTGTGTTTATCTGTCTGTCGTCCGTCACTGGTGCATCTACAGCAATGTGACAACAGCCACGAGGTCTCATCTGTACGCTTTACCTTAGGACATACCACGCTAAGCAGGGATAAAACAAACTCCACTCTTATGACACTAATGCTTTTGAAGTATAATGTGTGTGTGTGTGTGTGTGTGACAGTGTGGTTTGAAAGTAGATAATAATGGTTTTGAAAGCACAGACACTTTCCTTTCTTTAACCCCTGTGTATATGTATATATGTGTGTGTGTGTGTGTGTGTGTGTGTGTGTGTGTGTGTGTGTGTAATGCCATGAATTGTAGCTCTGTTTTGTGTCTGTGTGTGTATGTGTGTGTGTGTTCGTGCACACATGCGTGACGGTGTGTGTGTGCATGCGTGTGTGTGTGTGTGTGTGTAATGCCATGAATTGTAGCTCTGTTTTGTGTGATTGTCTGTGTCTGTGTGTGTACGTGTGTGTGTGTTCGTGCATACATGCGTGACGGTGTGTGTGTGCATGTGTGTGTGTGTGTGCATGCGCGTGTGTGTGTGTGTGTGTGTGTGTGTGTGTGTGTGTGTGTGTGTGTGTGTGTGTGTGTGTGTGTGTGTGTGTGTGTGTGTGTGTGTGTGTGTGTGTGTGTGTGTGTGTGTGTGTGTAGTGACGGCACCACTAATGTCTATGATCATGTGCTCCCGCTCCCACAGAGCTGGAGGAGCAGACCAAGCGAGCCCTGGAGCTGGAGAAGGAGCGCAAGTTCGCCCAGGAGGAGGCCGAGCGTCTGGACAAGGACCGGCGCCTAGCGGAGGAGGCCAAGACTGCGCTGCTGCAGCAGTCCGAGAGCCAGCTCAAGAACCAGGAGAACCTGGTAATGTAACGCAGCCAGCTCAAGAACCAGGAGAACCTGGTAATGTAACGCAGCCAGCTCAAGAACCAGGAGAACCTGGTAATGTAACGCAGCCTCATGGCTGTCACTTCACCTCAGGTCTTTGGTATTATTTGCCCTCAATGGTGCCTTCCAGGCAGCGCTGCCTTCAAGGCACTACTCCCCTCAGTTTAGGGGTAGGATGAGGGTTGAGGGGGTTAGGGTTAGGAATAGGGTAAAGGTAGTGCCTTTTAGGCTGTGCTGCCTGGATGGTGCCGTTGGGGGCAAAAAACACCATTGTCATGCTGTCTGAGTGCAGGCCTTAATGTGGTCAGGCACTGTGCTGGAATTCAGGCTTGCATTTATGCTATTATTTATAGTGACTGAGGAAATGTCTTAAGTTTAAGCGAAGAAATGGTCTGTGCTTTAAGGGCCTGTGGGTGTAACTTTGCATGTACTGTACCGTTGTTTTGTGAAACTTTTGAAACTTGTGAAAGCCACAGCGCATAATTTAGTGATGCACTAGTAAGTCAACTTCCAAAAGGATGTGCCAGAACCTGGCCAATTCCACGAAAAGCCGTGCCGACGCTGTTGCACATTGATAACATGCTAAGTTGTAAGACAAAACATTTACATTTACATGAGGCGTTTTATCCCGGAAAGCAGAAATATGCAGTGCATATTCTGGATTTGCAGTTGGGAATGACTGGACTGTTTATATCCTTTACATGGTATACCAACAACTTTAATTTGAAGATGACACCAGAAACTGAAGCAAACCAAACAAATGTTGCAAACCACTGCACAGAGTTGCAGCCGTCATATTTGAACAGTTCTGTTTTGGAGAAAATGCATTGTCAGCTAGTTATGTTCTCTTTTATAGAGAATGTTTAAGGCATGACATTGACCCAGCAATGTCAAGGTCATAATGTCCATACCCTGAAAAACGAGGGAAAAAAAAAAACTGCTGAACATGAAATGTTCTGTTTTGACCACTATTTTCCATTCGCCACTATGTTGAGGGCATCTTGACATTGCAGAGTGGATTGTGAAAAGGCTCACATGTGAAAAAGTAAGGGAGCAAGCGTGGGAGGAGAGAGCGCTACCGCTACCGCTACTGCTACCGCTACCGCTAGCTACCGCGGCATACTCTGACCTATTGAAGTGACAAAGTCATAGAGCCGTTCTGGCAGGATGACAAACCACAGGATGTGAGAGAGAGAGACGGCATCTCCCATGTGTGTTTCCGTCCTCCGCTATCGGCTCTAAATCTAAAGAACTCACAATACTTTTACAATCACTCTCTTGAAACCAATGTGTTGTGTTGTGTTGTTTTCAACACAATTTGTGATACTGTATGTTGAACACATATTGTACAACACATAAAAATAGGAAACAACACAAACTGTGTGAAACAGAAGTGTGAAAAAACAACTCCGGTTGTGTTGTGTACTCACTCTGAATTTGAACACATTCAGAGAGTATTTTTAGCTATGAATTTTTAGACCTTAATTCACATTCAGAAATGGGCAAACAGAGAATTCTTATTTATGTAAAACACTATCATCACTGATTATACTTTGCAAAGAGAAGACACATTGACACAGAGCCCTTGTAAAATCGTAGCAATGGCTTCCATTTACTTGTCACAGTTTTGCTGCAAGTGTTATGTCACATCTGCTGTGTATTATATAACTTGGTTGCTTTGGTTGCACATGGGACTGCAAGACAAATGAGTGGGACCAGTGTAACTCCGAGGCCCCTTCAGTTCTTAAACATGATCCTCCCGCTAAACCCAGCGTCACATGAGGGTGTTTTGGGACCTGTGAGCCTCCCCCGGGCGGATTGAAAGCACACTTTACTACTGTAAGTCAGACCACCAGAGCAATTATAATTTGCCCCGCTCTCCCTTTGAATCCTGCAGGCCACAGAGCTCGCTGCGCTCACTTCAAAGATCTCCCTCCTCGAGGACGCCAAGAAGAAAAAGGAGGA
>NC_085014.1:9875259-9890259 GCF_963854185.1 Sardina pilchardus | reverse complement strand
CTGGAGTGGCGATTACGCGTGGAGTTGATGCGCGCGTCTGTAGCAGCAGCACTCCCCGTGATCTCCCTCACACCGTCGCCTCAGAAGATACCAACAAACTGTGCGACGCAGTTTCCCTGTCCCTCGGACTAAATTCTGAGTCGGAGAACTACGACATGGATCAGCCCTCGACGAGCCAAGCTTTCACCGAGAACGTCCAAAGTGAGGACCAACGCGCACACACGTCATTGGAGTTGGCCGAAACTGGAAAGTCGTCTGAAAGTGTGAAATCGTCACATTTCCCATATCAGAGAGAGGGTAGGAGATCAGTCGTGACAAACTCGCCTGGCTTCGTTGAAACTCTTCAAAGAAACAGAGACAATCATCTGTTTGGTATGGCGACTTTGCAGTTGACAGCCACGAACACGGTGTCTGACAGCCGACAGCCCTACATCGCATCGGAACCCCTACAGAAGCCTAGCCCGGGTGTGCATGGACAAAATATGGACGATTCAGAGGCTACACCACCTCAGTTTGAAGACATATTGAGCATAAACACCAGACAGCATGGTGGTGGTGAATGGGCCAGACATCGCTTTACTCCGAACTCAGGGATGTTTACAAATGACTTGGAGGTCTCCGGCCAGCCCTGGAAGAGTGCTCGCCAAAACTGGGACGGTGCGGGCAAGGTAGTGAGCCAACCCTCGAGACACTGCAACGTCCCCTCTACAAACTACTCTAGCTATGATTTATTTTTACGGAACTGCAATGACTACACGTTGCGCGGAGCTCCCCTGTCGTTTAGTAGATATTTCCCAGAGTCCTACTATTCTGGAGGGATGTATGGGAGGATACCGACCGCCGCCTCTCTCCCCCGACCATGTGAGTGGACAACCGGGCCAAACGGCCTCGCCCCAGCCTTCAGGTAGTGTTCCAAAATTCCTCTGATTCCTCTAAAATTCTTCTACAATGCTTTGATTGTGTCCGGAGCGTAGCTAGCAACTTGTCTGAACTTGAATTCGTAACTTTAAAGAAACAGCCTCATTTGAATAAAGACTTATGCATTGTTATAAACTCGGTCCTTGAAAATACTTTCTAGTTTGACTTTTATTTTCATGATACATGTAATATTTGAAAATGACACATTGCAAATGGAAGAATGATCCACGAAATTAAATCGATTGTATTGTGTGAATTACTGCATTGCGTTCTAAAACATGCAGTTAGTGTCACAGCCTTTTCTTCTGGCACAATTGTGCAAAGCAATTCCTGAAGGGCAAAGTTTCAGTTTGGACTTTATTAACAACTTACTCTCTGGGAGTCTTCCAAATGACTGTGTTATCTAATCATGTATCGCAATACTTATTGTGTGTGTGTGTGTGTGTGTGTGTGTGTGTGTGTGTGTGTGTGTGTGTGTGTGTGTGGGTGGGTGGGTGCGCACGTGTCTTCCAAGGTAGATGTCAACATCACGTTTAAAAAATCAATGAAGCCATCACAACCAATGTTGTTCAAATTCTATTCAACTCAGGGCACACTTCTGAAGTTCAGTTATATTTTGCATCTACTTTTCCTTATCATGGATGATCCTACCTTTACCTTGATGTAGTAGAATCTGACAAGTGTTTTTTTCTGCAATCTACTCCTGTTTATCATAACATGATGACTTGCGTTTTGTTTTGCCGTGATTGACAGAGGCCATGTTGTGATTAATGCTTGTGTTTGTGAAGCAGTGCCTCCACAGAGCCTGGTAAACCCTTGTAAACACCCCCAGGTAGCCTTGCGCCCTCTCCCCTCAGGATTAGGTGTGCCGCCTTAAGTTGCTTACCCTCTGTTTCCATTATGTGGCTCCGGATTGTTCCGTGTGTGCACCTCTGCTCTTCTAGGAACAGGTCTCACCGGAGGGGAATACGTGTAACGTCTAATTGTGTAACAAGCTACTTCCCCCCTATAGTCCTGGCCTGGATCTGTTATCTCTCTCTCTCTCTCTCTCTCTCTCTGTCTCTCTCTCTCTCTCTCTCTCTCTCCCTCCCTCCCCCCTACAGCGTCCTTGTGTGCAGCCATGATGGGCCTTTGTAATGATGTTTTTGTGTTTTTGTGTTTTTTTTTGCCTTTTGTCCCGGGCGGGCGGACTCACCAGGCTGGAGGACATGTTGCCCATGAGTTTCCTGCTGGCCGCCCCGAGGGCCTGTCAGATTTGCGGAGACGTGGCCTCTGGGTGTCACTATGGAGCCCTCACATGCGGCAGCTGCAAAGTGTTTTTCAAGCGTGCGGCCGAGGGTGAGTCAGCCAGAGTAGCCTGGTGTGGCGTGGCGTGTTGTCAGGCTGTTCACAAGCCACTATCTCCCACCTGCCTATTATGGCTAAGATATGTCCGTCTGGCCCAAACACAGCAGCAAAAGACATAATACACATTTTAGGATTCTTTTGAGAGGTGTAGTTAGTTATTGGACTAGCTGCTCCCTGTGTCTGTGATTTCTTTTTTATTATTATTATTTTGGCTGAGATATGAGATAAATTTTGGAAACGTGACTGTCAGATGGAAGGAACATCTGGGTAGACATTTCCTGCTCTGACGTCTGTCTGGGAAAATATTCTTTTCAGAAGTCCTCTTCTGATCAAGTACCAAGCAGATTGTACACAAAGGGAAAAGAAATCCATGTATTGGATTTCAACACTATCTTCTCTCTCTTCACTTGTTTAATTCATTTTAGGATAAAAGTGGCCCATGTTCATACTATAAGATCAGAGACACAGCACATTGTACACTTTAGTAGTTGCATAGTAAGTACAGAGACGGTTGAAAAAGTATTTAGCAATCTTTGGTAAGTAGTTTAGTTTTACTTCTACATAAAAGAGCAAGTGATTTGTTTCACACACTTACCACCATGGGCAAAGGACATGTGGTGGAAATGTACTGTAGTGTCATGGTGTTAATTGGTGTTTATCACAGTCAAAGTAACGCTGTGCGTGCAGTAGATTTTCCATTGGATTTAATGGAACACTTTGGTAAATGTCTTGTTGTGCATGTTGTTACAACTTTAATATACAACAGTTGTGATAATGTGCAGGGCTTTAATTAGAGAACAAGGGCTTTGGGAAGTGATCTGCCAAAACGTTATTTTTGTCAATGCATCGTGTCCATTATCATACATACATGCACCTTTTCAGTCATCTAAATGTACTGAAAATGAATGACAGCAAAGATTTTATGAAGAAAAAGCAAATCAGTTAAACATTAGCACAGTGTCTTCTGGGTTGGACTTTGACTATTTTAAATTACTTTTGCATGCACTACATATTAAAATAACTCCAACGGTGCCTCTTCCTACTGACACCACACTTCAAATTAACCATTCTTTATCTTTTTCTTCTCCTTCTTCTTCTTCTTCTTCTTCTTCTTCTTCTTCTTCTTCTTCTTCTCCGTCTTCTTCTTCTTCTTCTGCTTCTTCTTCCTCTCTTCATTATTTAGTAATAATTTACAGAGTACCTGTATTGACACAGGCCAGATGGTGAAACAATATTTGCGTTTTTTTGCTCTTCAGGGAAACAGAACTTCCTGTGTGCCAGCAGAAATGACTGCACCATAGACAAGCTCAGGAGGAAGAACTGCCCCTCGTGTCGCCTCAAAAGATGCTTTGGGTCGGGGATGACGCTCAGATGTAAGCAGGGAGGACTGTCATGGTTCAAATGATATAATGTTATTGCACTAGAAAGTCAAATCGCATTACAGTGTCATGTTCAGTTCGGTTGCGACCAATTCAGTTCTTATTTGTTTTGATCAGATCAAAAAAAGCAAACAGTTAAGATATTACCTGTATAGGAAACTACTAACCTATAAAATCTAGAATTATGAGACCTTTATTTGGTAACTGTAGGCTATCTTTTTGTTTTTGTCTGAACTTTCTTTAGGTTTCTACACCTAAAAGAAATGATTGATTTGTGCACTAAAAAGCTCCTATGAAATGATGGATTATATTTGTCACATATTATTTGGCGGATTTATCCATTTCCAACGTTGCTATTGATAAATTTGAATCTGCACCCATCCCAGTGGACATTGTTACTGTATGTGTGTTGCTTCATAAATCATTTTCTTTTCTGTGTTCCGAAATGGTTTTCATGATGCCTGTCTCTCCCATCATGATACCTCATGATACATGTCTGTCTCTCCCATCATGATACATGTCTGTCTCTCCCATCATGATACATGTCTGTCTCTCCCATCATGATACATGTCTGTCTCTCCCATCATGATACCTCATGATACATGTCTGTCTCTCCCATCGTGATACATGTATGTCTCTCCTATCATCTGTCTCTTCCATCGTGATACATGTCTGTTTCTCCCATCATGACACCTATCTCTCCCATCATGATACCTGTCTCTCCCATCATGATTCCTGTCTCTCCCATCATGATTCCTGTCTCTCTCATCATCATACCTGTCTATCCTTCATCATACCTGTCTATCCCATCATGATACCTGTCTCTCCCATCATGACACCTGTGTCTCTCTCATCGCAGCCCGGAAGCTGAAGGTGATTGACTCCCAGAAGCCCCCAGAGAGAAGTGACCCAGCCAGGCCGTCAGGAGACAGCACCTCGCCCAGAGCGGCCATCACGCTGCACTCACTGCAGTCTCTGCAGGGCATCCTGGAGCGCATCGAGCCCCTGGTGGTGAACGCGGGTCATGACCAGGGCCAGCCGGACAGCGCAGCCTCCCTCCTCACCAGCCTCAACCAGCTGGGGGAGAGACAGCTGGTGTCAGTGGTCAAGTGGGCCAAGGGCGTGCCAGGTATACTATATACTACTGCCAAAGATCCTTCATTACTGACCAGATAGATAGAGCAACATAATGCATCTGTTGCAATGGTATCTATCTATCTATCTATCTATCTATCTCTATGGGAGCAAAATGCAAACAGGTCCTGTCTGCTTAAAGAGGCGTGTCGCAAAGATGTCATAGTGGGACATTTTGATTGACATGTCGCAATGTCAATCTATGTCAGATTGACAAGCAGTTCAGTTCAAATGTGACGTCACTTTCTACGTAGGTCTGCGTAAAGGGGGATTTCGCCCCCCTCTTGTTTGCGAAAACAGAACATGGAAATGGTCAAATGTTTGCGTCTCTCGCTCCGCTTTAACCCTCACTGCTACTGCCATTTTATATATTGTAGTTTTTGAGATTACTACAGCTAACCGTTATTTTAATACTAAGGGACTACCCAATTCATGTAGTATTGACTGAAATGCTCCAAGACTTTATTTAAGTTCATAGTTATCGTTTCCATCTTGCTATTCTTGTTACGACTGTCATGTAGTAGAAAGTATAAACTTGTTTTCTTTATTCTGAATATCTTCAACTATTCTTTGCGACTTTGCCAGTTCTTTATTGAAGCATAGCACAGTGTAAATGATCAAACATTCTATCCATGGGTCTCAACTAATTTAAAATTAGAGGGTAGCAATATTCAGTCTGGTAGCATGAAATTAATTCTGCACTAAATGAAATAAAATGTCACCCCCCTCCCCTCCAGGTTTCCGTAATCTGCACGTGGATGACCAGATGATGGCGATTCAGTACTCGTGGATGGTGATCATGGTGTTTGGGCTAGGATGGAGGTCCTTCGTCGAGGCTGACGCCACACAACTCTTCTTCGCCCCTGACCTCATTTTCGATGAGTAAGTGCCACTCCACCCCTCTCCTGTCCTGTCCTGTCTTGTCCACTCCCCCACTCTCCGAGCAGTTCACTTTCCCTCGCTTGTTAGAAGAATGAAAAAAGAGACTCCAGTCTCCAACTTTATCCTTGGAAAGAGAAGTATTTAGATAGCGAGGGAGGGCCCGGAAAAGACATCGGACTGTTTTTTGGCTTTGAAGTGAGGACCTTGACATTTTGGATAAAAGGATTCTCGAGCACTGAAAAGAAAGCTTCTCATGCATAAACTGATAGTTCCATACCCTCAAAGGTTCTCAAACTTGGCAAAAATGAAATTGTGCAAAGAAGTAGTAGCAATAATAATAATAAGAAGAAGAAGAAGAAGAAGAAGAAAACAAATATAACTCTATATTAACCCTAAATATGACCATAATCGCAATCATTTCTCAGTTATGAAAAAGAAAGAAAATGGCATGTTTGAAGACAAATGTTCCTGTTGAGGTGTTCAAAAACACCTGCCTGTGCTCAATTGTTTGGCCACGGTTGCCGCGTTTGCAGCACCTCCATTGACACCCCCCCCGGACGGTCTTTCACACTTCCCTTTCACGCCTCCCCTCTCCTCCTCCTGTTTTGACGGCCGCTCGAGCCCAAACAATCGCAGGGGTGCTGCCATCAGCATACATATCCATCGCCGCGCCCTGGGGCCAGGTGTGTGTGTGTGTGTGTGTGTGTGTGTGTGTGTGTGTGTGTGTGTGTGTGTGTGTGTGTGTGTGTGTGTGTGTGTGTGTGTGTGTGTGTGTGTGTGTGTGTGTGTGTGTGTGTGTGACGTGCATTACCTGCCTTACCCTTGTGGCTTCCAGCACCGCTTGCTTTCTAGATGTTTGGTTCAGACAGCCTGCGGCAAGGAAGAGGTAGAGGGGAGTGGGGGAGAGAGGAGAGGAGAGGAGAGGGGAGTGAGGGAGAGAGGAGGAGAGGAGAGGAGAGAGGAGAGAGGGGAGGAGAGGAGAGAGGGTGAGAGGAGAGAGAGGCTCCTCGGCTGGCCTGGCCAGGGCGAGTGTGACAGCATACAAATGTGCTGTTATCTGGGCGGCGGGGGTGAAATTTCATACAGCATTAGCCAGCCAGTCTGGAGAGTGGCCCACGCTCAGGGTGGGTAATGGAGACGCCTAACCTTGTGTCTGACCCCCCCTACTCCCACCCCCCTCCCCTCAGTGACCCATACTGCCCTGTGCTGGCCTTGCCTCTCTCCCTCTCACTCTCTCTCTCTCTCTCTCTCTATTTTGCTCTCTGTCTCATTCTTTCTTTCTCTCTACCTCTTTATTTTCCTGTCTCCATCTCACTCATTTTCTCTCTCTCTCTCTCTCTCTCTCTCTCTCTCTCTCTCTCTCTCTCTCTCTCTCTCTCGTTCCCGTGACTGATATCTCTCCTTCTCCCACGGTTTCTCACGGTCAGTTACAGGGCCCTTTTCTCTGCCTCTTCTTCATCCTTCTCTTTCCCTCGCTTTTATTCTCTCGTTCTTATTCCCTTGCTGTTTTGATCTTCTTTTCCCCTCTCACTCTCTCCACTGATCTCTCCTCTGTTTTTTTCCATCCTTCTGTTTCTTCACCTCTTTTCTCTCATCCTCTTGATCTTTCCTTCTTAATGCCCCATCCTCTACCCTTCATTCTAATTTCTTATCAGGACTTACCAGGCCAGCAAGTTTGAAATCGCACACATCCACAATCGATGGAAAAGATGCTGGTGTGTGTGTGTGTGTGTGTGTGTGTGCGCGTAGGTGTGTGTGCCTTCTGAAGAACCCTTTTGAGGTTCTGAATGATGATTGAACACGCTTATTAGAAGCTGGCAGACGAGATGTTGTTCTGAGATAAAGTGCGGTGGTGTGGATTTGAATCTAATTGTTGCAGAGTGCAACACAACAGTGCTGTGCTGTGCTGTTGTTGTCTGGTTTGTCACTTTAATACCCTCTCTCTAACTTGCCAATGATTGGATGACTCTCAAGTCCCTCTTGAATCTCATATTATTTTCCTCTCTCCTCTCTTCTCTTATATTCTTTTCCTCTCTTCCTATCTTCTCTTTTTATATCTGTATTTTCTGCATTGTACGTACGTGATATACATTCTATTTATGTTTATTTCTATATTATATATCATTGTTTATGTTTCTGTGTTTTTGTATGTTTATACTTTGTCTCCTCTCTCATCTCTCTTGGCCCACTTCTCTCCACCTCCCTCCCCCTCTCCCCCTCTCCCTCTCTCTCCCTCTCTCTCCCTCTCTCTCTCTCTCTCTCTCTCTCTCTCTCCCTCTCTCTCTCTCTCCCTCCCTCTCTCTGCTCCTGCTGCAGGAGCCGGATGCGTGTGTCGGGGATGTACGAGGACTGTGTGCGTCTGCGGCAGCTCTCGCAGCAGTTCAGCGGGCTGCGGGTCAGTCGCGAGGAGTTCCTCTGCATGAAGGCCCTGCTGCTCTTCAGCTTCAGTACGTGCCGCGCCCAGTGTCCAGTGTCCGGCACACACATGCACGCACACACGCACACACACACACACACACGCACGCACACACACACACACACACACACACACACACACACACACACACACACACACACACACACACGCCGCCCAGAGCAGAGCGCTTGCTCACTGGCCAGTGCACATGGATCTGCTTGTTTCATGCTCAATTGGCTCCAAATGTGTGTGTGTGTGTGTGTGTGTGTGTGTGTGTGTGTGTGTGTGTGTGTGATGCTGTTTAGGATCTCCCAGTTACTGCTCTTGTTTCATGGTCAATTTGTCCCAAGTGTATGCAGTTTATATCTGTCTGTGCAAGTGTGTGTGTGTGTCCGTGTGTTTGTGTGGGCTTGTGTTTCAGTGTGTTTGTGTGTATGCAAGCATTAGTGTCTATCTCTCTCTCTCTGTTTGTGTGTGTAGGCATATGTGTCTCTCTCTGTGTGTGAGTGTGTGTGTGTTCGTGTGTACTGTATGTGTGTGTGTGTGTGGGTGTGTTTGTGGGTGTGTTTTAATGTATGATTTCCTTGATAACACAGACTTCCTTGTGTGTGTGTGTGTGTGTGTGTATGTGTGTGTGTGTGTGTGTGTGTGTGTCCCACAGTTCCAGCAGAAGGGCTGAAGAGCCAGGGCTGTTTCGACAAGCTGCGGACCACCTACATTAACGAGCTGGACCGCGTGGTGACCGACCGTGACCACGGCAACCGCTCCGAGCGCCTGTTCCAGCTCACACAGCTCCTGGACTACCTGCAGCTGGTAACCAATCACAGACCTCCTCCGCATTCCCCAGACACACACACACACACACACACACACACAATGACTGGTCAAGGTCAAGCTGCCCGGAACATTTGCAACATGTGTGCGTCACCAGGGAGTTGATTTGGGCTTGAAGATGTATTTGCTGCAGACCATATTTAAGAGCAGGAGACAGCGATAAGGCTGCTGCTGTGTGGAGCCAAGCGGCAAATATGGCAGCAAGTAGAAGACAGTTTTCCATCTTATGATTTGGGGTTTCCATGCGTATATGTACAGTATATATATATATATATATATATATATATATATATATATATATATATATATACTGTATATGCTATATATATATATATATTGTACAGTGATGGTTGTCAGCGCTTCCTGACTCATTTCCAAACCACATGGTGCTTCAGAAATTGACGTAACCACACACACCCACCCCCCCCCCCCACCCCCACCCCACACACACACACTGACACACATACAGTACACACCAGCCTGCATTATAACAGCAACGCTCTTTGTGCCCCCTCCCCCACCCCCCACCCCCCTTGTGTCCCAAAGCAGATTGTGCAGAAGCTCCATCAGTTCACCTACGACCTCTACGTCCAGACGCTGATGCTCCAGACCACTGTGAACTTCCCCGAGATGATCTCTGAAATCATCTCTGTGCACGTGCCCAAGATCCTCCGAGGCCTGGTCAAGCCCATCCTGTTCCACAAGTGACCGCCGCTCCCGTTTGCAGCCTCCGGCACGTCACGTCACGTGGGCCTGGTGTCGAACGATAAGCTAAATCTCGTTTTTCTTCAACTGTCCATTTACAACTTTGCTGATTTCATTTGCCTTTGTCTTATCCTACGGTAGCAGGAGTTTTGTAATAGTACATACATATCTGTGAAAGACTTTAAAATGGCCTACAACTGTTTTGTACCTTTTATTGGGGTTTGTTAGAAATCCTGATATGTGCCATTTCTGCCCCAGTCTTGGGAAAGATTACTCAGCGCTGTAAATAAGGCCAAAAATACCTGAAACATTTTCGACGTGGACACGAAATGTGATGAACTTTCTGCTAGGTTACGGATTAATGTGAGTATGTGTGTTCACAAAATATATAGCCATGACTAAATAAATATGCTGAATGGTATATCAGGGACAAAAACATTGCAAATTGTATATTTCTTTGTTTTGATACATTTCTAACACTAGTGTGTACCAGAACATAATTATATTCTTGTTTGTAATGTATTTGTATTTGTGTTTATTTTGTCGATATAAGCTGTCACCAATCAATACAATCTAATAAATGTAGTATTTTTATTTCATTTTGTGGTGTGTGTGTGTGTGTGTGTGTGTGTGTGTTAAAGGACCGTTTTAAAAGACATTTTAGTGTTACTTTGAGGACATAGTATTTAAATAGTTTCCTGTGTCTTCCTTATCTGCAAAGGGTGTGTCTGTTCTGTATCTAAATGGAGTACTTTTGACTGACATGACTCATGACTCATGACTCTACTACTTTAAACAGTTCTACCTGCATTTTAATCAACTCCATGGGAATATCCTCAGACAACAGGGTGCATTAGCCCCACCTAGTGGAGAAGGGCAGAATTGTCAGGAGAGAGCAAGTGTCCCAGGGCCTGTCTGCAGGGCAGAGAGTAGAGACTGGCCGCCGGAGTCAGTTCCTCATTTCAGTGGAGGATCTCTGATCAGTGGTAAGCACACAGATATTTGGCATGTCTAAATGGACGGTTTGAAGAATTAAGAGAAAGTTTGCATCTAGTTTGTTTTGTCGCCTGGAAGTGAGTGGTGTGGTTAGCCAGAGGGTCTTTTAGTTAGCGGTATGTTATTCTTGTGAAGCAGATATTGTTCCTTAACGTGAAGTGACTCATGTCATGTGTATTATGTAAACTTTATCCTACAAAAAAGTTTTGCGTTCCTGACAGCTTTACTAGTGAACATGCCATGACTTTTGACAAGGTGGACTGCCATGTTTAATGGATGCTTAGTGCATTTTTGACACATGATAATTAAACTGTTGTATTGATTACAGCTCTTTTAATTATGTTTTATAGCATCTTAAGCCTGTGTGTTGGCTCAGTTATAAATCTTTGAAATGGAACTGAAATGCTATTCATATTATGACACATTTCGTATTGGCATTTAGCAGGAAAAAGTGTATTATAATATGAAATGGTAATATATAATTGTGAAATGTAACTAATGCATCAATGCATAATATAATATTGTATAATATTATTTAATATAATATGAAGTAATATAGTACAATATATATAATTCTATAATATATCCAATATAATGTGAACATACAACAAGGCTGCACACATAATGGCACTTAGTTGAATGTGTTGTAACAATGATGCATAATAATTTTACAATTCAACTTGTCACCAAGTTTTTCAAATATTAATACACTTTGACATGAATCACCATCGTGTATCCGCAGTTGTAAGAGCTTTGTGACTAGTGCGCTACACACACTTCTCACCAGGTAAAAATCCTTACTAATCACAAACCTCAGAGTTCCTCTTTTTTGGGGGTTTGCGTTTTTTTGTAACATGACAAAACATGAAAGGAAGTGAGCTGTTAAATTAGAACAATACAAAATAAAACTGAAACCTGCTGTCCTACAAAACAAACATTGTTTCATCATGAAATGTAATATAGAATATTTAATTAAGTAACATTTCATCATCACATGAAATGCTATTTGTGTTTCCCTCCATTTCACCCCCCCCCCTGCTGTTTCTCCAACTTCCTACTGTTTTGCTATATCTGTCTCATGTCATAGCCATTTTCATCCCTTTGGACTGTTAAAACAACTTTCTCCATTTGTACAGCGGAATAGTGTTAGATCTGTTCTCCTATGCGGTTCTGTTGCTTTTACCTTGAAAGCTCTCCGTTTTTTGACTACCGGCCATAAAAAAGAAATAAGCACTAAAAAGTCAGCAGAATGATACAGCGACATATTGATGTGCCTTACGAAGTCTTTCAGCAACAGTTTTGTCTTCATAAATTAACCAGCGGAGAGTGGATTTGAAAGCTAAAGCCTGCCATAAAATCATTCATCTCCAAATTCGTCCTTTTCATCAACCTTTCTCATGTAGTACACTTTAAAGGAGAGAGGGCCCATTTATTTGAATTGATGAAAAATGTATTTCTTTTTTTCAAGTGCGCCTTTCAACTGGATGTATTTTCTCCCATTTGATTTTATATTTTTAAAGCCATTTTTACATTAATATTACATATTATGCTGTCCAACTTGCCACAGTCGAATGATGGATTCTCTGAGTGGTTGCAATGTGTAATGGGTCAAGGTTACTTCTACCAAGAAAAATAAATAATGATAGAAAAATAAATAATGGTAGAAAAAAAACCCTTTTCTCTGAGTATCCTCTCCGTCTTGGGAGTATTTCACGATGGAACATTGCCACAGATTGCTCACAGAAGATCCTCAAACCGTTGTTCACCTCAAAATAATTATGAATAAATTATTATTTTACCCTTTTTAAGAAAGAAAAACAGTATAAATTAATCACACTAAACAAACACGTGTAATCTCAAGAGACAAGAAAGGGCCGTTTATGCCCTACATGGTGATATTACAGCTCAGTTTCTGTGTCAGTAGAAAGAAAAATAAGACACTTGGCCTGTGTTAAGACTGCTGCGCAAAACGTCTCCTTTTTTTGCGTGTCCCTCTTAATGGAAGGAAGCCCATTATAGACCCCTTCACCAGTCCATTAACAAGCAATTAACTTCTTATTAATATTTTACCAGACAAGGTCTCATCTGCCCCTGTTCTTAACGCCGCTTTTCCCCAACGTATTTTAACATGATCTGCTCTTAAGAGGAACATAAAGACTCTCCTGTAATGGCCTGGAAATGGAACTGCAACCCGATAGCACTGAGACCATCTCTCTCTCTCTCTCTCTCTCTCTCTCTCCCTCTCTCTCTCTGTGTCTCTCTCTTTCCCTCTCTTTCTGCAGCTGGCCCAGACCAAGGCGTCCACGGTGAGGCCCCGGAGCCGAAAGCGATGGCAGTGGCGGGCGGCAGCAGCAGCAGAAGTAGCAGCGGCGGTGGTGGTGGCGGTGGTGGCGGCAGCAGTCGGCACAGTGGCGCGGGCATTCCACACCGGGAGAGAGAGAGAGAGAGAGAGAGAGAGAGAGAGAGAAGGGAGAGAGAGAGAGAGAGAGAAGGGAGAAAGGGAGCCATTATGTGGCCGCCGCTCCCTTAATGTACACGTTTGTCCTCACGTTCATTTATCACCCGCTGCCATCTCTGAGGGATTTTTGTTTCTTTTTCTCTTTTTTTTAGAAGTGTGTGTGTGTGTGAGAGAGAGAGCATGTGTATGTGTGTGTGTGTGTGTGTGTGTGTGTGTGTGTGTGTGTGCGCAACTCTGTGAGAAACAGATTGACATAGTTATGTATGTATTTGTGTGTGTGTGTGTGTGTGTGTGTGTGTGTGTGTGTGTGTGTGTGTTGTGAGAGAGAGAGAGAGAGAGAGAGAGAGAGAGAGAGAGTGTATGTGTATGTGTTAGTGTGTGTGTGTGTGTGTGTGTGTGTGTGTGTGTACACGCGCGTGTGTGTGGTGGCGTGGAAAGTGTCACTGTCACTGCTTTGTGTCACTCCACAAAACCTGCTGTTTAAAAGTCACTGAAAAAATCTACACTTTCTCTCAAAGTCAATGGGTCGTGCGGTGCTAATTGATGGCTAAGGAAAATCAATGAGACACAAATATTGTTTCTTCTTCCTGCCTCACATTTCAGTGCCATTCCTTACAGCTGTTTACTTTTTCCCCTCTCTGGATGCCAACTGGGCATGCTCTTTGTCAAAAAAAGGGTATAAATAGCAAGTGATCCATTTTTGTACATTTTCTGCTTACTGCAACAAATGAGTGTCTGTTTCTTATTGCCATTAGCATATAGGCTACATGCACGAACACACACAGGCACACACACACACACACGCACACACACACACACACACACACACAGATATGCACTTACTGACATGTGTGCCACACACACACACATGCAAACACGCACACACACACACAAACACACACACACATAGATATGCACTTACTGACATGTGTGCCACACACACACACATGCAAACACGCACACACACACACAAACACACACACACATAGATATGCACTTACTGACATGTGTGCCACACACACACACACACAGAGACACACATACAGCGGAGCAGTTGTTACAGGTACCCTCCACCGGGGGTAGCCCTGCTCTGAGGCATGGAGCCTCAACAGTGTTTCCCTGCTGAAAGTGCAGTGAGGAGAGAGAGAGTGAGAGAGAGCGGGAGAGAGCGGCACTTTGGATTTTAATTTCCCCCAAGAGTTGAGTACTCACTCATCCAGGGCGCTCTCCTTATTGAAATACACATAGACACACACACACACACACACACACATACAGAAGCAGACACTGGGCTTGCACACAACGTTAGGTGTGCTAGGGGAAAGGGAAGGGTGCTGTTCCTCACTTCACCTACCAGTGCAAAAAAGGAAAGAAAGAAAAGGGGGGTGACGGAAGGCACACACACACACACACACACACACACACACAAGCACTGCAGTTGAAAAGTGAAGCAGATGTGATGCATGAGATAAATAAATGAACGTGACTGTGTTTTTCTTTTATACAAACAAAGAGAGAAAGAGAGTGAGGGAGATGGAGAGAGAGAATGAGAGAGAGAGAGAGAGAGAGAGAGAATGTGAAGAATACACAGAGGCAGAGAGAGAGAGAGAGAGAGTTGAGTTCAGTGATGCTGATCGGCCTTCGATGTTCACAGTGGTGGGATTTCACGCTTCTGCCTCGGTCTGCATTTGCAACAATTTACATGAGTGGAAATGTGAGGGGGCGTCGAGCCTGGCCCTGTTTCACGGGAGACATGGCGCGCTTGCCGTCGGGCTTCGTCTTGTTTGGAGATGTTGTTTTTTTCCCTGCCTTTTAAAGACACAGACACAGACACGCAGGCTCACCTCTCCTCCCCCGGAACCACACAACAGCCCCAACAGACAGCAACCTCACACACACACACACACACACACACACACACACGCTACACA
>NC_085014.1:9835259-9870259 GCF_963854185.1 Sardina pilchardus | reverse complement strand
TGTAGGCCTCACTGAGTTACTGCTACCCCACCGCCACCACCACCACCACCACCACCACCACCCACTCACCCTATCACCCACCCTCCCAAAAAAACAGGCCTCAGACTGAGTAATATAAATAAAGGGGAAAAACACATTAATGGTTTGCAACTTTAATTCACGTGTTGACACACTAAAATTCCTAATGTGGTTGGATATGCTTACATCATGCCTATTTCCCCAAGGCCTCCCCGCACACTTAACTTACTGCTGCCGCTTGAAGCGATAACCTTTTTTTTTTTCTTCTTCATTTTTACGGTTACAGGCTTTCTTCTCCTTCATTACGAAGCCATTAGAGAGGAAGGAGAGGATGAGAACGCCCGAGTAAAGGAGACATCTTTCAGCTCTCTTTTTCGGCTGTAATTTGACGTGCGTGTTGGTCTAATTGGGTCTCGGGTTGCTGATAAAGGACAATGGAATGAGACAATTGTCATCATTCACCCGCCGATACTTAAATAAACACATCTGGGCCGCGACATTGACAATGTATAGCGAGGCTTTCAACAAACTGCTGATTGTAATTTCTCCTTGTCTCTGAAGGGGAAAAAAAAAGAATTCAACTCAGCATGTGATGTTCAACAGCAGGCCTCTGAAGCAGGCCAAGTCGTTTCCCACCCGCTGTTGCTGCGGTGCGATTTCTAGATTTATCCAGGAAATGACAGCCAGTTGGAAAATGACTGTTGTGGCTTTTTTTGAACAGAGTGACAGTCGTGATCCAGAGAGCTGATTTGTCTCTGTGTAATTAGGGGTGTTTCTATGAGGAACAGTTTCGTTCGCTCGCTTCCACAGGAAAGCACTTTGGAAAACACTGTCAGATGGCCTCGAGGAGCTAGTCTGTGATCAAGGTCATCTGTGCACACAGGAAAGGGCCACTTGAAAAAGACAGAGCATATTTACGAGTGAGATTGAGAGTGTAAGTGTGTGTGTGTGTGTGTGTGTTTGAGTAGTAAGCATGTCTGAAATGGACTGCCATTTTGGCTGCCAATTTCAAACTAATGACTCTGTCTAGAACCATAAATTGTTGTCTGGTTTGAGTGAAAATATAAGGAGTTGTGTTTGGCAATAGTTCCTGGATGCAAACCCTCTAGCAGTCCTCCCTGAGATCTCTTACATGTTATTTTCTGGCTGAGATATTTCTGGTCTCGCTGTACACACACACACACACACACACACACACACACACACACACACTGTGGAGGATGAAACGCTTCTGAAGACTCGAAATCAGTCACTGACAGGTGTGTATTCCCATCTCCTCAATCCAAAGGACACCTCATCATTGTCAATGCCAATTTACATCAGCCCATGCAGATAGCACTTAAGGCAAAAAAGCAAAGAGCACGAAAGAAAGAGAGAGGCCAGAAATAAAAAAAGAAAAATCCCTTTCACACTCCCATCTTTGATGTGGAGAATGAAAGAAATCTATCTTTAAAGTGTAATTTCTCAGTTCTCCCGGCTGCCTGTTCAAAGGCAGTGAAGGGTGTGTGGCTCTTAAAACCTATTAAAACAGGACGAGCCCTCCGCTCCGCTCCTCTCCTCTCCTCTCCTCTCCTCTGCGCTCCTCTCCTCTCCTCTCCTCTCCTCTTGGCTGCGGTGCCTAGAGCAAACACTACCTCCGGCAGACTGACAGAGCTCAGGCGCACCTTTTGAACTCCGCTCGACTGGGAGCCGCCGCGCAGTGCACACCGGCACTTAACAGAACCCAAAACAATGTTTCTGGCACGTCCCCAAACACCCATATTTCCTCGTCCCCCCTTTCCACCTCCACCCTGCCCCACCACCACCACCACCACCACCACCACCTCCACCTCTGCCACCTAGTCTGGCTATAAACGCCCCAGAGGTGAATGTGGCGATGGCTCTGTGTATAGCGTTACAGAAATCCAGAAAATAATACCTGTAATAATGGGTTATTAAAATATTACCCAAAAGCCGCAAAAGGGGGTTGTTAACAGAGAGCGGCTTTGTGAAGTATGAACATGAAAGCTAGACCTTAACTGCACATCAGCATTTTCTTGTCTCCCATTCAAACACCCCAACACACAGACAGACACACCTCCCTGAAAAAAAAAAAAAAAACACACATACAGCTTGGCTCGGTTCACTGGGAAGTGAGAGAGTGTGATTTTCGTTGTTTAACTCTCCTGAGACACTGTAAACATTTTCACACGCGCCAAGGCAGGAAATCCCACCCCACTTTCTCCCTCTATCTCCGCTCTCATTGGGCAGCTGTCAGACGTACATTGACACACACTCAGGTATGTGTCTCCTAACACCTGTTTATGGCTTGTCACCGTTACAAATGTCTCTAAACTCTGCCAACGTTTAGCAATAACCATAATCATACGCTACAAATAGCTATTCTACATACATTTTTATGTGCTCTGCTGTCCTATTTTACAGGCGACGGCATATATACAGCATGTTTGGGCTAAATTTATGCCAGAATTTCCCCTCCACTCGAGAGCTGTCTCGTGATTCCAACATACCATTAGAGGTACCCAGAGGAATAGCACCACAACCCCCCCTCCCCACACACACACACACACACACGCACACACACACACACACACTCCCCGCTCCTCTCGGTGTGAGCGCGTGCAGCGGGGCCCCTGGTCTTACATCACCTGGGCTATAATGGGCCTGGATGTCAGGCTTCCTCTTCCCAACCCCCGCTCCCCCGCGGATTCCGAAACGGGCGAGATTTATGGGCGCTGTCGCTCCCCGGCCCGCTATCTCGGCTTGTTAAAAGTGAGCTACATTGTCACAGAGCCGACTACACGCCGTGTGATTAGCCTTGCAGGGGGGTGGGGGGAAGTTTGGAGTAGGCCTGGGAGGAGGAGGAGGGGGGGGGATGGGTAGATGGGGAGGAGGCGCAAGGGGAGCTTCCGTGGTGATAGAATTGAGTTTCCTCCTCCTCCTCCTCCTCCTCCGCTGCAGCCCACGGGGGAGGGCGCCGAGGGGTGATAATTCCAGCGGACGGCGAGATGGCGAGGCAATCAGAACGCATACATTCCCAGCTCGCTCCCTCGCTGTGCCGCTCAGCGTGCCGGCGGGGCACTCGGTCGGTGGCGCGAAGCATCAAGGATGCCTCTTTGTGCCTCATGTCAACGGCCTCATGTGACCCCAACATGAAACAAAAAAGCTTACAAAAATCTTTCAAAAAGCGTATAAAAAATATATATTTCATATCGTTCTGGAGCTATTTTAGTGAGTGTAGAAGCGATATGGTCTGCTTTTTTTTGTATTTATAGCAGACGCAAATGTTCAGCGGCAACAGTATGGACACGTTTATCAGATGTTGTCTGGATCAGTTAGAGGTAGAAAAAAACAACACGAGATCAGCCCTCTTTGCTTATCTGCATGGCTGTCCTTATCAGTTTGAGATAAATGAAAGCTGAGGCGAAACTCTTCGAGGGAGAGTGTTTGTTTGGCGTGGGCGATCACGGCCATGAGGGGAATTATTGACACAGCTCCAACCTCCGAGATAACCAGGGACCGGCCACGTTAAGTATAATGCGTAGTCCGGCGTGACATGACTGACGTTATCTCGGTTTTTTTCCCGTTCCTAATTACTTTCTGCTCTATAATCTCCCCCTCCATTCCTAACTTGTTTGCTCTCATCTGCAAAACAACATTAGCGAGTATGGAGGCTGGGGAGGGGGGGTGGGGGGGGGACGAACTTTATCGGAGGTCACAGCTGTTTCTCGGACCTATAGGAGGAGTCGCAACAAAGACCACACTGTAGTACGGGAACGCAAACCGCGGAGGGAAAACGAGCTTGTGTGTGGCTGGGCCCTGATTTCATTTGATGCGGTTCAAGTGCGTTTCTCAGACTGGTCCCCGAGAACAGACGTCAAACACAGTAACGCTCAGCCGGAGTCAGCTGACGGCCCGAGGAGGCCAACACATCGCGGCATATGTTCCAGTCGACTACCATTTGGTTGCGGGGGCCGCAATCAGGCCCTAATCGCTAAAGCGCGCGGGACGGACGGCGGAGCCGTAACTGATGGCTGTTCCTGGGTGCTGCATCGGTGGCGTTGTGTTGCGTTGCATTGCGTTGCCGCGGCGCCCTAATTACGGAATGCCGAGACAGATGGAGAGCAGGAAGAGAGAAGAAAAATACGCTGCGAAAATATTTATGCTAAATTTATCATGGCCAATCACATTCGCTTATTGCAACACAAGAAAAGAACAGGAAAAAAGAGAAATGTCTGGCCTGACCATATGTTGGATGGGGTATTCAGAGGAGCATGAACCGCAAGGTGAATGCTCTGGATTACATTGCCCCAGGTCTTTGTTTACAGAGTGTAGGAGTCCAACAATGCTTCACTAATGTATGCAGTAAACAAACATAGGGATGAGAAAGAGCAACACATGGTGTTTTTTTTCCACGGGTGTTCCTTAAAGCTTGATAGAAGCGGCCTATTCAGCCTATTCATAATTCATAGTTGAATGGCATCGGCGTTCAATAATATTTCTTTTTCACACAAACAAATGAGAGCTCCTCAAAATATTGATGACTTTGCTGACAAGGTCACTGACTGTGAAGCTTCACAGACCGCTGTTGATTGATTGCGTAGCTGCATTTTTTTTTTTAGAGGGGGAGATGAGAGGGGGGGTTGTGGCGGTTTGCTTTTTCAGCAAAAGAGGCTTGGCGCGTCCCTGGAAAATGGTATTTTATCATGATATCATAACACCCAGTTTTGCGTTTTTCAAAAATGAGCAGAGGTCACTTCTTCCAAATTAACTTATTTGAGTTGGCATGACACTTGAGGTTTTGAATGTCATCTCGCCATTCTGAAAAGTGGTTTCCCTTTCTATCATAACATCCAAAATAAACCCCTCTTGCTTCCAACGATAAGTGACCGGCGTAGCCAAGATTAAGTGCAGGCCCTCGCAAAAATAATCAATCATTTTCTACCCGAATGAAAGCAGAAGACCGGGAGGAGGAGGAGGAGGAGGAGGATGAGGAAGAGGAGGAACACAGCCAGCAGCAGTGCTCAGCATGTAGAATGCGTTGGAGGGGACTTATTGGAGTCGTGGTGGAGGGGACGCCAGCGACAGAGAGGAGAGGAGAGATGAGGAGAGGAGGAGAAAGGAGGAGAGGAGAGATGAGGAGAGGAGAGGACAGGAGAGATGAGGGGAGAGGAGAGAGAAGGAGAGGACAGAGGAGAGGAGTAGAAAGGAGGAGAGATGAGAGGGGAGAGGAGAGGAGAGGAGGAGGAGAGTAGAGGAGATACAGCTCGGCCAAGACTGTGTGGCGTGTGTCTAGCCCCCCTGGCTTCCCCTCCTGTAGGTGTAGGCCTAAAAATAGCAGGTGTTAGGGAGCAGCAGGGGTGGGGGTGTGTGTGTGTTGGGGGGGGGGGGGGGTCTAAGAGGCTCACTTTCTCTGTTCTGGGCATCCTACTCAGGTGGGGGTAAGGGGGGTTGGAAGGAGAGGAGGAGGAGGGCAGAGAGAGAGTGAAAGAGGGAGGGAGTGGAGAAAGGAAGAGCGATAGAGAGAGAGCGGGAGGGAGGGAGAGTAGGACAGAGAGGAGGGTGATGATGGCATGAGGGATGTAATGAGAGAGTGGAGGGGTTGAGGAGAGGAGGAGAGAGACGACGAGGAGGAGGAAGAGGAGGAGGAGGAGAGAGATTTGTGCTCCGCCGCTCGGTTGTGAAGAGGACTACTTTAATTAGCCCCAGGTGTGGCTCATTGATCTTGCCCAGCTGTGACTTTCTCTCCCTTCCTCCCTGCTTTACATCCTCCCTCCCTCTCTCTCTCTCTCCCTCTCTTTCCCTCTCTCTCTCTCTCCCTCCCTTACACTGAGTGTCACTCACACTGCCACTGTCCTGGATCTGCTCATCCTCAAATACATGAAGGGGGGGGGGGGGGGGGGGGGGGGGCACAGCTAAACAGAGGCAACACTAAATACATTACAGCACCATCGAATGTACTGAGAACCGCAGAGGTTCCGACTGGGTCTCTGGTTCTGGGCGCAGACAGATTGGGTCTCTTCCTCCTGGCGGTCCGGGGTTCTGTTAGCGGTACCGTTGTGTGTACGGATCCATACCACCGAGCAGTTATGCTTAATAAACAATAAACAAAGGCCGGGGCACGGAATCCATTCGCCGTCGTTCTTTTCCCAAGACTCGACGCAGCACTGGAAAAGATCCATGGGCATCACATCACACACTTTATCATTCTGCAACGCCCCCCCGCCCTCCTCCCTCTACACACACAAACACACACAAACACACACACACACACATGCGACACACAACCCTCCGCTAGACAGCCAGCACCGATCCTCTTTCCAAAGAGGGCCGCTGTACCCTGGAGGTTCGTGGGTGGAGGAGGGGAGGAGAGGCGGTGGAGGAGGAGGAGGAGGAGGAGGAGGGGGTGGAGAAGGCTCTCGGCGTTAAGATAGATGGGAGCGGCGAACAGCTTCATTTACCAGCGGAGGCCAGGCGAGGAGGAGAGGAAGAGGAGGAAGAGGAAGCCGGGCCCTGGGAGCCGGGCCGCCGTGGCCAGCGTCAGCGTCAGATAGTGGCCAGGCAGCCAAACATCTGGCTCCTGTTACTCACTCCATCACGCGGCCGCGGAGGCAGCGGCGGCGGCTCGGGGTGAGAGGAGAGAGGGAGGGTCAGGTTTCTCCAGCTGGGGGGGGGGGGGGGGGCGGCGGTTGGAGGTTGGTGGTGTGGGTGGGTGGTGTGGGCGGTTGGGGGTGGTGGGAAGCCACAGCTCCCACGTAGAAACCTGGCCACCCTGAGACCAGCTCCCCCCCCACCTCTCCTCCCCCACACTCCTCTCTTCCCCTCTCCCCCCTCTCTCTCCTCCCCTCCTCTCCCCCCCACCATGAATGTGTCCTTGTGCGGAGGGGAGAGGAATGAAATGTCAGAAATCACGTCGTTAGACCTGGGGAGAATCTTTGGCAGCAACAGTGTCTCACAGCAGGCCTAACATTTTTGTGTCTACAGTATGTGTGTGTGTGTGTGTGTGTGTGTGTGTGTGCGTTTGGAGGAAATGCACACACACGTAGACACAAAATCCAAACGCACACACACTTACTGTAGACACAAAAATGTTAGGCTTGCTGTGAGGCTCTAAAGATAGCCTGCAGAAAACTAAATCAGATGAAAGAGGAATCAGTCTAACTAGATTATCTGAAATTAACTACACATAATTTCATTCACTATTCATGTAACGACTCTTGGCAGTTAAATGCAATGAAGATAATCTACAGTATGAGTCTAATTTGAAACACCGCAGGCTTATACCTCCTCAGAGGCTATAAATGGCAGTAGCATTCCAAGGTTGTAAAAATTGTCATAACATTTGAGTGGGACAGTGAATTGATTTTTTTCGCCCTTCCACATCATTTTGGTTTACCAGACGTAAATCACACGATGCCTTTCAATTAGTATCACATCAAATACATTCATACTGACAAAATACCATACAAGATGAGATATGTCATAAATCAATACCGAGACACACTGTACACCAGCAGGCCAAACTCTATGCTCCTACTGCCACTGCTCAGCTGTTTTCTTTCCATAGCCTCATATATACAGTAGGTTTGGAGGGAATGTATAATACAGTAATTTATTACACAGTAATACAGTATATAAGCTGCATTGTGTATAAGCCGCAGGACAGTGTTATGTTATGCAAGTTAAAAGAAACAAAACCATATCAACACCATATTAACTGCCCTCCTGTATTAGCCTCATGGCTGAAGAAATTTAGCAAAATCAACGTATAAGCCGCGGCTAATAGTGGGGAAATGACGGTATTACAATAGCTTTAGCATCAACATGTAGCTAGAAACGTGCTTCATGGTTCCTACCTTGCCTAAAAATGAGAGATGCAGCTCATTGCACCCATTAACCTTGCTCGCTCAGCTGTCCAAACATTCCATCATGAGCCGAGACGTTGAATATATTCAGGCCGAGCTGCTCGCGGTGACTGGCAGTTTATCTAATTTGCCTGTTATTGGTTCAGATGCGGGCAGATTCAGCCTGGAGCATAAATGTGTTCAGCGCCACAAAATAATACAAAAAAAAAAATATATATATATTTCTTTCTTTTTTTTTAAATCACTGCTGTGCATGTGTGTGCATGCATGTACAGTGTGTGTGAGTGTGTGTGTGTGTGCGCTTCTTGGGCGGGGAGGAGAGTTTCCCATTAGCCCGTGGGGTCAACAGGCTAATTAATTAATGAGTACGATGAAGCATACGATAAAGACGGGCTCGACCGCCAGCCGGCCGTGTGACCAAACCCGTCCATTAGTCACCGTCAACCTGTGGGAGGACAGTCGCTGGAGAATGATCAAAGACGCGTTTAATTTAACCGGACAATTAAAAAGTCCAGTTGGCTGCCTTCTACCTCGTCTGGCTCTCCCCGCCCCGCCGCGGTCTGCTCGTCAAATGAAACACGTGAAATGACTCCAAAGGAGCCGTTTCTCTGAGCCGAGGGAGGGGCATTGCCAAGGCTATAGGAGATGGAATGGAGCCAGCTTCTTGTGTAACCCACTTTGTGTTACAATGTCCCTCACTGGGAAAAGGGGATGGAGGCTGGGGACCTTTGGCTTGGGAGTGGGGCGGACCAGTGTGCTAGCGAAACTACACATGCTGAGGCTAGTGCGCTAGCAAGGCTAAATACACTTGTAGGCTTACTTGTGATGGCTGCTAGCTTCACTGCTATTGTGTCTCTTGAGTGTAAGTCTCTAGTGGGAAGGAGATTTGCACCAATAAGATCAACCCCCTCCCCCCCCCCACAAGCCCCTCACAGCTTTCTCCCAACTGTTTTTTTGGGTCGCAGCTTTGTGAGCGCATTCGAGTCCAAATCGCTCTCGGGTTACCAAATCATTTGATTGGTAAATTTAATATTCTGTCGTGGAATTCGTGCTTTTTTTTTTAAATCCTCGCCAAGTGTGCTAATGCAATTTCGGATGCTTGTCTCCCTGTGTTCTCGAACACACAGAGCATCCCATACAGCGAGTGCCATGCCAGCACAGCTGTGGTCACGGCCTGGTAATAAAAGCTCCTAATAGGAGCAGCTGGAAGCGAGTTTAGGGGCGTAATGAGATGGTGTGTGACATCGCCACCCTCTGCTCGTCCCGCGCGGCGAAAAAAAAAAGCTGGCACACGGACACCGCTGACCCCTGCGGTACTATTAAACTTTATAGATGTCTCGAGTAATATGCACATAATGCCAGTAAGCAAGGATCATAATGTGAATTTGACACGGCGTCTCCTTTAGGGGAATGAAGAGAGAGGTATTGAAACCTCAAAAAAGTCAAAAAAGAAAAAAAACAAAGTGTACAGCTGCGATGACTCACTTAGCAGCGACTTTCTCGCTCTTGCGCTTTTTTGTATCCCTTTCTTTCTTTCTTTCTTTTTTTCTCCGCAAGAAACTCTGCGGAGAACTTCACTGCATTATTTCCTAAATGATACATAAATCTTGAGGGGCGATAGGACTCGGGGAGTAGCCTGAATGGAGGCAGCGCGGACCTGCCGGCACACAATGGCCCTCATTTGTGCTGCCGGATGGTTAGATTTCGCATTCAAATGTATCCAGTCCGCGACGCCGTGAATGTGACCTCGAGGGAGAGCCCCGCTTTTGGAATTTCAATGCGACCGGGAGGCCGGGGCGGAATTATTCGACACCTGAATGCCGGGCTTCCAGACAATTAAAGCAGAATTATAGGAGCTGTGGCTCTGGTAATTTAGGGAGTCTGTCCACCAGTAAGGCACTGCCAGCCGCCGGTGATATTTCACATTCTCTCAGTAGGTGGTTTCAAGCCTGAGGGGGCGAATGGGAGAATTAAGGACTCAGAGAGAGAGAGAGAGAGAGAGAGAGAAGGAGAGACAGAGAGAGAGAGTGAGTGAGGGAGGGAGGCTTAAATGCTAACAGGCCTGATGTTATTGTTTTCTCAGATGTGAAGGTAGAGAAACTCAACATGTTTGAGGTTCCCATAACTTAAAAGTGTCTGCAAAGTAACCTCATATTACTTCTTTTAAAAATTTAATTATCCGAGGTATTCTTTTACTTAACCCCACCTGACCCGGAGGCGACCACAACCACACACACACACACACACACACACACACACACACACACACACACACACACACACACACACGCGTGCTTTAAACACACACACCCTCGGGGAATGGTTAATGACAACCTGTGCAAAATATTCGGTGTGGGAAGAGGTAAATCAGAGAAGTCCCCCCTCTCTCAGGAAACATAATTAATCTTTCAGTCTCCTTGATGAACAATAATCTTCTTTTTTTTCCCAGGTTAAAGTGTCATTTTACGTCTCATGATTTCAGTACCACAACTATTATGAGGAAAGCAGTTGCTGAACAAGAGAGAGCGCGAGAGAGAGAGAGACAACCACAACATTGTTTTCTCTTCCTTCCTCATTTGCTCAGAAGGTCATCATACTTAAGCACATTTGTTGACACAAAGTGGAATGTAAATCTCTATGACGGATCCCCTTTTTACGACATATCGCATGTTAATGAACACCATTGTAAAACGAGCAGTATTTTCTCTCTCTCTCTCTCTCTCTCTGTTTCGCTTTCTCGTTCCTTTTGTGAGTGTTATTTGTGGCCTGCTCGCTTCGAAAATGTGTCAGGCAGCTGTTCATACAGCCGTGTTTTGTTGTAATTACCATCGTGGCAGGTGCTTCCGCCTCCGAATGTGCCTGAAGTTGGCTAATCCTTGTAATTAAATGATGAGATGGGTACAGGGAGTGTGGGTATCAGCAATGCAATGCGTTATGTACGTATGCATGAGTGTGCGTGTGTGTGAGTGTGTGTGTGTGTGTGTGTGTGTGTGTGTGTGTGTGTGAGAGCGTTGTGTGATTGCGCTGTTGTATGGGTGTGAAATCTCGTGAAAAGAGAGAGGATGTGAAGTGAAGAGCATCCACCCCAGACTCTAAGAGCGGGGGAAGATGGAGAAGGGTGGAGGAGGGTGGAGGGGGGGGGGGGGGGGTGTCGAGGGGGTCGGTTGGCGAGCAGCTGCCCTCCTCTCCTCACGCAGGGCCCGTGAGGTTGCAACCTGAGCACTCGCAAAAACCCGACCCGGGGGATGCCAGTGTGTAACGCAGCAGATCGACTCGTATCTGCACCTCCATGCATTCTTCCCATCAGCCAGAGGGATGAGGAGAGAGAGAGGAAGAGAATGATCTCACCACGGGAGAATGAAATCATTAATTGTCCGCTGCATGAAAACAAATATTAGCGTCTTCGATTTTTGCGGTTCGGATTGCCCTCCCACTAATACCACTGGACTCGACCTTTGCAACATTAATCTAATCTAATCCATCCTACGCATCTATCCAGCTCTGTCTACCTACGCGTGCGTGTGTGTGTGTGTACAAAATGACTGTATCCGAGGATCATAGAGGGGTTATTTGTATAACCTTAATCAAAGGCGAGCGGCAGCCACAGAGGTTAACTCAATCAGCGCTAATGACGATGTCATTTGAAGTCGGCTCATGTATATTGAGTCTGTGACAATGGCAGGAGCCCGCTCGCCCTCTGTTTGCAGGGGAAAATGAGTGTCTCTTTGATCTGCATATTAATGGGACACTGAATGGAGTGGCACGGGAGCCGCAGAAGTGTTTTAATTTCAGCAGGTTTCCGACTCGGGCGGACGCCGGGCCTTGATTTACTATGCAGTGGAGGCTGCTTCCACAGACCTCATTCTGACCTTCTGGTTATTATTTTGGCTCATAAATCCGGGCTTGTGCTGGGTGGGGGTATTGAGATGATTTACATTGCTGACTAATAAGATTTTTTTTTGTAATAAAGGAAGGGGGAAAAAAACTGTACACAAAAGAGGGGAGGGGGACCCATCTAAAAGAAAAATAAACAAGATGCCCATGGGATGGCTGCCTGCAGCCGGCAGTAATGATCTCAAACACCCTGGCTTTTAACATACTGATCGGCAATTTTCTAATCAGCTCCATTGGAGCGCTAGCACATATGACCTTTAACCCTCTGAACCTGCAGACTCTCTGTGCGGTTTTCGGAGAGGGAGATGACTTACAGCTTGGAGTGTGAGACGAGCAATCATGGAGATTATGTGTTATTTCCAAGGTTAAGAATCCACACATGGCTCTTGCACATGGCAAACGTCCATGTGGCACACAGAGGTATTTAGCAGAGCCATCGGAGCGTTTCATTAGCGTGACGTCAGCGCAACGTTTCACGACCATCTCGCCTTACTGAGTCGCAGGTACTGAAGCGTTTACGAAATAAAACACACAACTCTCATGCAAGTCTCGGTCAAGTTAGTACTGTGCGATGACTTAAACTGAAGCCTCTTTTGTTCGAAAGGACTTTTTAGCTTTATCTTTATGTGCTTAAATTTGTCCGAATTGTAAACATAAATAGTATAGGGCAAGTTAGCTTCCAGTATTTTCACGAAAGAGGCTATCAACACAAATACAAGACCTTTTTACTTTTAATCTATCTACACAAGACCTTTTGTGTTTGTCTTTGTGTATGTTTGTCGCCAATTATGCTCACCATATCTCCGCAACCTACCTTGTCATAACAGGTCGAAACCGGCGTGACCTGCTAAATGTGAAATATTCAATCTTTCTGACAAGTACCCTAATTAGGATGGCGAACACAAACACAGATAATAAGCATGCCAAAATTGCTTTCAGATTATAGCTAATAATCATCGCCTACCAGTAATAAACCCATTGGTCATAACCGCCAGGATGGCCAAGTGTTTATTTAGCAAGACTCACCAAGCTAATTTATCTGAAATTAAACATAAGTGCAACCAGCTGTCTGTGTGGACTGACTTTAATGGAGGACAACAGGCCTCTTATTCGCTTTCATGTTGGCGATGGTGTTGTGCAATTCTGCATAACTCAATCAGGCCTTGTACCAATGGGTTTGGAACGGATTAACACCAAAATGGAATAAATACTCACGGATCTCTCCATCTCCATCTGCGTACAGAACAGTACATGCGTGATTGTGCTTGGTTGTATATGGTAGCAGGGTTGCTGTGCGTTCATTTATTATGTTGGACAGATGACATTTTCGTTGAGTGTGTGTCCCAGTTTTTTTTTTTTTTTTTTACATAAGCTTGTCTCTCAACTGTGGCTCACATTTTGGTCTTGTTATTCCCCGCCTGTCATGAGAATTTAAAGCATGTTTACAATTAAAGATTTATGAAGGCAGTGCAGTACTGTTTTTTTTTTTCTCCCATGCAAGCGCAAGACTCAAATCAAGTCGAATGCTTTGGTGGTCAGCGTCGGTAAATTGCTGCAAATGACACATACACTGGAGGCCCTCTTGACCCTTCAAGCACATACGTTTCCCAACATGTGCAGTTTATTTAAGCCATTTTCTCTTTTCTTCCCTCTTTTCTTCCCTCTTTTCTTCCCCCCCTTCCTCGTCTCGGCTCCATGAAATAGAGAAGAAAGAATTCAATCAATGCCATTTTTTGGGGGGATTTTGTGTGTTTAAACGAAGGCAGACTTTCATTTGTGCTGGAAATGAAGCGAGTGAAAGATACACTTGCATAATTAAACCCACCGTTCGCTCTGCTCTCTCTCTCTCTCTCTCCCTCTCCCTCTCTGTATCTCTCTCTCCCTCTCTCTCTCTCTGTATCTCTCTCTCTCTCCACTCCTGATGCGTGACCTACAGCTGTTTAAATGGGGACGATATTAAATGACAAGGTGACTTCATGTCCACCAGGACACCTGAGACCCTGCAAACTGTAGGGGGGGAACAGTGCAATCTATTCTCCTAAAGAGCTGCACTGCCACAGGCAACCAGCCACGGCCACACCCCATACACACACACTGTCTCTCTCACACACACGCACACACACACACATCACTCAATCTCAGTAGCATGAAGAACTGTGTGTGTGTGTGTGTGTGTGTGTGTGTGATTGTGTGTTGGAGCGTGCAGACGTGGGTGGCAAATGTATGTGTCCATTACCGTGCCTGAATGTACGTGCATTTGTACAAGTCCATTTGTGTGGGCACGCATGCATACCGAAGAGAGAGAGAGAGAGTCAGAGAGCATGAGAGACTAATGTTACTCAGACAAATCATCTGATATCAAGTTTCCAAAAACCCTTGGAATGTGTCCACTTAAGTCCACCAATCATAAAGGTCCTACAACCATGTCATAAATGTGCCATAACAGATGTAACCAGCAGTAATATCCCCTGATGGCAGGTCAGAGCTAACAGCCTGACCCCCGACACTTTTGGAAAAGGCCATGACAGTTGTTAAACAGGTTTCAGTTTATTCTATTACCCTCTTGTCTCTCGCTGCAGCTTGCTCAACTTCCACAAGTGTAATTGCTTTTTAAATGATGGAACTATCAGCCCACACATGCTTATACAATCCTAGTGACAGTTATGCCAACAAAAGCCTTACTGTGAATTTCAATAAATTCATCTGACTGCTAGGGAAATAAACTCTTACTTCGTTGTTCCGACTTAACAAAGATTGTGCACATGTCCACACATAATATATCTAGACTACCAATTAGCTGAACAACACTGAAAACTGATATCCTAACATATAGGAATTGATACCATAACAGGTAAGAACAAGTAATATGTATCGGGAATGATTGAAAGGAGATTATCATGCGGCTATTTGGCCGCAAAACAGATGGTTTGGTTTAAAAATAGCCATTTGAAAATGTTAGCCTAAATAATGGGTTTAAATCCTATAATTTATGTTAACTTGGGGCCATAAATGTACCGGTTTGCTTCTTCTCCTGCATGTTTGAACACCTGCTGGTTTCAGTGACCTCTCATTTGCCTGCGGGACGGCTGCGCGACGACACTTCATTTTAACAGTGGAGAGGCTAGGTTATGCTCGAGCTGGTGAAAGCCTCCTGATAAATTATGCCATTACCGTGTATGTCATCTGGCCGGCAGACAGTTGGTTTCGGTGTTTGTTCCATATGTGCGGTACGGTTTTAGCTTCTCGCCGAGCCAACGGCTGTTTATAGTGGCACGGCTAAACCGCCTTTGAGTTGGGCTCGGAAACAACCCAGCCATTGGACGCAAGGCCAAACAATTGAACGCAAATTACTTTTAGCTTTTAAACATGCTGTCTCACATGCTGCGTCTGAACCACTTCAACTTCAACGGATGAAAAAAAAGAAAAGAAAAAGAATGGAAAAAAAAGCCCAGAAAAGCATAACGCGACGATTCAGCTAATGAAATATTACAAAAACGCCATTTTCTGGCGAACGTGGTTCCAATTTACTGCGAGCAGCCGGCAGCAACACGGCAGAATGGCTGCCTCCATCTGGATGCTTGGTGAGGAGAGCACGTCGCTCCTGAAACACAGCACCCGGCGCAACAGAACTTATGACTGATGTGTGTCTCTCTCCTTTTATGACCCCTCTCACTCACTTCCTCCAGCACTCTCCAGAAAGAGGGAAAGCGATCATCCCTTCAAAGGATCACCTGCTTAGAGCCTCTCCGCGCATCTGTGTCTGAGTATGTGTGTGTGTGTGTGTGTGTGTGTCTCTCTCTCTCTCTGTGTGTGTGTGTGTTTGTGTGTGTTCTATTTCAGTCGACTCACAGGGTGGAAACACAGGGTGGAATCAGAGTACCATTAGTTTCATGCCCAGTGCCTATTTCCTGCTTTCACCACCGCTGTCAAACCCTGAGCCACACACATGCAAACACACACACACACACACACACACACAGAGAGACACACACCTACACACACACACACACACACACACACACACACACACACACACGCAAACACGGCACAACTCCGAGACGGCAGCTAGTTTTGGAAACGGGTTTGGCTCTGGCCTGGCAGGGTTATGCCGCAACCATTCCATTCCATTCCGTTCCAGACCATTCCAGATGTGTTCCGGACTCGGCGTCAATAGGGAAGGTGACAGCCAGCCCTCACAAACCACACCCACCCACCGCGACCCAGCGCCGAGACAAGGAGAGGCGGAGAGATTGATGGAGGGAGGACACTTGAGTGGGGTGTGGGGTGTTTGGTGAAAAGGATAAAAGTGTGGGGCTGAAAAGAGCCCAGACAAAGGCAAAACAAAAAAAAGAGGTCTTGGCTAAATACGCCAAAGAATGTGGCCAGGGAAGAGGTTGATAGAGAGAGAGAGAGAGACAGAGAGAGAGAGAGAGAGAGAGAGGAGTGGAGAGAAGAGAAGAGAGCAGGAGAGGAGATAAGTCGGTTCAGAGTGCAGCAGAAACGTTTTTTTTTTAATTTTAAAGAAAAGACAGATGAAGAAGAGGACTAAGAAAACGAAAAACTAAAAGCCCACAGTGTCATTGTATTGGGTTTCCCCTCAGTAGGGAGTTCACAGCAGCCATGACATTCCACAACTCTCTCTCTCTCCCTCTCTGTCTCTCTCTCTCTGTCTCTCTGTCTGTCCCTCTCTCTCTCCCTGTCCCTCTTTCTCTCTCCCTCTCTCTCCCTCTCTCTCTCTGTCTGTGTGTCAGTGTTCATGGTCCAGCGGTGTTGCTGACAGAGCAGGCCGGTGCCTGTGCCTGGGGTGGCGCCGGGCCGGCGAGGCCAGCGAATACCAACACGGTCGTACCTCAGTGCACCCGACGCCCGCTCCTCCGACCCTCTCCGTGGCTTCTCAATGGGCCGGCCCGGGGACTTAGTCACGCGGGGGCTAGCTCATTGTTCCCCTCGCCCCAAACTTCAAAAAAAAAAAAAGAAAAAAGAGGGGAAAAAGAAAAATGTGACAACAAAGAAGGGGAGACACCAGCAGAGATGGATTGGAGAGGGGCGAAGGTCTGAGAACGATTAGCCCCCGTCAAGGTCTCCTAAATGGCACCGGTATAATTTTGCCACCGACCTTTCAACCCGGAGTGACAATGCGGTTATATTTAGCCAGGAGGCCAACACCGGGCTTCAAAGGGAAATATCTGCTTTGCTCTCTTTGAGGGGAAAGTGCGCTTGTGCACAGTCAAAGTTGTGTTCAAAGCCAGAGGAAGCTGAAGAAGGGAACAATCAGACAATTGTGTCACGCTTTTTGGACCTCATTATTTTTTCAAATGAAAACACACAAAAAAAGAAAAGAGACAGTTCTCATTAAAATGTTAAAATCTGCAAAATGTGTTAAAAATGTGTGTAACTCTGTTTAATCTGTTTAAAGGGTGTTCGTTTCCATTTCAAAGTTCTTTTTCTGTGAAGTCTGCTGTTTTATTAAGAATCAGTATTTTGCCATGCATTTAATGTTATGTTGCATATTTTAATATATCGACCTGTCAACTTTCCCCATATTTTGAATGTACTTCATGTATTTTGTATGAGAGCATGTTCTCACACCATGCTCTCAAATAATGTGCCCATACATACAGTAACCCTGTAAGATATCTGGTTTTGAAATGGGTGAATCACACCATGTACTGAGTTCCTCTGTTGTGTCTTGACTGTGGTGTCTACATCCAGCTTGTACAAATTCTTCCCCTTTTACCCGTGCTGTTAAACTCGTAAAGACCTCCTTTCACACGGTCCAAGAAAAGGCAGTGCATACGAGTCCCTCTACTGCACAGACTGGGGTTGAAGTGATATTTTTAAAACATGGAGTATCATTCCTAATTCGGTTGATAGGTTTTTGGCTCTTAACTTTTACTGGCCACGGAAGGCATGGTGTTATTGACACAGTTCTGATAGCGAGTTTCACAGGGTCATATCTGTGGGAATCTACACTTACTGTACAGTCACCATTGACCGAAAAAGCAGTCAAAAACTATACAGTAAGCACTCCACCGACGACACCCACCCCACCCTCTCCACCTACCTTACCTACCTCACTCTGTTCTTCCACCTCAGGGTGCTGGTGGGGGCGGTAGTGTGTGTGTGTGTGTGTGTGTGTGTGTGTGGAGGGGGGGGGGGGCAGTGTTCCATCTGTTTTTTCCCCTTCCCTGCATCCCTCTGCTCGTTGGACAGGTGCCGCTCCCCAGGCCAACACTGTTACCACGCCGATGACCTCTTCCCCAGAGGTCAGCTCACCTCTCCCCACTTCAACAGCCCACAGACTCTGACACCAATTAAAGGCAAGCCAATTATCCACATGCTGAAAAACCAGGTTCTCTAATGACCAGGAGAAACGCCAAAAAAAAAAAGAAGCGAGACGAAAAAGAAAAACAGACTGCCATGGAAATAAGCGTTTTGTCAGTCAGCGACTCGGGGAGAAAGACCAGGTTTGGCCCACGAGATGGTTTCAGTCTGTTTTATATGAGATGGGTCAAAGTTTCACTTTTTTCTTTTTTTTCTGATTTTTTTGGGGGGTTTGTGAAGTTGGGGCTGAAACGCGGGGGTGTTTGAATAGGGGGTCCTCGCAGGAGAGGTCCAGATGTGGCATAGCGCTGGCCCTGACGTAGCCCCTCCAGCGTCCCATGCTACCCCACGCCAGCGTTTAATAAACACCAAGTGGCTTTTGAAAGTTAATGTTTTAGAAAAAGAGAGAGCGGAGCGATGGAAATGAGCAGAAAGAGAGAGAGAGAGAGAGAAAAAAAAAGAAGGGCTGAAAAAAAGGCTAACCATGAAAGCATTCTGTGTCTGATTTAAGTCAAAGTACGGCTAATAGAAATCATACCATCGACTCCCATCACATATTTATACTTGCTCTATCACTACTGTATTTGAGGTCTTTTTTCTCCCTCTCTCTCTCTCTCTCTCCCTCCCTCCCTCTCTCTCTCTCTGTCTATGTACAGTACCTCTCTCTCACTCTCCCGGACTCTCTCTCTCTCTCCCCTTTTCTTTTTTTGAGGGGATTTTCTCAGATGTTGTAGCAGTGCTGTTTTTAACCAGAACCACATGACCGGTGAGAAACTGTAAACTTTATGGAAAAGCTATTTGCTTGTGAAGGTCACGGCTGATCACAAGCAGCCAGCCGGAAACAGAATATTTCAAAATATCTCCCAGCGGCTCAGATAACTGTCTTCGGCCTTCGGTCGCTATAAATTCTACGACAATTTTGTGTACAGCCAACATTTGCGAAGGACTTCTCTCCTCCTCCGCTCATTTTCCAGTGACTAAACATGATGGAAAAATGTAAATATATAAAAAATGCAAATGTAAATAGCCTTTGACTCCCTAAGTGGCTTGGTCCAGCTGTGAGGTTTTCAACATGTGGTTTGTGTCTTTCTGACCCCTAATTGTGTGTCTACCCATGCTTGTTTCTCTATGTCATACAACCTGGCATGAGCGCCCAGCTTAAGACAAACTATACGTTACAAAAAAAATATCCCTGAATAAATTTCTCCACAATCAATATTGTTTAATTACCCTTCGCCCCCCTTTTTTTCCCCATACATTTAATATATTATTTACACAAATATGTATGTGGCGCGATGGCAGGCCCAGGCATAAGTCAGCAGTGGGCTGAGGCGCCGTGAGATGTGTATTAACCCTGTGACATGTGGAGTAAGCACAAACTCCCTGAGCCGGAACAAGTTCCCTCTTCTCCAACATGAATATTTACACAGGCCATCACGCACCGCGCGCGGCCCTGAATGATGTCACCGCGACCGTGTGGGTATGCGTCTGTGTCTCTGTGTGTGTGTGTGTGTGTGTGTGTGTGTGTGTGTGTATGTGTGTGTGTGCGTGTGTGTGAGGAACGCTGTTGCTATAGCAACTGCATGAGCCCTGGGCTTGGGCAACACAATGATGAGAGCCATTCTAAAAGCCCCCCCCCCCCCCCCCTTCACACAAACACACACACACATACACACACACTTACACAAACACACACACATCTCCCCGCTTCTTTTCAGGAGCATGCAGGTTCAGTCTTTTGCAAGGGAGGAAATACGATCCCATAGTCCGCGTGCAGAGTAGATCCTGGGCTCTTTTTGAGAGCTGAATGATGCTGGTGTTTGGTTCAGAGGCTGTCTCTCTCTCTCTCTCTCTCTCTCTCTCTCTCTCTCTCTCTCTTTCACTATCCCTTTCTATCTCACTCTCCCTCTCTCACTCATTCTCTCACTCTCTTTCTCTCTCTCTCTCTGTCTCTCAGAGAGCCGGGGTGGAATTACACCTTTTAAAAAATTGCCGGGGCGAACTTCATAAGCCAGAGTCATTTCTCACTGTGCACTGAGCGGACGTGCGTCTGAAAGCACACACACACACACACACACACACACACACACACACACACACACACATTTCCCCGCCTGGCTTGGCCTGCCTGAGATGAATGAAGCTGCTGGGCTCTGAGCAGCACTTTTCAGCAGCTGAAACACAGATAGAAAATGAGCCGGTAAAATCAACAGGCTTCCACGAAACTCCACAAGGAGACTTGTACTCGAAAAACAAAGGCCCATGACACACATACTGTATACACAGCCAGAGAAATACTGCAGAGAGAGAGATAAATGATGACTTCCTATTGTTTCACAGTGTAATTTATTCACAAGTGAACAGAAAAATATTCCCTCAACTGAATTTCAATACAAACCATTGAGAGAAAACAGACCATCAGCTGTGTGTGTGTGTGTGTGTGTGTGTGTGTGTGTTTGTGTGTGTGTGCACAGTGTCCATGTGTTCTCAGTTTTTGTATCCTAAAGCACCTTTTTACTGCTTAAGAAGCGCAGGCCTCCAGACAGCGTTTTCGAAACGTTTTTGAACTGAAACTTGACTTTGCCGAAAAAAATCACTTTGCTCTCAGCAAGGGAGTGTGTGTGTGTGAATGACCTCCGACCTTGGAGTATAGATCCACTATAGACTAAACTGTCCACTTTGCTTGGCTGATCAGGTAAGTAAGATGGTTCCTTCCTGGTTCCTGTTTCTAATCCATACTCCCTTTAACTGCCGGCAGGAGGAAGACATGCGGCCTTTGTTTGCGTACGTGTTGGTCATTATTGACGTGCCTTTGCGCATAAATCCATTACGTCCATAACAAGCCGAATTGAAATGTCACGATCCATTTTTTATTTGTTTGTTTGTGTGCAAATGTCAACTAGATGCGAGCAGACTGAATACAGGAGAGAGAGAGAGAGAGAGAGAGAGAGAGAGAGAGAGAGAGAGAGAGAGAGAGAGAGAGAGAGAGAGCGTTATCACGCTATCAAGCTCTCACAGGCCGAGGCCAGCACTGCCGGGGAACCATGCCCAGCCACTCAGTTCAGCTTTCACATCGCAGCATTCCTGCCAGTCCGCACCGCGCCAGCACTAAAATCCCTCTACAGCATGTGTGTGTATGTGTGTGTGAGAGTGAGTGTAAGTGTTCGTCTGTGTGTGTATGTGTGTGTGTGTGTGTGTGTGTGTGTGTGTGCATTTATGGGAGAGAGTGTAAGTGTTCCTGTGTGTGTGTGCATTTATGACTATGTATGAGTTATATTTGTGAGTGCGTATGTGTGCATTTCCTTCTGTGTAAGTATGTGTGTGTGTGTGTGTGTGTGTGTGTGCGTGTTGTGATTATGACTACGCATTCTGATTTTGAGTGTTTTCACAACAAACAGCTCTGTTGTCCACAGATGTTGCCCTGTATTTAGGTCACTCAGCAGATGGACGGACGTCAGGGCTCTGGGGGCCAGTGATGTGGACTTCCAAGAACGAGCACGGCGGAGGCTGCACGGTGACATCCGGGCGTCCACCAACACTCCGCTCCTTTACCTGACGGCCCCTCGCACCTTCTGGTCCAGCAAAATGTCCGCACAACCGTGAAGTACAAAAAGACATTTTGTTTTGTGCAGTGTTGTGTCAACATTTGTTGGGTATTATTTCAACATTTGAGGGGAGTTGCTTAGGCACCCTTGAACATTTCTCAAGAATGGCATCATCATCATCACACATCTTTTGTACCTCTTTTGTACAACATTTTGTTTTAGAGATAAGCATGTCATGTTTGGTATCAAATGAAAGCTTTTTGTATTTGACTATGACTATGGAAAAGTACTTAAGTCAGGCAGATGTGTTCTAGCCTACTCCACACATACTCATAAGAAGAGCATAAATGTAATATCAAACGAAATAACTTATTTTAAACGTGGATGATAATGTCATTTTTGAAAATTGCTCAAAGAAGCAGCATCCGTCAGAATATAAAACAATACCTCTGGATCTATCATTTCCTGCAAAAAAATATTACAGTCATGCCATACTTCACACTTCTGCTCTTAATCCACTAACGTCTACCCGACGATACCCGGTTCCGTGAGCAGTTATTTCGATCCAATAGGATTGGAGAATGGCTGTGTTGTGGTGAAAGGCGTGATTGAGCGAGGCAGAAGAAGCGGGGGGATTGTTGCCTGTTCTACAGGAGCATGTGCTTCGTATCAGAGCGGCGTAATTAAATTGAGTTTGAAGGGAGTCTCTCACATGTTGTCAAACCACTGGATCCAGACGAGGAATAATTAAGCATTAATCTGTTTCATAAGAAGCCTTTTATAACCACCCAGGCAAAGACGTGGGAGATGTGAAGCCTCACATAAAGTAAATTGGAGGGGTGTTGGTGTGTGTGTGTGTGTGTGTGTGTGACTGTGTGTGTGTGCGTTTGTGTGTTGGTCACTCTCTCTCTCAGTGTCTCTTTGTTTGTGTGTGTGTGTGTGTGTGTGTGCGCGCGCACTGGTAATTCTCTCTCTCAGTTGCTATTTACATTATGTGTGTGTGTGTGTGTGTGTGCGTGTGTGTGTGTCTTGGAGTCGGTGTCGGTGTTAGTGTGAGGTCTAAATCCTTGACAAGAGTGTATGCTGCTCTCAGACTCACATTTGGGCCATTTTTATTCCTTTACATCCTCGAAATAAAATGTCTTCCTAACCCCTGGTGCTTACCACACCTGCACAGCAGCACACAGAGGAAAAATGTTGTCCCCCCCATCCCACCCCCACCCCCACCCCCACCCCCATGTCCACCCAGGTTTCAAAGGCTCTCGCACTGTATGATTGATGAGCAGCTGCCGTTCCTGGATCATTGCCACCTCAAGGGCATGATTGTGCATGTCTTGGTCATAATACCATCAATATGTGAGGCTAACTCCAGGGGAAAGGCATGAGGCCGTTTTGCAAAGCGTGTTACACACACTTACTCTCTCTCACACACACACACACACACACACACACACACACACACACACACACACACACACACACACACACACACACACACACACACACACACACACACAGGGGAGGTTGTGCCTGGAGAATTTCTCCGCCCAAAGACTTTGACTTAGTCCTATTATCATCCACACACCCACACACACACACACACACACACACACTCACACATGCTTACTTAATTCCTGGGATAAAAGCCTTCATTTACGCCATGCTTTTTAAAGAAATGGTGGGAACTTTCCCTCCCGCGTTGGTGGCTGGTGGCCAGTCCAGAGCCTCGACCTCGCCAGAGCCTCGCCAGCACCGCTGTTCTGCTCACGCTCAGACGGCTCGTCCAAGTTTTGACAGCCTCGCACCTCGATCGTAACGGCCGAAGAATTGAGTCTACCGCAACTTGATGGTTTAGAACGAATGAATTTGCCTCGACCTCATCAATTAATTACATTCGGCATTGGGTATGTGAAAGCCGATATCAACTTCTATGGTCCTGCTATCGATTTTATCGTGAAATATGGAAGCTTCTATTCGGATCAATATGGAAGCCATTAGGAGAGAGAAAGGCTGTGGTACTTTTGCAACAGCACAATGGGTGTCAATAGCCACTGCACTTCAGCCTTGAGTTATCCCACGGCCAAATATACTGCTAATACAGAGCGTTGTGCTAACCTTCGTTAAGCTAACACTTCATTAAAATGCCTGCACTGGTCTAACTCAATCTTAATTCAATTCCATCATCTGATTTTCATTAATTGAGCCATTGGAAGCATCACATTTATGAATAATGCGCACACTAACAGTAACTCCCTTGACATCTCACACCTACTTCTACACTGCATCAGCAGTTTCTGTGCGAGGCTATTGACTGTTTTGTTTTCAGGAATAAACGTGGAAAAAGGCCCTGTGGTGTGATATGGCGGAGGGAAGATTTTAATAAAACCCACAAAATGATGTGTGCAACGGGGGCTTACAGGCAGCAGGAAGCCGAGAGTGGAGGAAGAGGAGGGGGTGAAAGAAAGAGAGAGAGAGAGAGAGGAAGAGAGACGGTGGTGGAGGAGAGGAAGAGAGAGAGAAAAGAAACAGATGAGAAACCTACCTGCCTGAAGGCTCTTCACGCCACAGCACGTTGTTTCTACGTTGTTTCCACGGATACGTTCCGTGCACGGTGGCACCGCGGGCTCCCTATCTGTCCTCGTTTATACCCGGCGCGCCTCATCAGTCGGATTAAAGCTCCGCGTTCCGCCAAACGACAGTTATTTTTACGTGGCCTGGGACCTCATCTGGAGGCCACGGAAAGAGCCCGACGATCTTTTGTTTCAAACAGCGACGAACTGAATTATTAAGCCACACAACATGCAGGCAGCATGAGATCAGATTTGGTTAGAGAGCTCTTAAAAAGGCAGAGATTTGCTTTCCCCATTACCAAGAGAAGGCCTGTGTGTGTGTGCTGTGTACAAGATGGCCGAGACAGCACCTCCGACGGCTTAGCGGTGATTAGAGTCGTCATGCCTGCCCCCTCTACCATGAAACCCTGACCGATCATTTTTCCCACTTCGCTGCAACCAAAGACACTGGTGTTACAAAACAGCATTTGATATTAAAAGCAAATCGGAATCGGGCCCTAAGGGTCCAAGGGAATGCCACTGCAATTCAGTAAACTTAGGAAATTAAACTCAAATCCAATTAAAGTTTTTAAAAAGGGGCCACACAGAGGGGTGAAATTGAAATAAATTCCACGCATTTACATTTACGGAGCTGAACTAAACTGACCAAACACTCTCCTCAGGTTGATACTGTATAGTCTACTCCGTATATTGTTGGTGTAGCTAGCTGTTCTACTGCCTCCGATGGCAAAAAAAATTACCTAAGGCTGTGTTCCCCATTTGATGTTACTGTAGCGTAGAGAAAATGAAACTTTATGGCAAAAAAAAAAAATAATAAAAATGCTCAAAAAGAGTCGGTTCAATAGGGCAAATACACAGCCGACTCGAGCAGAGACAGAAGTGGACAAGGTTAGCTGAAATTACGGTCGACCCGTAGAGCAAATCTCCCATTTACACATGCTCCATGTGAGGATGTGAAATCATATAATGCGTGAGCATGAACCGAGCTGCTTGGACTAATGTATTCCAACAGACACATCTGTGCAGGAGAGAGAAAGAGAGAGAGAGAGACTCCAGGGAAGATCTCTGAACAAGCCCTGTTCTCGCCCAGAAAGGAAGACAGGGAGGAGAGGGAGGGGAGGGAGGGAAGTCAAGATGGAGAGAGTACAGCCAGGAGAGAAAGAGGAGGGGGGATAGAGAGACTAAGGAAAAAAAATGGAGGAGTAAAGATGGAGAGATGAGGGAAGGAGGAGAGAGGAGAGACTAAGCGAGGTCGACAGAACAATATCAAGCGAGCGAGAGAAAGAGAGAGGGAGGGGAAGGAGTCAGGATAGAGAGACTAAAGAAAAGCAGAAGAGGGAGAAAGAAAGAGGGAGAGGCAGTGAAGGAGAGAGAGAGAGAGAGAGAGAGAGAGAGAGAGAGAGAGAGATAGCTTGGGAGGGGGCTGAGGAGTTAGCCTTGGCTGGAGCCGCGGGCGCTTTGGCAGGCGCTGTGGCGTTGGCCCGCCGCTGCAGAGTTGGGCGTAATGATGGAGCTGCTCTTTGTCACCGCGTGCCTGCCCTGCTCGGAGCCGACAGCTGCACATCTGAGCCGCGAACATGTGCACGGCACACAGGCACTCCAGACGCATCTGGGGCCTCCGGCTTCTCCCATCTCTCTCTCTCTCTCTCTCTCTCTCTCTCTCTCTCTCTCTCTCTCTCTCTCTCTCTCTCTCTCTCTCTCTCTCCCTCTCTCCCCCCCCAACAACACGCAGCAACCTGGGGGATAATTGCGTGGCCCAGTGGCTATAAGGCCATTTCTCTCCCAGAGGGTCAGATCACCAGCACGGACACCACCTCCCCCCGCGCCCACCACCACCACCACCACCTCGACCTCCACACCACACTGGGCCCCTCGGACACTCAGTGGAAGTTGGACGTTTATGTGGATGTTTGGCTTTTGACACCTCAACGCAAAGGATTTGCAGATCCTCGAAGGTAGAGCTGAGGTGAAGGCTGAACTCAGAGCCAGACGGAAACATGTTACATGGATTTTATGTTTGGCTTCCTTCATGCTTTGTTGTATAGTTTGGCAACATGGCAGCTACTGATTATGTGAAATTAGGGGGACATTCCATCAAATTTTTTTATAATTTGAGATAAAGTGCATTACCTGCTAAATAGTTTTGGCGGTCGTTTCTTTGAGGCACACGGTTCTGGAACGTTTCATTCCTCCAGGAAATGGAACTCAATACAATAACCATCGTATTTTTACACAGGGAATGTTCATATCTAACATGCTTCTCGGGACACATGAATTTTTATCATTGACTCAAGTCCAGCTGCATAAAGGCCCCTTGTGAAGACCGTAGAGATCAGCCCCAGCTACGATTTTCCGAAAACAGGCAACTCAATCTCTATACAGTATATACGTGCATCTGTTGCAGTGCGGAAATCCTATACTGTACATCACAAATGTGGATGTAAACATGACGATCGGACGCGGCACTCCATGGGAAAAAAAATATTTATTATTTATGAATATAAGCAATAGTCAGGTCGCTAAACTTGTTTTATGGAACATCATCCGTAATTGAGTCCAGATGCTCGTAGTCGAGTCAAAAAAAAAGCTGCATTTTTGTGAGTGTTAAAAGGAAACAGTTATGTATCACACACAAAGACATGGAAAAACACACATGTAGACCTTGGGACCTTAACACCACACAATAATTCTGTGTATCAACCAGGAAGTGGATTAATGTGAAAACATGATACTGAACGCCGTCCAATTACATTTTTATGGGTTATTATGGGTATCAAACAGAGACGTGGTGTAAAGTAGCTGGTCTTGACCTCCTTGTAGTGTCAAGAGAGGGTCAAGGGTCAAGGGTCGTGTGTGCTTAAAAAGTCAACAGCATGCAGCTGGACTGTAAAATGGCCGAAAGTGAGACACAATTCTCCATGCCGAAACTCTAAATCAGGTCGGACAAACCCAGTTAAATCAAACGAAATAGGACCGTTTGTGTCCTTTCAAAACAGGTCTGTTTAAAACAGACTGCACACTGATGTGATAGCTCTGTGCAGACAAAAAACAAAAACGTTATTTGTGCCATTTTGTCACATCATCATCCTCTAGCTACCTTTCAACTGTGGATTACTGGCATTTCCTGGCGGTACTTCAAAGACTAATGGTTTATTTTTTTCTTTTAAATGGGGGGACATAATAATCATAACAAATATTAACAAATGTGTGAGTGCAAACAGAGGGGACTAAGCTTTTTGGGCGCTAAGCTGTTTTGGTGGCCCTGGCCTGGCAGAGGCTGCTTCCCCCTCAGGCTCTGCCTGAGCTGATGCCCATTTAGCGTCTGGTGTGATTGACATCTGGGCCATTACACTCGGGCCCCATCAGGACATGGCATCGTTACTCGCTGCCGCCGCCGCCGCCACAACTCGCAACACGCCGTCAACAACACAAGCGATTAGTCCTCTGCTGAGCGGCCGGGCAGGTGAGTGAAAGATGGCCGCCGAGATAAAGCATCGCTGGCTGCCACCAAGGGCCTGGCTGTTACCCATAAGCCACCTGGCCTAAGGGTGGCGGAGGTAGGGATGGGGTGGTGCAGAGGGTTGTAGGTGGTGGTGATGGGGGTGGGGGTGGGGGGGGGGGCAAAGGCAAGCAAAGAGATCGCTGCCTGTGTGAACACCTTTGTGATTTATCCCCTGGCATAAAGGCATTCACTCTCCAATCACCCCCACAGACCAAAGCCAGGCTCCTTTCAGAAAGTCTGGCTCCCTGAATGGCCGCCACTGAAAGGAAGATTAAATTAAATCTCTGAATGCTGAAAGCTTAGGCCGCATGATATAATGTGATCTGAGGCCCAGGTTACTCTGTTAGGAGAATGAAATTATTCACGCCTGGTGATAATAAAATCTCTAAGTGCTGAATATAAAGAAAGAATTAATGGATATTGCTGTTGTCATTCATACAGTTAATTTAGTCCCAGTGTTGAGCCATAGTGCATCGCTGGGTGACTGCCAAAGGTGTGTGATACAGAGAAATGATATGTAAAGAGAAATCAGTTTTTCATAGATGTGATATTAATTTATTGTCATAAAAAGTGAAAATGACTCAATTGATTTGGACTGCAGTGTAGTGGAGGGACAAGAGTGTGATCTTTTACAAAAAAAAAAAACTCTTCATTTCTGCATGCCAAGTCATGGTGCATCAACCTCTCAAAGTGTTTCTGTATTTGTAATGTCTTGATCTACAATGATAAACAAAGCAAACAAATAAACAAAAAAATGCAAGAATTTATACAAAATGTAATTTAAAAAGACAACTATTTACATAAACAATCGCCAATACAAAATCTTGACTTTATATTTGTTTCATAAACAGGGCTCAAGTGAAATTATGCTCTTAAAAACCTTCACTGTATATCCACATATATACACGTGTCATTCTTCTTACAATTTTTTTTTGCCAGATTGTGGTTAATTACTTATAACAAAGATCACAACAAATGAAACGAGTCAATGCTTTCAAAACAAACAAAACAAAAAAATAAATGTACCGAAAAAAAACACTGCCTTGGACTTGACTCAACGTGTTCCGATGGTTCTATGGGGACCTGTTCTCTTTGACCCATTTGCCCCAGTACTGCAGAAATGTTCCACTGTCAGCGGCGAGGTCTCTCCCCTGGCGTTTGGAGAGGGGCCACGTGCCGTGTCGGCAGCGCTAAATGACCGATGAAACGAACGGGAACTCGCTTTTCGCTTTTCGCATTCCGCCTCGCGAGCGAGTGAGGACGAGGTTGAGAAGGAGAGCGGCCAGCTGTCCTTATCTGACTGGGGCTTTACGCGTCTGGCATGGCGTGGAGCTACGGTATCTCTCTTGCGCTGTCAGAGCTCCGAACGCGGCACTCCGTTCATTTACTGTCAGCTCTGCTCTTCCAAAAACAACTAACACGATCTCTCCAAGGGCTCTCCTCCTGAGCCATGCATGAGAATATGAAATCGCAGGGCTTAGGAGCTGAAGTGGCTCGTGAAATTCAGATGCAACGGATAACGTCTTAGTTACCTAGTAACCACATGGTCATATTTAGGGCAAAACATTAAAAACGGGGAGAGAAAAAAAAAGGAATTTATTGGCAAAGAAACTTCCAACAACAGGCGTGTGATTTTTATCACAAGCGGTTGAGTGCTGAAGAAATTAAAATGATTAAATCAAAAGAGTTTTTTTCCCCCTCTGTCATAAACAGTTTGCTCATAAACGAGGACTTTGAATAGATTGTGGTTCTGGCAAAAGCCATGTCTGTCACAGATAAATGTGCTGTTTTTTTCACAATTAACACTCAAAAGATAAGATGTCAGACTACTGTAATTTAATTTTTTTTTCTCTTCCTCTGACGTCTTTTGTGTCTCGGAGACGTGCCAAACAACATTTTCCTCAACAATTCCTCTCCGCCGCAGTGCTTATACAGAAATCTGAGCAACTGTCAAAAGTGTCACTTCTTTCGTCTGCCAGAAAAAGAGTTCCACTCACAGAGCTACTGGGTAAGTCCCAGGGGTCTAACTACCCCAAACCACTCTCTGAACTGAATACACATTGGCAGAAAAGGAGAATAGTACTATTAACTATTATAAATACAACACAACTTTTATTAAAAAGTATTCTTTAAAAAATAATCTTACATTTCACACAGGTATTAAATGTGAGCAAGCTAGGAAGTCTTTTTTTCCTTCTTCTTCACCGTCTGCAAGGCTTTCGTGGGGAGTTGTTTTAATCCCGGGTTTCAGGTTTTGGTCGGTGTTGCGACGTGTCCTTTAACAAATGCTAATTTTCGATGTCATCTGTCATAACCGCCCCTCCTGCGCTGAAAATTTAATGAACGGCACCCATTAAGTCTGCCAGAAACTCCCGCTCTGGAAACCCATCACCCCCCCCCCCCCCCCCCCCCCCCCCCCCTCGCTGTCCTCTGGAAGGGCAGGGGGTGGTAGCCGTAGCCGGGGGGTTCTCATGAACGAACACATTTCTCCCACCGCCGACCGTGCTTGTCTGGGCTCGCAGTCAGCAACACCTTGTGAAACGCAAGCCACTGACTCATAAATACCACGGTGTGCAAGGGGTGTGTGTGTGTGTGTGTGTGTGGGGGGGGGGGGGGTGGCGGGGGGAACGGGGGGGGGGGGGGGGGGTGAAGTCTGGCCAAACCTGAAAACCTCAAAAAGACCTGTATGGTTTTGTCTACGTGTGAGGGTGCATATGTCTCTGTGAGTGTGTGAGTGTGTGTGTGTGTGTGTGTGTGTGGGTCTTGTTGAAACGTTCACAAATATAACTCCTTGAACAACAATCATGAAAAAAAGAAAAAAACAACATTCAAGGAACAACAACGAGTGATGATGATGATGGTACAAAATGAAGAGAAAGAAGTGAAATGTCCACAATTAGATATCGCATACTTAGAAAAAATAACCTAATACAACTGTTTTGTCGTTTTTTTTCTTCTTCTTCTTCTTCTTCAAACTAATACTTTGTGAGGAAATAAGAGTGAGACCTTGAGAAACAGTAAGGCAATCACATCGCAGGCGTGAGGAGGGTGTAGATGCTGAGAGTCAGCCATCTAGCTGCGCCCTGTTACCTGAGCAACGAGAGGGTCCATTTTGGGATGGGGCAGCCTAAGACTCCATGGCTTCATTTGATTAAAAGCCAGTGTCTCTTCACTTCTTCTTCTCTCTTCTTCGTCCTGTTCAGTATGTTGAGTTGAGGCTACTTCGTGTTCCTTGTGGTGTTTTTTTGTTTTGTTTTTGTTTTGTTTTTGTTTTTGTTTTGCTTTGTTTTTTTATTTTTTTTAAAAAAAGCCCAACCCAGGAAGCGGTTTGCATTTTAATTCCAGGAGGTTTGGTTGGCATGTGCTAGACCTCTGGTGACCCTTCATGGAATAACATCTGGCCTCCTAATCCTCCAGCCAACTCTTGAACCCCGCTACCCACCCAACCCAGCCACCAGGCAGCACCCCCAAACATTACGCACGCAGAGGATGGGGGCAAAGGAGGCTACAACACCACACTTTTGGGTGGAAAAAGAGACATGAAAAATAATCAAAGTTGGAGGTTCATCTCTCTCTCTTTCTTTCTGTGCATCTTTCTTCTAATTATCCCCCTTTCTACTTCTGTTCCTCTGTTCAACCTTGCAGTGTCAAGAAGGGTCGAGGCTGTTAGCAAGAAAAAAAACAAAGAAAAACAAAACAATAACAACAACAACACCAAACAAAGAAACTACAACAGAAAAGTGAGAGTGTGGTTCACCAGAGGTCCTTGAGCTAACTTCAAAAACAGCACGCATGTCTCTTTCTCTCTCCTTTTCTTCCCTCCTTCATTCTGTCCTCCATTTTGTTTCTGTCCATCAATGTTCCACATAAAGGACCCCCCCCAGACAAAACCGCTGTGTGTACCACCCCCCCTCCCCTCTCCACACGCGCTCTCTCTTCCTCACACCTTGTAGTAGATGTTGGCGGGGCTCTGAGGGGGCATCTCCTGGACGATGTAGACGGGGTGTCCGTAGTCGCCGCTGACCTTCTCGTAGTGCGGGCAGTAGTTGTTCTCTGTCCGTAGCGGGATGATGATGTCGGAGGGCTCGGACCCCGCGCCCCCGACCAGGCCAACGCCGCCCGCTCCCTTGGGGCTGGCCAGCGTGCTGAGCGTGAGGGCTGCGGGCCGCGGCTGGGGCGGCTTGCGGCCGCGCTTGCGCACCTTGATGAGCAGCACCACCAGGAAGATGATGAGCACCAGGAAGATGACGCAGCCGGCGCCGATGGCCGAGAACACGGCGATCTTGGAGCCCAGGAAGCCCTCGCTGGTGCCGCCGCTGCTGCTGCTGCTGCCGCCGCCGCCGATGCTGCCGCCACCGCCTCCACCTCCAGCTCCACCACCGCCACCACCACCACCACCTCCACCACCGCCGGTCTTAGGGTTACCCGAGTCTGAGGAGAGAGAGGATAAATACTGTAAGAAACCTTCATATCAGCACGAAAAGATACATACTAGCATACTGCTACATACTGTAAGTATATATACGTATCTATATGCATACATATATCAGTTATGCTAGTATGTATCTTGTATTTATGTACTGTAAGAGACTTCAAAATCAGCATGTAAAGACACATACTAGCATTACTGCTAGCAGATGCATTTTCCGTACCGAGGAAAACCTTTGCTTTTTCCATTTGCAACCGTAATCATAACTTGTTCTTTATAATTTGCTCTGCGAGCAGATGAAAGATAAGAAACCTCAGTTCTAGTGCTGAGGAAACTTCTAGGGAATGTTTTGATCATTATTCATGTCTTCAACAAGAATTTCCAGTACAGCATAAAGGTAAATACAAAGATGTGTTTTATTCATTATTTCCCATGAAAGTGAACCCTGTGACCGTGAACAGAAAAGAATGCAGAGAAGAACAAGTTATGCGAGTGGACTACACAAGACCATAAGAGGGATTAAGCCAGTCAGTCCACTGGACGGTTGGTGATGTATGACAAACATTCACTGCTTTTGAGGGAGGAGGAAATTGATCTTTTGGAAAAACACAACCCACAGATATGTTTTGACGGGCAATAAAACCCTGTCAGCTGTAATGTACGGCAGCTAATGTATCTATTTTACCGGTCGCCTGCAGAGATTCTGGAGAGGATTCTCAGGATGAAAGTGCAATAAGCACTGCCTGTCGATGTCTAATCCAATGTTCAGGTTCTCAAACAGGGCAAGAAGAAGCAGGGAAAATAAGGCTACAGTATATTACGAACCGAAACGTTGAAAAAGACAAAAACGAAAAATAAAATAAAAAAATAAAAAAAGGCCTTGGAACAAAAAGAATCTGCAGGGAAGGCAGATTTCTCTCTTTCTCGTTCCCATTTTTTTTTTTTTGCCCGTTGCACATCTGATTTTGTTTTATCCCCTCTCCTGGCTCAGGGCCTAGATGGACAGAGCCTTGACAAAAAAATGACTACTCCAGTGACTGAAATGTGAGCGGAGGAGAAAAAATTTTGTTTTTTTTATACGGCCAGAGAGGAGCGAGGGGATGCCAGAAGTTTCCCTCTCTCTATTTCTCTCTCTCTATCTATCTCTCACTCCCTCTCTTTTTCTTTCCCTCCCCCCTTTCCCTCTGTCCATCCCTTTATACATGTCTTTCCTTAGCCTTGCTCTAACACACACACACACACACACACACACACACACATACACACACAGACACACACACACACACACACACGCACATACATTCAGACACACACACACACACACACACACACACACACAGAGAGAGCTCAGCACAGGGAGTTTAATGGGCTCTCATGACTCCATCAGTGATTGTATCTGTTTGGATCTCAGGGTTGTGCTGAAAGAGCCTGCAGTGCAGGAGGGCCTTGGGAGTGCATGAGTCTGTGGATGTATGTATATATGTGTGTGTGTGTGTGTGTGTGTGTGTGTGTGTCCTTGTGTGTCTATTTGCGAGAGTATAAATCTTTTAAAATATATCTGTATACACTAGCTGTGTCTGTATACACTAGCTGTGTTTAAATGTGTCTGTTTGAGTGTGTGTGTGTGTGTGTGTGTGTGTAGGTCTGAATGTGCCTGCCTGTGTCTGTGCATGTGTGTGTGTGTGTGTGTGTCTGTGTGAGTGTGTCTAAATGTGTGTGTGTCTGTGAGTGTGTGTGTGTCTGTGTATGTCTAAATGTGTCTCTGTGTGTGTGTGTGTGTGTGTGTGTGTGTGTGTGTGTGTCTCAATGTGTCTGTCTCTGTGTGTGTGTGTGTGTGTGTGTGTGTGTGTGTGTGTGTGTGTCTGTCTGTCTGTCTGTGTGTGTGTGTGTGTGTGTGCGCGTGCCATCTCACCCGTGTTGCCCGTGTCTGGCAGTCTGTCTGCGTCTGGGTCTCGGCTGGGCGGGCTGTAGCCGCCGTCTGGAGCCTCCACTCCCGGGAGATCCGTCATCACTGGGTCCGGCAGGATGGCGTTAGGGTCTGCCAGCACACAACACAGCACAACATCAACAACTCACCCAAACAAACAAGCACCGTAAACAAACAAACAAACAGACAAATAAATAAATAAACAAAACACATGGGCAGTGGAAGAGTGACAGAGAGAACGAGAGATGAGAGAAAAGAGAGAGGGAATGAGAGAGAGAAAGAAAGAGAGAAAGCCACAGACACAGAGGGAGAGAGAGAAAAAGGAGAGATAGAGAGAATGTGTCAGACAGAAAGACAGAGAGCTACAAAGAGAGAGCGCATGAAGAGTGTAAAGGAGAGAGAAATAAAAAGAAAAAGTGTGTGTGGGTGGATGGAGAGAGGCAGAGAGAAGGCGAAAAAGAGATAGAGAGGGAGAGAGCCAATTCCATCTGGCATCAGACAAAAGAAGGATAATAACACTTTTGTACAGCGCGCTGGGAGGCCTGGATGATAGCTGAGAGGAAGGAATCACACAAACACACGACATCAGTGGCTAACACTCCACAACTGACCAATGTCCTTCAAACGCTTTTTATTATATACGACATTAAACGCTAATGTATGGATTTACAACACTTTGAACGCTGCGTGCGCTAAAAAAAAAAAACCCATGTAATTGCATAAGGAGGTGAGTGAGAGGCACGGAGCGTGAAATAAAACATCATCAGCGTTGGCCAGCCGCTCCCTCGGTGTGCATTAGAGTGGACGGATGAATGACCGCACGCGGCCCCGGCTTGATTTGTGTGACACGGCACTCTTGCGAGAGCCCCCGCGCGACATATGGAGAAAACCTCTCCATCTGAGGAGGGAAGGAGAAAAAAAAAAAA
>NC_085014.1:9825259-9827759 GCF_963854185.1 Sardina pilchardus | reverse complement strand
TTCGGCATTCAGAGAGGGAAGGTTAGCGCCCGCCGAAGCACCGCGCCTCCCTTTGAAGATGAAGCGAAAGCCCCCCCCTCCTGCATTAATCGCTCTAATACAGTGTCAAGCTCCCAGCTTTATTTCCCTCGCAGGGATACTAACTCTTCTCCCCGGAGCTAGCGCGGGCTTCTATAAATATCCCCCTCCCCCCTGCCCCCCCCAACACATCTTCTCCGCCAGTTTAGCGGGCATTATGGGCTACTAATGTGGAGCCATTACCTTCCTCTGCAATAACAGTATTGCTGTATTAATTATTAAAAGCCCCAATCTGGTTAATTAAATTGATGACAATTGATGACAGATGGCAGGCCCCGGAGAAGAGAGAGAGAGAGATCACAGTCACACAGAGGCGCGTTTTCTTCACCGCGCTGAATGTTGAATTCTTTATGATGGAGACCATCTTATCTGGCTATTATACCACCACAACAGTGTTCCCCCTCCTCGCCCAAGCCAACTCCATCCCTCTTTTTCTTTTTTAAAAAAGAGGAAAATAAATAAATAACAGTCGGGATATTTGTTGGTGAGACAGGAATGCTGTTGTGGCTTTAATTAGTCTGTGTGGGGAAATAAATGGGCCTTGTGTTGCAGCCGTGTCCAGAGGTATTCATCCAGCGTGCTTCATAATAAATGACCTGTACTGCTGCTGACCAGGGGTTAATGCTAATAGCAGTGAACGCTGGGGCCTGTAACTTTCATTTGTAACCCGAACACCTCTCTCTCTCTCTCTTTTTTTCTCCATGTCTCCCCCGCTCTCTCTCCTCTCCCTGTATCTCTCTCTCTCTCTCTCTCTCTCTCTCTCTCTCTCTCTCTCTCTCTCTCTCTCTCTCCCTCTCTCTCTCTCTCTCTCTCTCTCTCTTTCTCGTCTGGCTGCGAACACCAACACCTGATATTTTTCGATTGCTGTCGCGGGGATTTTCATGTCATGTTTCTGGAGCGAGGAAGCGGGCGGAGAGAGCGAGATGTTGGAGATTGAAGATTTCCGCAGCGCTCACGAGAACACGGTGGCGAACACAAAGGCGCCGGCCTCAAAGCTTCAGACCCTATCCGCCTCAACGGGAGCCATGAGTGGAAAACATTTGTGACAGTCAAGCGTGAGAGAGGTAATATTTACACCGACTACACCCGAGAAATGTCCGGACAAATCATATCTTGACCAACTAATGTGAATAAAAATGTAATAATATGAATAAAACAGTGTACTATGATACTATTCAATTATTATTTGTACCATAGCCACAAATCTACAAAACAAGCCATCAAGTAAGTACTTCCACTGGAGCTTGGAGGACCCATACTAGTGGTAATAAGACAGTAATAATAACAGCATAATTGTATGCAATAATACATTAATAATACGGAGGCTCTAATGCTATAATAAATCACAAGGCGTGCGGAGTTGCCCAGTCCTCCCAGCACGCTACTTTAACGCTACCGCTACCGCTAAGGCTAGCGCGCTAAGCTCCCCAGGCCTCATAAACAGCCAATGATTCATGATGGAGCCTGTGGATCTGTTCAGCTTGGGTCACCTGAACGACCCAATTTTCCCAGACAACGGGGGTAAATATAGCGCGCGCCGCCGTCGTCTCAGGCTGCCGGTGCCCACTTTCCTTCCTTCAAAACGTCTCCCTGGCCAGAGACAGTCCCAGTCCCACAGGGCACGTTCCTCTCCCTCCCAGAGCCTCTCCTCTCCTCTCCTCTCCTCTTTTCTCCTCCCCCCTCTCCAGTCCCAGCGACGGGGCTGCACGCTACCTAGTACTGTCATCGTCCCGCCTCTGCCCACAGCAAAGTCATTTGAATCCCATAATGAAATAAGCGCATGAGCCTGACTGCGTCTGACAGGCCAAAACCCAATTGTGTTTGATGGCAAAATGTATTCACTGCATGGAAAGCAAAGGGGAGAATTCATTAAGCACTTATCCTAAACCAACCGTACGGGAAATAGGTGGCGTTTGATACATATTTGTGGTTTGAAAGGGGGAGGGATGCACGACATGAAAATTGTTGGATCTGTAGAACTCAACCACCACATTTGCACACATCCACACAGAGAGTCACACACACACACACACACACATGCACACACACACACACACACACACACACACACACACACACACATTCACTCACACTCTCACACACGCACACACATAAACTCACAGAGACAGACACAAGCACACAGACACATATACGGGCGTGCTCTCACACAACCACATGCACACACACACACACACACACACACACATATATGCTCGCAAACGTTCCATTACCATTGACAGAAAGTGGAAAACTGGAAAAGAAGTCTGACCAAGCAGAGAGCGATCAGGGCTAACAGCAAATGCCACGGAAACCCAGCCGAGCCAACAGGGAGCCCAATGAATAAAACAAACAACCAAACACACACAAACAAACCGGAACAAAACGAAAAACCTGCGAAAACAAAAGCAAAGTAACCAAAACG
>NC_085014.1:9802199-9807199 GCF_963854185.1 Sardina pilchardus | reverse complement strand
CTATACACACACACACACACACACACACACACACACACACACACACACATGTGCATACTCATGCATACATATCCACTCACACACAAGCACACAAACTCAGTAATGCAGACAAACGCACACACATACAGCACAGCACACACACATATACTGCATAGATAAGCATACATAAATAAGCACACACACACACACACACACACACACACACACACACACACACACACACACACACACACACACACACACACACCAAACAGACACCCATACTCACAAATACGAATAAAAGAAGCAATCTAACCAAAGTCCCTCATGTAAAGTAAGCTTACATTAGTGGGGCGGCTAAGCGCAGATTTTCATCAGAATCGATCACTTTGCGATAAAAGCATGAAATTTGGTACAAAGGCTCACAAAGGGGGTCTGATCAGATTTAGGACCGTAGGCGCTCAAAATTTGACCCCTGGGGGTCATGGCGGCCATTTTTCAAAATGGCCGCCAAATATGGATTTCGTAATGGGAAAATGGATTAAAAGCTGCCAGAAACATAAAATACAATAACACATTTCACCATAACACCTGTAAATATGAGCACACTTTCACATAGAAGGTCTTTAAACTCTAAAATATAAGATAATGTTAAAAATAAAATCAAAATAGCTGCCAAATATGGATTTCATAATGTCATTATTAGTCCATGGGCCAGATGAGATGTCCGTAGCCTACCACTGAAGGTGGCAAAGGTTGCTTATACTTTTTGAAAAGATACATGTCTATAGTTAACAGTTTTTTATGAAAACCCTTCTGGAGTCACAGCTAAATTAGTGTTATCAGCTGTTATAGTTACCCTGCCCATTGAAAAAACACATTTTTGGTGCAGGTGCCTATCTTGCTATTGGCCTTTGTTAAAGACATGTTTACATATTTGATTTTATAATGTTAGTTATCATTTAAATAGGGCAATCTGAGCTTTCATTCAAATCCTTTTGTCAACACTTTGGACAAATACAGCCGAACCTGGGGCTCTTCAAACTTTTAAATACACACATTTTCCTGCCATTTCTGCCTAAATCATATTTTTTCTTTTAATCATGTGGCATCAGGGAGCATCAGAGATACAAAATGCAAGCACTGCAATACTGGCATGACTTTTGGGAGTCAGAAAATGTATAAATACCCATATTATCTCATTCTGAGGTGGTGATTTTCAGCTTTATATCAGGCATGCCGTTTTTTCGAAGAAAGGCAGTTTTGCCAACCTCTGAGGTTTCCTTTTAGCCTAGAAATCTAGACGCACCCTAGCGGCAACAAATATTTTTTGCCTAGTGGGATGGTCTAGGGTCGCACCGTTAAGGCCAAGCCTGCGTTCGGCACCAAGTCAGCCTGTACAATCAGAACGCTCTATCTGAGTCCTTTAGCCCGCCTTAGCACGGTGACGACAGAGCTGCGAGACAGCGAGATAGCAGAACAACCCAGCACATTTACATTGATGTCTATGGCAGCCCCCTTTGCGTTGCATATGAACCCGTGGGGGCACCTTTGGCTTCCGATATTGGCGCCAGGGGGCTTGACCATGCGTCCTCGGTCGACGAGTTGGGTGTGAGACCGTGTTGAACAACCATAGAGAACAACGAAAGATGGATGAGGCTAACGAAGCGCACTCGTTGAATTCGCTTTGGAATTCATTTTAAAGAAGGATGTATTTGCCGTTTTGCCGACCGACTACGATTGGTCACAAGTGCTGGCCTATTGCGTGCAGAGGCAGTTTGAAAGACACCGGTTCATTCCACCCACAGGCTTCAGCTCTGTGAATGGTCCGACTCCAGACTATACATTTCTGTATAGTTTGGCTTGCCAGGCTAGTTTCCTTTGCTATTGGACTCTGACTTTAATTTATACTCAACCATCTTCTGGGCTTTGTGTTTTGTATTTATTTTTGCTCTTGCTGGTCCGGTGTCTGACCACTTCTATTTGATCTGCATCTGTTGCCTGAGCTTCAGACAGTGACAAATGTATTCTTGTTTGTGTGAAGTTGAACATAATTTCTTGTCCATAAAGAGGTTGAGACCAAACCAGGGTCAAAGCTGAAACTCAAAAAGCCTCAAGGCAGGGCCACAAACACTGACCCTGGTGCTTCACATGAAAATTAATGGGTTCTTTGGTTATAGAATTGTTGGCTAGTGCAGTTAGCTGCCATCTCTCCGGAGTTGGGTGCCAAATCACCATGCTCACCTAGGACAGCAGGTCCCTCCACGGCTCGCCGTGTAGCAGTGCCATGAGCACCAGACACCAAATCTGATCGGGCCAATGAGGGGCTATCAGAATCACTACGTGCCACCCTCTCCTCACTCTCTGCAACATCGCTGGGATCAATGCCTTTGGGGATAAAGCATACAGCAAGCCTTCGGCCATTTATGTGCCAGAGCATCCACTCCCAGCAGAGCATCTCGGTCAGGGAAAACCACTTCACACAGTGTATCATCTCACACAAGGCAAAGAGATCAACATGAGCTTTCCTGAGCTCTGCCACACCCCCTCCACCACCTGTGGGTGAAGACGCCACTCCTGATGATAGGGTACCAAACTCTGGTACATATTTCATCATGTACAGAGTCTGCCAAGAATTGACTTCCTTGTATGCGGGTACTCTGTTGATATTTAAAACTATTGAATCTGCCCAGAGCCGCTCTGGATATGCCATAACCAATCGCTAACATTTGGACCCAGGCGACTTACTGAAGGGAAATGAAAATGGAGGGGAAGTACGTAGGAGGGCGGAGCCAGGCTAGTGATTGGGGGCCTCTTGTGATCATATCTGCTGCCCCATTCTGTTCTCCCAGAACATGAACTGCATGGCCTGAGAGGTGACACCTCGCCCATAACAGCCAGCTTTTCACTGTTAGTTAGTTATGGGAGCGAATGCTGCCTTGACGATTCATATAGGCTACCATCGCTGTATTGTCTGACCTCACCAATACATCACGCCTAGCTGGTGAAAATGCTTGAGAGCTAGATGCACCGTTAAAAGTTCCAGCCCATGGTCTTTGGTCATCTCCTTTGGTCTGCGTGTCCCTCGCACACCGCTCCCTGACCTAGGAGGGACACATCCGTAGTCACCACATGCCTGTGAGATACCCTCCCCAATGGAGAGGTTCTTGGGGGCGCGCCAATAGGCGAGAGCCCTCCAGCATCTCTTGTCCACTTGAACGCGTTTGTTCCGGTCCCTGATAGGGTGTGCATGGAATGGAAGGAGGGGCCTGGAGCCTACCAACAGACCCCAGTCATCGAGGGCATCTTATATACTAATACCCCGTCTCCTGAGGACTCCGCTTCCTGAACGACTTCGGTGAAAGTGCGGGGTGATAGCGCTAGCCCGAAGCATAAGACAGAGAAGTCTCAAACTCTGCCCTCGGACGCAAAGCTAGATACTTCCTGTGCCAAGGGTGAAGGGTGAATCGGAACATGGAAATGTGCATCCTTTACTATTTACAACTATTGTGGCCATCCAATCCCCCTGCTGCACGCTCTGAACAATGCGCTGCAGCCTCAGCATCTTGAACGCAATTTGGGATACGTGCTGATGGGGGCGAGGTAGGCTGCCTGCGCCTCCTCCACCTCGGGCAGGTGGGTCATTCCCTGCTCCTCAGCCCCGTGTAGGCCAGAGAAAGGCCCAAAACCCTGGACGGGTGATTGCGCTGAATAGGGGTTCCCCCCAAGAGCACTGCACCTCGCCAAGGAAATCAGGGAGGGCTGAGAGGGGGGTGGTGTCACCTCTCTGGGCGCTGCTCATAATATGACCTGTCCATGAGCGAGCTCTGATGCTCCGGCTGCTCAGGCCATGCAATACCCAGCACCTGGGTGGAATGTTCAAGCATTGTAGCTAATTCCCGGGAGAGGGGACAGACTCCTGCTCAGCATCGTCCCCGACACTCTCCTCCAGGTTCTGTTCCAGCGAGCTGCTCTCAGAGGCCATGAGAGATCTGGTCTGACCTGGTCATCATCGTGAGACCCCAGAGAACTACCAGGAGAGGCCACGGCAAAATTGCCAGCAGGGCGCTCTGCAGCCAGCCCAACCGGCAAATTGGGCTCTGGGCTGGGAGGAGGATGTTGGGATGTCTTAACAGGACGTATTAGGACTTCAGTGGTGATCACGTGATCAAGGAGTGTATTCCCATTGATTGACGCTGAGTAGATTGACTGATAGAGAACCGTTCATTTTCATGTGAAGCACCAGGATCAGTGTTTGTGGCCCTGCTTTTTAAGTTAAAGAAGGGGTGGGTCAAAACAGAGAATGGCAGTTTTTAACCATACTGGATTTCACTTGCTGAACCATCTTAAGCCTGCTATGAACTTATTGTCAGCAAATGTACAAAAAGTTGTATTAAACAATGCAAATGCAGAGCAGCATCACTGCAGTGTACTGCTTTATGTTTCTGTGAGTGAGAATATCAGAGAGTGTAAAGCTGTGTTAATAATTTCTTTGCTTCTTGACCGAGACAAAAGTGGTCATTGAATTTTAGCATGGAATCTTATATGTTATGTTATTCATTGAATTGTGTAAATATACAAAGCTCAACTGCAGAATAGCTGAACTACTGGTTCTTTGTTTTGTTTCTTGTTATGCAGGCCTACATTAAAAAGACAAAAAAGAGAGGAAAAAGCTAAAACAATAAAAACAACAACAAAAAAACGCCATATTTGGTGGCCATTTTGAATTTTTAAAAAAACATTTCTTATATTTTAAAGTTTAAATGCCTTCTATGTGAAAGTGTGCTCATATTTATGTGCATTCTGGGGACATGTGTTATTGTATTTTAAGTTTCAGGCAGCTTTTAATCCATTTTCCCATTACAAAATCCATATTTGGCGGCCATTTTGAAAAATGGCCACCATGACCCCCAGGGGTCAAATTTTGAGCGCCTACGGTCCTAAATCTGATCAGAACCCCTTTGTGAGCCTTTGTACCAAATTTCATGCTTTTATCGCAAAGTGATCGATTATTGCGCTTA
>NC_085014.1:9794699-9799699 GCF_963854185.1 Sardina pilchardus | reverse complement strand
CCGGGATGATTTGTAGGGGGGATCTCTCTGTCTCCAAAATGAAACATGACTGCTATTCACTTGAAAAAAAAATTTTTTTTGGTGGAGGGGAGGTGGGGGTGGGGTGGGGTGGGTCAGGCTCCTGTTTACAGAGTCAAATCAGCTTGCCACTAAATCTCACTTTATCTGCATCTTAGTTCGCCGTGTAAGAGGGGTCAGGATTTTCTCAAAGTGACCCAGATAAATATAGGATTTTATGTGCGTACGAGCCGAGCATTACAGTATGTGCTGAGTGTCAACAGAACAGGCCTGCTGTTCTCTACTCAGGCTGACAGAATCACTGTAGTCACACACCACCACCACCACCCTCAACCCCTCCTTACACCCACCCACACACACACACACACACACACACACTCACACACACACTCACACACAGCCTGGAAGTTGAATTCTAAAAAGCTGAGCTCTTAGAGAAACCTCAGTGGAAATTAACATTACATGATTAAAGCCTCCAGATGCATTATGGGACATCTTTCTTCATGGGAGATAAAAAAAACATATATGCCGAACTAAAATGGCAAAGAGCAGAACCCCCCTGACTGACTGCTGCCGACCCGCTTAGTAAATGATGTTATGACTGGGAGAGCAGATATGAGAAACTCTCCCATCAGGCAAGAATAACTGCTTTCAAATGAAGGACCGTTGGTTCTCATCCATTGTCTGGTGCTTAGGGGGCCATTAATTCACTGGGAGATAAGGGGAGAGTAGGCGTCCTTTGTCCTAACCTCTCCAGCTATTTGCGCGGTTTTCACTCGCAAGCCCATTTATGCTCAGGAAGACAAGGCCTCAATCTTGCTCTAATTGGATTTACAAGATGCGCCAGTGAGGCATAAACAAGTTGCCATGGCAACGTTAGGCTTTGTAGCTGACCACCCCTCCTACTTGCTACTTCTCTCCAGCCATTCTCTCTCTGTCTCTCTCTCAGTCTCTCTCTCTCTCTCTCTCTCTCTCTCTCTCTCTTCTCCACCCCTCTATACCCCTCTGCTCTTTTTTTCAAGCCTCAATCTCTCTCTCTCCAGCTTTCATTCTAATTTGTGTGTGTGTGTGTGTGTGTGTGTGTGTGTGTGTGTGTGTGTGTGTGTGTGTGTGTGTGTGTGTGTGTGTGTGTGTGTGTGTGTGTGTGTGTGTGTGTGTGTGAATGAGTGTGTATGTGTGTGTCTCTCTCTTCCTCTCTCCTAACTGATATGTTGATATGAAGCAAAATATCCTAAGCACAGCATTTTATTTGATGATACACTTTCAACTAAAAGGCCTGACTCATTCAAAGCATTTTTGAAACAGCAGGCTCATTTGAAAACAATCGCCCCAAATTGTCACAATTTAGAGAGGACAAAACGGAGTAACAAACAGCTACATAATACGCATACCAAACATTTACTGCTGTTTGGAGGGGGGTGGGGTGGGTGGGGGGGGGGGCTGGGGGGGCTAGAGAAAACAAGACCACATCTCCATTTCCTCTCATGTTCAAGTGGACGTTTTTGTAGCCCCATTGATTCATTTTCCAATAAATCCTCTTTATTTTGGGTCAGATAACCTCCCTAAGTGAATTTGCGGGTCCTGTTTCCCAGGCCTTTTGTTGAGTGTCGAGAATAATGAGGTTCTGGCTCGACTTGAAGGCTTGAAGCGCTGCAGAGAGACGCCATGCGGGCTGCGCTGCATAAAAAGAAATAGGCCAGCAATTAGTGTTTACTCCATTTTTTTTAAACAGCCTGCCACTTGTCAACTGTAATCTCCGCCCAGGTCCGAGGCGAGGCGGGAGGCTAAATGCGAGCGGGGTTGGGTAGAGTGTGCCACCCTTTGTCAGGTCGTCAGCGACAACCTCCAGGCCCTTTGAGGAGGAGAATATACGATTAGAAGGTTCCCAACGGAACATTCCATTTGATGATGCAATAATGAACTCAAACGATTCTTCTTGTAGCCCACACACGGCAGTGAGAGTAAATTCTAGATCTTGTACAGCAACAATTCTGGAATGGCCTGCGGGTCAGAGGGCTAGTCGAGAACTAAAGGCGAACATCCCACAATGGAGTGCAGTGGTAAAGACAATCTTGTAGTCAGTGGGATGCCTCGGCATAGAGCCGACGCCAAAGGCATATCCCATTTCAACAGGTCAATCAATGATCAAATGACCTGCTAATGTTCTACTGCAGACACAGTTAAATATAATCGAGGTTGTTTTCCAGACCCAATGCCGTTTTAATGACTGGAGTAATAAGTCGAGGATGAAACCGAGGAGGGGTTTTGCGGGAGAGGCAAGCGCGAGGACAAGGGGAAGGCAGGAGGGGAACTTGTTAAACTTCACCTTCAAAACAAAAGAGTAGACCTAGTGGTTCCCCACATCCCCAACATTTTTACAGGCACAGTAAAAATTCAGAGCCCAGCGATGGTGCACCCATGCAACATTTTTTCGCCAAGCAATAATGTCCCGTTTTAAACCGGCATGGCAACAAAACACTCGTAAGCGGACAGTTATTTATGTTCTCGATGCAAATCGAGTTCATTGGCATTTCCTTGCCCTTTTCACAAGGCCCTGGAGTACCTTCACCAACAACAACAGGAAAAAAAACAAATACCAAAAAAGCTACACAGACTAAAAAACTCCCCCCAGAAAACGAGCAAGTGAGAGAAAGAGAGCCGGAGAGAGAAAGAGAGAAAGAGAGAGAGAGAGAGAGAGAGAGAGAGAGAGAGAGAGAGAGAGAGAGAGAGAGAGAGAGAGAGAAAGGAAGCACAAAGAAAGATAAAGAGGGGGAGAGAGAAAAGTGCCTCAGTCTTCTCATCCCACGACTTGAACAACTCCCCTTCAGACATGAGAACGAGAAAACGAGTACGGCCACATGATTAGGCATCACACCCCCACCCCCACCACCACCACCACCTACCCCACCTCCACCACCACCCCCGCTTCAACCCCAAATACCCCTGTTCAGGAGCAGTCTCACAATAGAACGGTGGGGTGCTGAAGAGGGGGCAAGGAGGGAAAGGGGGGCAAATGGTGGACAGAACTACCCCCCTCCCCCCAAATCCCCCCCCCCCCCCCCCATCCCCAGGCCCCTTCAACTGTCACCATTCATATCTCCCTCCGAGTGCTCCATGCCACTAGTGAGGCAAGGTAATATCCAAAGCCTCTTTTAGAGCGCTCGGAGCAGCCGCTGCCAAGTGCTCTGTGTTTCTCAATAGAGGCAAATGAAAGAGAAAGGAAGTCCATATGTGCAAATTGTGCTAAATTGATTCCTCCGTCTGAAAAAGAGGCGAGAGCACACCATATATCAATTAAAATTAATTAGAGTTTCTCATTTCTTTTTTTTTTTTTTTTACTCAGGTTTCCACCCACAAGCTAATTTGTCTGCTAAAAAACTACCTAGCCAACTGGCAGCCTGGCGCACAGGTATTTTATTCCTCCCCATATCTTTCAACGCTGTAATTAACACACTCTATTTATATTTTAAAACGCATTCCAACACATTATTATTAAAATACTCCTAGATTATTGTTTGAGTGCTCAGGAAAAGCCCGGATTACTACAAAGTTACCAACAAAAACATGTCAAAATGAAATATACGTTACGGGGAAGAAATACATCCAACAGGCACTAAAGTAGTGTGTCCAAATCCAAGATTTTTTTTTTTTTAACAAGCACAACCGTTATGGGTTGCCCCCTGTTTTGAAAGCCCGCCATTGTGGCCTTTCTATCAGCAGCCCTTGGCAGCTACTTATCTCCAACAGTATGTCCTAAGACAAAATGGAGCTCATATATGCCTTAACCAAGTTACGCTCCGTTTCGATGCTCGGTATGTATAATAACATAAATGAGAACAGCATGTTCGTGTTTGGCTCAATCAATACAGCATGGTGAAACCCAAGCAGGGCTGGAGGCTTGGATGGGGTGTGTGTGTGTGTGTGGGGGGGGGGGGGGGTGGGGGGGGGGGGGGGGGGAGTAACTCACATCTACACAGATCTTTCAGATGTTTAATTGGAGTTACAGGACTGGAAGTAGGCGCAGTGTGTTAAGGCCTGTTCGCAGAAAGTCATGATTGGGGAGGCTCTGTGCATTGGCGCTGTTGGGGTTGGTCAAAGTGTATGTGTCTGTGTTTGTGTTTGCATGTGTATGCATATATATATGTATGTGTGTGTGTATGTGTGTGTGTGTGTGTGGGAGTGTGAGTGGAAAGCCCAACTTGCTCTATCCAGACTAGGAAGGGCTGCACTACAGTATGGCGTCTGTGCAGGGAGATCTTCCATCTTGTTTTTGCAGTCAGATCTCAAAGAACCAACATGTGTGGGAGGGTGGAATAAAAGGGTGAGAAAGGAGGGGGATCTATTCAGCAAGCAGCAACCCCCCCCCCTCACACACACACACACAACACACTCACACTCACCACCACCACCACACACACACACCCTCTTATTTTTTTCCTCGAAAATCTGGCTGTTAAAAGTGGTGTAAAATAGAGCGAAGGAGGAAAGAAAGACCAAACAAGTTGCAGATTACCAATCCCACCTCATAAAAAGTGACACATGTGCATATGGAAGGATGTGGGGAGCGAGAGGCTTCCAAACACACACTCAGGCCTGCCACTTACACACACACACACACACACATACTCACACACACACACTTAAACACACACACAAACAGACAGACCACCATGGATATAATGTTACCAGCATTGAAGTGCTCACCACCCAATAGAGAAACTTTTTGATTTTTGGGAGCCCCCCAAGAAAATACAGGACACAAAAGCTGGTGCCTCAACCCAGCCGTCAAACCGCACTCCCCAAGCTTCTCGTGCTATCAGTGAAAAATGAAGACGTCAACAAGGGGAGCTCGGGCGGCGGGGAAAATATTTCTCCTCCCGCCGCAACACACACACACACACACACACACACACACACACACACACACACACACACACACACACACACACACACACACACACACACACACACACACACACACA
>NC_085014.1:9787199-9789699 GCF_963854185.1 Sardina pilchardus | reverse complement strand
GACAGAGATAAATTGTATGCGGCCCCATCTGTCAGACTCTCTTGTAGTTTGGCTGCGTGTACAGCCATGTTCCTATGATAATGAGGGCTCACGGAAATAAATGAGCCAAAACTGGCATGCACGACGACCACCGATGCAGTGGCGGGAATATAATTTCCCAATCAATCATCGGAACGGTCTCGAGCATGCCTTTGGTTTGCTTAAGAAAAATAATCCGCCAATTGGACCTAAAGGCGAGAGTAATGGCGTATAAAGGAATAAAAAAAGAGACGTCCGTCCGTCCGTTCGCGCGACGACGGCGCGCGTTTTTAAATTCGTCCATTAGCTCAAGAGCTCTGCGCGAGCCCTCACAAGATGTGAGAAAAAAAGCGCGAGAGGAAGGGAAATTAGACAAGAACAATGAGAGGAAAAGCCGGGCTGTCAGACTCGGAGACATCTCTATATCCATGCCGACCCCTCGCTGTGAAGGCCATGGGCAAGGCTACGGTGTCAGGGAAAAGCGATTTAAAAGGCGTGATTCCAGCCTTAAGTAAGGAATTCCTCATTTGCGCCGCTCTCGAAAAAAAGCCACAGCACATGTTTTTGACACATCCTCTCCGTACCCATGGATTTGGCATCCGTGGAAGCCAAGTGCATTTACTATGTCCTGTCACGCTTGATCTTCTCTCTGATTCGTCTAACAGGAGTTAGTGCTCGGTGGAACTCTATCAGAATTCCAATAGCTTTGCTAAATCTACACTGACTGATATCTCAGCAGTCGCAGGAAACGGTTAGTTTGACATTGCTGTTTTCGCATTTTCTCCCTAAAAAGTTTCCACAGCGCCTTGACTCGGTTACTGAGTCGAAGAGAGAGAGAGACTTGACTAGATGTAGAATATGTATTTCTAATGGCCACTTAGAGACTACAGAAAAAAAAAGAAAAAAAAATGAGAAGAGAGAAATGTTATCTGGGAGAAAAGTTATCACGAATTTCACAAAATTCCGCATCAGGCAATTAGCGCTTTCTTGTGACACACTCTCGGATAATGAGTTTATAATGAGCGGCTCATTTATGAAAATCACTGGATGCTAAAAAGTCTTTCTGCTGCTGTTCAAAACCCTAAAGTGTCCAATTAATCCGTGAAGAGGAGATAAAGGCAGAATAAACACAAGGCTGTAAAGCGAGTTGGACGTGTCGGAGCGCATGTTTCATGAGGTCGAAATAACGCTCGCTCTCTGGTGTGTCTAGGCAGACTTGTGAAGGGACAGACTTGTGAAGGGCCTACGTTTCTAATAAAAAACCGAAATGATCATTTCTGTGGAAGAAGGCAAAACCCAGTCGCCGGGCTAATAAAACAGCAGTCGTTTGGAGGGGCGAGCCTTCCATTGGTTTGCATCAGGCGAGACGAAACACCTCCTTAGCTCTGGTGTTAACACTGGCAAATTGAAAATAAAATAAGGGGGAACAGCAGAGAGAACAGCAAGTGGCCAGCATGTCTCCCTCTTTACTCCCTACAGGCATGGAAAATGTCTGCTTCCCCGCCCCCCCCTCCCAACACACACACTAACACACACACACACACACACACACACACACACACACATACACCAGACACACATACACCAGACACACACATTTTTCCTCCTTTCCAGCAGTAGCTCCGTGACTGCTTATCATTACTGTTATTCTAGAGAAGCTGTGCAATGCCTCAGAAAGCAGGAGGGGAAGGCCATTACAAAAGCTATATTATCATTATTGGAGCCATCTGTAGCTCACGCTCCACCTTAATCTCCACCAGAGAGAGGCCCCAGCTGACACCTCGCACTTTCTCTTTCTCTCTCTCTCTCTCTCGCTTTCTCCTCCTTTCTCTCTCTCTCTCTCTCTCTCTCTCTCTCTCTCTCTCTCTCTCTCTCTCTCTTTCTCCTTTCTCTCTCCCTCTCTATCTCTTTTTTCCCCTCTCTCCACCTCTCTCTTTCTCCTCCTCTCTCTATCTCTCTCCCTTTCTCTCTCTCTTTTCCCCCCTCTCTCTCTCTCTCTTTCTCCCCTTCTCCCCTCTCTTGCTCTCTCTATCCTCCTCCACGCACTTGCTCGCTACCTTCCCATTTTGTGCGGGCAGCAGCTGTGCTCATGTCAAGCAATGTGAATCTGGACATGCATTATTCTTACCCACTTGACCAGAGCCGAGTGGCCTTCGCGCCCACCGGAGAGCCCTCCTCCTGCAGCCCTTGGCACACCAAAGCCATAGTATTTAGCCCTTCAAAGTCCCCCCCCCCACACACACACACACACACACACACCCCTGCTCCATGCACTGCGTCCACTACAAACAGAGAGAGCGAGCGAGAGAGACCGAGCTGCTGAGAGCTTTGAACAGGGCTGAGGGTTTATAAACCTCTGGAGGTGAACAAATTATTTCCCCAACCCCTTTTTTTCCCCTCTCTCTCGCTTTCTCTCTCTCTCTCTCTCTCTCTCTTCCTCGCTCTCGCTCTGTTCATATGTGTTTCTCCCTGTCTTCCTTCC
>NC_085014.1:9764699-9782199 GCF_963854185.1 Sardina pilchardus | reverse complement strand
GTGTGTGTGCGCGCGTGTGTGTGTGTGTGTGTGTGAAGGGCTTGCGCTCGCTGATGGGCAGTGTCGGCTGCGTGTTGACGCCCTCCCTGCTCCTGGCTATAGGCCTCTCATTTGCACATTCAGTGTTGAAGGCTGTTTCCTGCGAGTGAGAGAAACTCCTTTAAATGTCCTCGGGGTTACCCTCATTTAAATTGCTGCCACTGTCTCCGAGGTTTTTTTGGAACCGCATCCAGCGAAACTTGTGTCCGTGCCAACCGAGCTTCGGCCAGACAACAGGAAAAGACCCATCGGCAGGGCACACATACATTTAGCCCACAACCACTCTTTTCCTCATTCTTGTCCTTCTCAATTTTTTTTTTCACTCTTTCGACCTCTTTGTTCGGATTTAACAAGGTCGCAGCACAATTCCGCGTACTGCAGTTAGTGCACTTTAAAATGCAGCATTTGCACATGGTAGCACTTCTTACCGCAATTTAAACGCTCGAGGTCTATTTTCAAAACCATTAAGTCTCGAGTTCTGACCACACCACCACAAGTGGTAGTAACTAAACCTGCCACACCACTGCTGGCAGGTAATGAGCTTTGCAGACAAACACAAACTCGTGCAAATGTCAATCGCGGGAAAAGGCGATTTCAAGCAAGCATTAGTCCATCTGTTCGTGGAAAGTGAATAAAATAAACTACGCTTGGCACAAACAGAGGCTGGGGGGGAAAGTGTAAAGAAAAAGAGAGAAACGAATAACAGCCTCGGCCTTAATGACCCTAAACGTTGCGTGAAGGTGCTTCGGTTGGCCGATCGAGTCACTGGCACAGGCGCAGCTGTCTCGGAGAGATAGGTCTTGGACAGAGCCCTCCTTTTAAGAGCGGAGCCACCAGTTGCTTCCTATAAGTGGAATAGCAGTTTGCCTGGGCTCGCACACAATGGCGGGCTTCTACTTGTGCATTATTCCCCAGCTAAGTAGTCATGAGAAGGCTCTAAGTCCTTGCTCTTTGTAATGAGATCTGTATCACTGGGAAATGTGATCAGAGCCGGGTGGATGAGGAGGGGAGGGGAGCGGAGGGGGAGAGGGAGAGGGAGAGGGGGAATGCTGGTTGCCCAGCCTGGTAGGAGGGAGGGAGGGAGGGGGTGAGAGAGGGTGCTGGGGGGCGAAGGACTGGGGCGGCACAAAAACAGTTCCGTGACACCCCCGGCTTTCGAGCGCTGAGCCCCCCAGTTTTTCCGAGAGAGGGTTTTTAATCATTGGACGAGGGCCAGTTCATCGCAACACTGTCACTTGTGATCACGGGAACATTATGGGTGATGTCAGGGCTCTCCGTCTCCCTGTGACTTTAATATGTTAACTACAGGCCACTCAGTAACTCGTGATTTATTACACCCGACACACAAACCCAAACTGGAGGATAGAGGGAGAGAGAGAGAGAGAGAGAGAGAGAGAGAGAGAAAGCGACGGAAGAGAGGCAAGGAGAGAGAGAAAAGGGAGAAAACACTAGGGGAGAATGGAGAGATTAAACGAGAGAGAAAGACTGAGGACGAATGAAGAGATAAAGATAGAATCAAAAACAGAGACAGAAGAAAGAGAGGATGAAAGAAGAGAAAGAAGGAAAGAATGACTTGGGGTGAAATAGAGAAAAAAAACACACAGGGAGAGAGCAGACAGAACCAGAAACCGAGAGGAAAAAGACAGAGAAAGATAGAAAAAGTGTGAGAGGGAGAGAGAGTGAGAGATTCCGAGTATAATGGGATGTCTTTAATGCAGAGGAAATATTGACTCTCTCCAAACACCATAGCCATTCCAAACGCTGGAATCAAACTCTGGGATCTGCGAGCGAGCACTCCAGGTCTGTTTTTATTTCTGTTTGCGCCTGATGTTTACAAGCAAGCCTAGATAAATAGGGGGGAGCTCAGGACTCCTTAGGCATGCAGGAGATGTGACAAGTGTCCCTTAAGGAGGCCTCAACCCGGCCATTTGAGCACAGCTTGTCTTCTGTTTTTTTTTCCTCTTTTCAGTTCTTTTTTTTCTTCCTCTCTCTTTCCCTTGCCTTGCCTTGCCTTGCCTTGCTGTTCTCGTCAACAGAAATAAACAGTAACTGGTTCATGTGGTTTTGGCGTTCTGGAGAAGGGAGCGAGCTTTTCGGCCCGGCCACATGTTTAACACGTTAAACTCTCCGGCTCGGGGAGTCTATACGAGCTCCTCGCTGCCCGGCGTTACGTTTAACGAGAGCGCATCAATACAAGTCCGACGGTTAGCGGAGGCACGCTTCCACCATTCCTTCATTTCTCTTCGCCCAATTAATCAAAAGAGGCAACCGATCAATCTCACATTACTGACCACTATTTACCATTTATATTGATGGAGCAACAGGTCCGACTTACAGGCCACCGTACCCTTTGCTGTAAAGATGTAATGGGTTATTGATTTCTTAAAAGCTATATATGAAATAAGACCAAAACAAATGTCTGTGGCAAACTATGCAACACAGACGTACTAATTCCTCATCTTTCCTTGTGAGTGCATTGTTATCCCCCAATGCTGTTCTTATCTTTGAAATCCCATGCACTTAAATTACCCCGTCCATGTTTCAAGGGTGTGGGGGTTAAAATTAATTGAGTCAGCCTCTGCTGTGGGGAATAGCATGGAGGTTGGTGATCTCTGTGAATAAAAATCCATACAGACAAACTGCAAACTCTGAGTGGCCCAGCAGGCCATAGCTCGGATCCACAGCACTATAATTCATGGTCTATTTGGGAGCGCTGTGCAAAAAAAATTGTATTGTTATTGTTCTCTGGTAAGAAAGAGGACGGCAGGATTAATTTATTATGTCCTGCCTGCAGCAGGACTACCCAAAGTGGAGAACAGCATCTAGCTGTAAATCTAGCCAGGACACTGGACACTTTTTTCCCCCCTCCTTGTGTTATCTGTAGATACTGACCAATGTGAGAAACCTGAAGAATGTTCAACTAACAGAAACACAGTCAGAAGAGATGGGGCTTTAAAAAAAGAAGCCACTGAATTCTTCATGGGACCCGTGCGCATTCGGTGGCAAGTCCATGTCAGAAAAGTTGCGTTCGCGGCTGCGCTGGCTTGATTTATTTCGAAAAAGGCCTCGTCGTAGCATGGCTGGATACGTTTCATCCATTTTTAATGAGAAGCTGAGTCGTAATGGAATGCATGCACTTATTGGCTCAAAGGAGCATAACTGAAAAGGGAAATGGATATTAATTGATTTATGTTGTCACTGAAAAGCAGTCTCTTGTCGAGGAGGTTAAATCTGCAAGTGGAAAAGACATCTCTCAGAACCCTCTGTCGCATTTAAAAAAAAACCTAGAGAGACACCTGGAATTAATGTCATTTAAATAAAAAAGGAATGGCTCAACTTTTAAAACAGCAGCTGCCAACTTCTGGCCATAGCAGTCTCTATGAAACGCTTGTTATTCTTAAAAAAAAAAGAGAAAATACTTTAAACTTAAACCACTCTCTTTCTCCAGATTTCCGAAGGCATATGGTATTTCAAGGTAATTACAGTTGAACGGCAGCGGAATTTTTATATCAAAAATTGCAACTTCAAAGGCAGCATTCTGAGGGAGAAATAGATTCCTTTTTTAAATGTCTCCAATGCACATTGAGTTAGTTACCGTCCACACTTTGATATGATTGGTCTGGACAATTTAGATGCAAGGCTCTAAACAAACACAGTGGGTCCATGCTGCCTCGCTGTCGAAAGGAATCTGCGGCTCAATGCATTCATCCCTAATAAAGCCCAAAACCTATAGACATTCCAAAGCAGAACCGGAGAAGCCAGAGTCACCCCCTTGAACATTCGGAATGATTTCTCCACAAACCCATTCGCGTTGTTACTGATGGAGTTTGCCAGCAGCCGTCCCCATTTTGCCGTATGCCAACATATGACTTGAATAGAACACCCCTTCAAACCAGGAGAGACCAGGGCATGGGCCGCCCAACAGAGTTAACACGCATGGCTTGGTTGGAAAGAGTTTACTTCGACAGAGGGTGCTACGACTGGGGCCAAGAAGTTGACAAGCGAGCCATATCTGTAAATAAATGAGATCAGCAGAATTTCTGCAATTGCACCAAAACTTAATCATCCATTGCCACACAGCTGTGTCATAACATTGCAAAAGCAAATAAATAATAAATACATGAACATACACACGCATATAAAGTAAAGTAGAACAGGACTAAACTTTCCACTGGTCTGGGCAAATATTATTTTTTATGGCTCAGATATCCAAATTACATAAGAGGGGAAAAGTTAAATCAACAGTAAAGTTTACATTTCGTGTGGCAGAAGTTTAGGCAGCCATTTTTCACCTACTGGGTGCAATTTAAGTTCCGATTTGTGTACACTTGCAAACAGCTCTTAGACATTTTCGTGGTGGAAAAACATGTCAACTGACATGACAACAATTACCATAATTAAGTAGCTTAATGTGGCATTTATAATTTGATAATTACTTTGATGTTTGGATGGCGCCTGTTAGCGCTACTGTTCTGTATTCAGCCTCGAGACTTTTTTCTTTCCAGACTTGGGCCAGCCTGCAAATCTGCCCGGCCTCGTCGCATTTATGAGAATGACGGCGAGAGTATGCCAAAGGAAGTCGCACGTCGTTAGAATGACAATAGGAACAGAAAGTCACATAAATTTACCCGGGGCCGCCACGCGATTAATAATGAAACGAAATGCCGGGCTTGCTTTTGATAGAAACGAGCTGATGAGATGTATAATTCTGTGAGCCAATTTTCCACCTACGCCGAAATAGATTAGAGAATGTGTCTATTAAATGGACGCAATTCATTACTGTTCCATATTTCTGTGAGAATTAATGCGGCCGACCTCTGACCTTCAGATGAGTGGTAGTCTACAGATTAGCCTACATTGCCATTTACGAGAGCGCGTTGCACATTGTATTTCCTGTGTAATGAAATAGCGCATGGGCTGTTAAATGGGTGATTGTGTGGGCCTGTGTATTATTAAACAGAGTGAATAACCCTGGGACTGGGCCTTGCGTAATTTTGTCCATTAATTTCAGAATGCAGACTACTGAATCTGTCCTGTGCGTCTGATAATACATTTTTCCCAGGCCAAACCTGCACCTTGACACACTTGGCATCATTGTGAGTGACATTTTCTGGCATCATACAAGGGAACGTTTTTCTTGCATTGCTATTTCGGCAAAATGTCAAACTGAACACAAAAGACATAAGACATGCGCTGTGAAATGGCTATTGTGCGTGCCGTTGGCATGCTCGAGACACATTTTGCATTTAGATGACACGTTATCAGTCTACGAGCCAACTGGCAAGAATGTTTAAACTTTTGTGGACACGATACTGACCAGCGAGAAGAATGCCATACTTACTTGGAATTCTGTGTGCTCCAAATGATTGTTTCCAAGGATTTGGCTAATGGCAGCATGAACCTGCATATGACAATACAAATCCAAAGGTAATATTTCCAACATCCGACTCCAGCCATTCTCATCATTTCGCGGTACAGTTCTTCAAAGAGGCTGGATGGCTGCTTGGTAATTCAACGTTTTGGCTCGTGGGTTCTGTGGCTTTTCAATCGGGAGCATGTGCGACCGATATCGGATACATAATCTTTTGTCCAGTTACATGCACACTTTTTTTCGGAAAGGTTGTCCTTGGCTGAACCGCAAAAACGGTAGATTTGACGTATGCGAAGTGTAGCTCGCTGTGGTGTGGAGACGAGACGAGAGGTTATACTACACAGTCTTGGGTTGGACGTACTGTAGGCTTCTTTATTCCCGTGAACCTGTAGCTTCAAACCGAATTCATTTAGCCAAGTTCTGTCAATTGTCTGTCTCGGCTGGTCAGTGTGAAGAGCGTGCGCTTAGGGAACAGGTATTGCAGGTCTCGGATTAACAAACTCAAATGTCTTTGAAGACAACGTGTCCAGTTCGCCTAAAATAAATCCGTTCACTTTACCTGTCGCTGCATATCGCCAGTGTTGACAGACATAGCCATCCACGCAACTCCACCAGATTCATTTTACGCATTGTAAAATGAATGCAAGTGCAAAATCAATGTAGAATACGGTCATTCTACGCAGACGACAATCAACCTTATCTTGTCTGGCTTCCTTGTGGTAAAATCCAACTGGGTAAGCTTTCAAAAATAGTTATTCTCCGCGGTCAGCTCCGTCTCACCATGTGTCCGGTGCAAATGGTGTATTCCCAGGGAGCGAGCGATGACCACAGGTTTGGTCTCAGATGTTGATGGGTTTGTCTGCAACTTCCATTAGCCGGTGCAGGAGGTGCGGAGGAGGAGGAGGAGGAGGGAAAAAGTACTCGCGATTCAGCTTGAGCTAGGCTATGTGCTGGTTCCTCTGCCCTTGCTCTGCCAGCGATCCCAGAGCGAGAGCATTAACTGGGATCTCACAGAGATTGCGCCACTCCTCGCAAAGGACTGCTACTGTAATCTGATGCTCAGTCGAGCAGGGGACAAGCCTACATATCAGCCTACGACCAATCATCAGCCGCTAGGTGACTTGGATTCGCACAGGATACTTCAGTATAGATCTGATGCACACGTACGCCTTAGATGCTCTCTATTTGAGTTCACGTTGTGCCCGCCTCTGTTAAAACAGAAATAATAATTATTTACATTTCCTCATATGTAACCTAATTGATTAGATATAGGCTACATGCAATGTTTTGTCATGTTATATTTATGCTATTTGAGCATCTCTTTTCATATTCTATGAGTATAGGCTACTGAAATATACTGACAACGACATTGTTATAAGTGGAATGACACACACAATGACCACCCTAAATGGGTATTAAAGCTCTTTCCCTCTTTACACTTTTGTGCATGTCGCCCCCTACTGGACCATCGGTTCGTAGCCTACGTGACCAACAGAGAGGTGTGAGGTGGTAAAAGTGAGAGTTTCCATTTAAAGTTCAAATGGAAGGAAATGATCAGTTCCTCTTTCCCATGCGCAATACAGATGGCATCTACTCAAATGATTCCATGTAAAAGGGTTGTTAAAGAACATGCGTTTATTTTATGACTTCATTTGCATTGCCTTCACTTTTCAGGGTCTCCCTCTTCCATCTATCTGTGTGTGTGTGTGTGTGTGTGTGTGTGTGTGTGTGTGCTCTCACAACCAGCTCTCTCAGAGAGAGAGAGATATCCTGGACCAGGATATGTGTTGTCTGTCGTCTCTATCTTTATTTCCGTGTGTGTGTGTGTGAGAGAGAGAGAGAGAGAGAGAGAGAGAGAGAGAGAGAGAGAGAGAGAGAAGAGAGAGACTGTATGTGCGGTGTGTGTGTGTGTGTGTGTGTGTGTGTGTGTGTTGGTGTGTGTATGTGTGTGTGTGTGTGTGTGTGTGTGTGTGTGTGTGTTCTTCACTCCTTAGTCCGTATCCCTCTCTGTCACACACATACACACACACACACACACACGCACACGCACACCTCTACCTACAGAAGTAGCGATAGATGGAACCAGAGTCTATTTTCTTGGTTCCAGACGACACAGATCCTTAACCAGGATCTCTCTCCGTCTCTTCTCCTCCGTGGCCAAGAGGTAGCACCCAAGCATGAAGAGGGATTAGAGTGGACTTAGAGTGGACACCGTGCTGACCAGATGGAGGCAGATGCATCCACCAAACGCCCCCCCCCCAAAACACAACACTGGGTCCACGACCACCTCGGGAGCAGCCAGCATCTCGTCAGGACACATTAGTACGGTGGCCCAGAGGTGCAGGAGATATGTGATAAGTGAGGAGGGGTGGACCAAATTGTGAGCAAGAACCCAGATAGTGAAATGATATCAGTCTTCCAGACCACCACTTCTGACCCTACCGTCAACCATCATAATATTTTAAACGCGCAGTGTCCCAATGGTCATGGAAAACCTGGTATTGTAGTCATGGAGTTGTACAATCCCATTTTCCAGGCCTAAATTCATTGAAAGTTTTGGGAAAGTCATGAAATTTCATTTAGGCATGCCAGCCAAGGACGTAGGCAGCAGATGCTGTCTCCAGTTCATTCTGACATTAGCTATTCTGTTCAACTAAACTAGCCTGCTTATCAACTCATTTTCACTAATTAGTTTTGTGTTTCAGACATCATTTACAAGACTTAGTTAATTTGCTTGAGTTGCCTTGGTGCATAATTTCCTCATACCAAAGGTGTCATTGTGTGGCCCACAACACAAACACAACACAACACAACACAACACAACACAACACAACACAACACAACACAACACAACACAACACATGCAACCCTGCTGACCAGCTCACTATTTGGAGACAGCTGTGCTGTTTAAACAGTTTGAGCTATATGAGTTGCCATACCTGATATTGGTCTTGTGAGATTTGCATTCGTGACCTGTGTATGTGTAATGTTTGATAGGCTATAGCTGTTAGCGGGAACTCCATGCAAGGTATTCTCAGAGATTGTGAATTCCAATAAACATAGAATACATTTTCATTTGACTCATACGCAGTCAAGCAACAGTATTCTTGGTGAAAGCAAAACTTTTTTTCCCCATAAACACCTTGCAAGCTAGGCTATATGGTTTATTAAGTGTATGTAGTTGGTGGATCATTGTTTCGTTATTGCTCTGGCACTGGGGCGGCGGCAGTGAGAGTAGACTGTCTCTCTCGCATGGAACACAGCCCTTTTGGACGGCGTTAGGCAGGGTGGCAACAGATGACTGGGACCCTCAAGTGCCAAGAATCTGAATCAGCAGCCTTGCCCACCCCCTCAACACACAAACACACACACACACTCCTGACCCCCCCCTTGCCATCGTGGGGCACCAGGAGTGGGATGGAATAGGGGGGTGTGGGTGGTCAATGCAAGTCTCGTTGCCATAGAGACGGCAAACATTGGGCCCCTGCGGAGGAAGAGAGTTTGCTGTGTCCCTGCAGAAAGGCAGAAGAGACACCTGATACGCCCCTCCTATGGGGATAGGAAGGCAGGGTGTGTGAGCGTGTGTGCGTGTATGGGGGTGGGTGGGTGATCAGCTCCCACACACTCCCACCCACCCGCCCACACACACACACACACACACTGATGGGTTTCACAGCTGTGCTGAGAGAAGAGTATGCTGGCAGGGCCGGGAGAGAGAGAGAGAGAGAGAGAGGGAGGGAGGGAAAGAAAAGAGAGATGAGACAGGGGACAGAGGACGAGGCGAGCAGGTGACCGGTGGAAGGGCAGTGTCCTGCTGGTTCTGCTGCTCACGCAGCCACTGATGCTCAATCAACTGTCCGGGAGAAAAAACAGCCCTCAGAGACACAGGCTTATAGCTTCAAAGGGCCTCCCGTCAACAGCAACACAAACAACACCAGCTCATCTTTAATAGCATGTTTATATTAAAAGGCCCCACACATACATTGAACTTTTGACTGCTCAGTCAGCCATCTTGTTGTATTTTTCATTTTCTGTTTTTGTTCTCAGTCTTCTAAAATATATATATTATAGATAAGCTGTTGTCTGCGGTGCAAGACAGCTTTATATTGTCGGAAAGACAAAAGCTTGCGCTCGGCTTTGTTCTCCTTCCTTACCTTCTGACTCTCTGACCTGGGTCTGCGGCTCTTTGAAGGAGTGCTGATCCTGACTCTACGCCATTAGACGGCTCTTTACTCCCTTCACTCACACCCGTCTAGCCATATTCCTTTAATGCGCTCTTCTGTCACACAGCATGGGCTTTGGCTTTTATAAAAGTACTGAAAGTGGGGTCCGTGATTACGCCTCAGCCGTACTCTAGCGGGTGTTAGTGTCTGGTGTATATATATGAGCTTATTGCCCCCGGGGTTGCTGACACAACACAAACTGACGCATCTCAGATCAAGTGGAGTAGCATTTGCCAATGACCTGCCAACACTCCGAGGGCCCTATCAGACAAGCACTGCTGCTGCTGTTGGCACCTTTATTATGGCGCGATTCGATCGCGGCGCGCGCGATCAGCGCGACCCTCCTTGGGGGGTCCGTGGCGACCCTTGGGGTATGCGTGCCCGCCGCCAGAGCCTCTACGTGACCCTCATTAAGGCGGCAGAGTGATACTCTGCCAGGAGAGGGGGGCGGGGGTGGGGGTGGGGGGTGGCGTGTGGCGTGGGGGTGGAGAGATCGGAGAGGGGGCATTGATTTAGCGCTGGTGTAATTTGCCTGGAAACTGATATGGTGAGGGTGGGTGGGGGCATGGGGGGGGGGGGGTGAGGTGGGGGGGCTACTTATTGCTAGATGAGAAGATGCCGATGGGGTAGATGAGGGGATAGAGAGAATGAGAGAGAGAGAGAGAGAGAGAGAGGAAGAGGACGGAGGAGGCCTCGTCAGCGTTAGTACTCCTGGCACTCTCCCAGGCTTCACACTCGTCTCCGCCAGAGAGGTGACCGTAATACCGCTGCTGCCATTACACACACTGAGAGAGGTGACCGTAATACCACTGCCGCCATCACACACACTGAGAGAGGTGACCGTAATACCACTGCCGCCATCACACACACTGAGAGAGGTGACCGTAATACCACTGCCGCCATCACACACACTGAGAGAGGTGACCGTAATACCTCTGCCGTTACACACACTGAGAGAGGTGACCGTAATACCGCTGTCATTACACACACTGAGAGAGGTGACCGTAATACCGCTGCTACCGTTACACACACTGAGAGAGGTGACCGTAATACCGCTGCTGCCGTTACACACACTGAGAGAGGTTACCGTTATACTGCTGCCGTTACACACACTGAGAGAGGTTACCGTTATACTGCTGCCGTTACACACACTGAGAGAGGTGACCGTTATACTGCTGCCGTTACACACACTGAGAGAGGTGACCGTAATACCGCTGCCGTTACACACACTGAGGGCCAGATGTACTAACGTTTTGCGCCCATTTCAGGCGTAACGTGCGCGTATAAACATGGGGAGGATATGTGCAGACAGGCCGCAATGAGGGAAACACGCAGACTGCCTGCCGTGGGGGCTGAAAATGGCTATTTGCGCTTTTCCGTGTCATGCATATTAATTCCTGGGCGGATCAGCTGAAAATGGGTGTAACGCGCAAGTACAGGGGAGGAGAGGTGATAATAGCGATTGATTAAATATTCCGCCAGATGTATGAAAACAGCGCACGTCTATTTTGCGTTGAAAAACTTCCGCCTTCTGAAAGCAGGTGTAATCCAGATTGCGGTTAAATGCGTCTATTAGAAAAACTTTTAGAGACAGCTGAATCAATATTCAGAGCATCTGTTTTCTTCATTGCACTATGTCAAAAGCAACCTTAACTTTTGTTTGCCTTTCTAAAATCGTATTTTCTCTTTCATGACATAGCCTACACTTCCCAATCTGTTAGGCATTAAATCATATCCCAAGTCTACGTGCAGTAAATAGTTCAAGTATTTTTAAGTGGATTAGTAGAACTACTAGGCCTAACTGTACACTGTCTGTCGCTGCTCGTTGACATCTCTTTGTATCATGTATGATCGCTAAACTTTGATTCTTTTTAATGTTGCAATATTCAACTGCGCTCGTTGTTCAGCTTTGCATGCGCAGATGGCGTGGTAAAGGGGGCGGGAACGGGCGGCACGGAACGCAGTTAACGTAATGAAGTGATAGCTTAGTAAATTCCACGCAATATAGCAAAGCACAGCGTTCGCACTCTGCGCATACAAAAAGTCGCTATTAGCACTGTCTTAGTACATCTGGCCCTGAGAGAGGTGACCGTAATACCGCTGCTACCGTTACACACACTGAGAGAGGTGACCGTAATACCTCTGCTGCCGTTACACACACTGAGAGAGGTGGCCGTAATACCGCTGCCGTTACACACACTGAGAGAGGTGACCGTAATACCTCTGCTACCGTTACACACAGTACTGAGAGAGGTGACCGTAATACCGCTGCTGCCGTTACACACACTGAGAGAGGTGACCGTAATACCGCTGCTGCCGTTACACACACTGAGAGAGGTGACCGTTATACTGCTGCCGTTACACACACTGAGAGAGGTGACCGTTATACTGCTGCCGTTACACACACTGAGAGAGGTGACCATAATACCGCTGCCGTTACACACACTGAGAGGCCGTGCCAGTGCACAGAGGACACCAGTACCTTGGCATTTGCGTAGTCAAATAGTGCCGACGCAAGATCCTCTCAGTGTGTGTGTGTGTGTGTGTGTGTGCGTGCGCATGCATGTGTGTGTGTGTGTGTGTGTGTGTGTGTGTGTGCGTGCGCATGCATGTGTGTGTGTGTGTGTGTGTGTGTGTGTGTGTGTGCGTGTGTGATGGGACTGCAATGAGGCATTTGTTGTGCCAATTGTAGAAGCCCATCGCCTGATTCCAGCCATGTGGAGCTCTGAGTTGGAGCAAGCCAAGACGAGTGGGTTCATAAATTCAAATCAGAGGGGTTGTGAATCATGGGGCTGTATTGAATGCCAGCGGCCCGGCGGACCACATGGTTTAGGTTACAGGGTGGAACACAGACCATCTTTCCCATTGTGTGAGAAACGGCACATTGTTTTGGCGCATGTGTCACGGGCAATACATAATGAAGAAAACATTTTCTGACCGTCGCTTCACAAAAGGATCCTTCACGCAGTCAAACAGACATTGTGTGCATTGAGGAATTGGTGTCATGGGACCTGACAATAGAGAAATACATATTTCTCTCACAATAGGGATTTATCCCAGGGTGTCACCATTTCATAATGTTTGTCGTAATAGAGACAGAGAGAGAGCCATCTGTTGTGTTCGGCGTGTTCAGGACTTGTTCAACATACTGTTGAAGATTTGTCTTAAAATGCAAGTGTACATTTATTGTGGTCTGTTGAAGACTTTTCTTCAAATGTAAGCGTATACTTATTGTAGTCTGTTGAAGACTTTTCTTCGAATGTAAGTGTATACTTATTGTAGTCTGTTGAAGACTTTTCCTGGAATGCAAGTGTATACTTATTGTAGTCTGTTGAAGACTTTTCTTAAAATGCAACTGTGTACTCATTGAGGACTTGGTCTCTTGAAATGCAAATGCACACTTATTAGTAGTACGCGAAAATGCTTATTTCTGGAAGGGCAAGTGCATACTTAGTATGCTAAATGCTTATTTCTGGAAGGGCAAGTGCATACTTAGTATGCTAAATGCTTATTTCTGGAAGGGCAAGTGCATACTTTGTTCACAGAAGGCCCAGAGAGCAGCTGTGGAGCAGGCCCAGGCCAGATCTGGGCCGGATCTGGCGCAGCATTGGCAAATCAACACCATCAAGGCTGGATGGATACGTTTCTCTAAGTTATCTGATGGGTCAGTGAGGTGAGCGCCAATGTGTGCGATATTTCAACGCTAACAGCGTGTGTGCGATATTTCAACGGTAACAACGGCCTCCTTTTTCACTGAAAGGGAAAAAAAACGGTGGCCAGCTTCTAATCTCAGTGGCTTTTTTTGTTGTTTTAAAAAAACAGCATTCCCTGTGAACAGGAAGTGGTTTTAAGATTTAATCTTATTCATAGGGCGCCCCCACTGTGTTCGAGAATAGGCATATAACGTTTCTGGTGTGTATTCAATCAAGAAACCATTTTGCTCCCTCCAATCACTCCTTCCAGAACAGCTTTGTAATTCACCCAAGGACATCGCAGTGATTTAAGAGGACAAGACGTCTATGATGAGCTGGGAAATCTTATAATCAGGAGCTTTCAAACCCCAGATCAAATAACCAGGAAGCTTATTTGACTTGTTTTAATAGCTTTTAGACAAAAACCCCAATTTGTTCCTCCTGGCTTCAAGGACAGTGAACCCGAATGTTCAAGCCCAGATGGTTATTATCTTCGCCAGTTGTAGCCCTAGACTCCAGCCAGGTTGTCAATGAGGTGGCTCAGACAGAGCTTAACATTGCATTAGGTTGGTTACTACAGAGCGAGGAAAATGTTTGCACGTTGAACATCCAACATCCGAGACCTCGCGGAGAATCTCAAAAGCTCGCCGAGGAGCTTGCACGTCTCTGACTCCGAGGGTAGAAATGTGCAAATGAATAAAGATTCATTTCAGCGAGAGCTCCAGGGTAATACTTTCTTTCTTGAGAGGCACATGTAGGCGCTACGGTAAGTGGCTATTAATATACTCGCGCCCCCCCCCCACCCCCCCGACCAACGGCGTCCTTGAGACGAGAGGCCCGCGGAATTCACCATGGCGGGCGACACGGCCGGGCGAACGCTGAAACAATGACATCACACGGAGACAATGTTTTCCGCGTAAAACAAATAAGCGGTCGCGCCGACACGCCGTGGCCCCGGGACAGAGAGCGTGTCACATTAACGCTGCGTATGTAACTCCGTCCACTGCGGGCCCTGAAATTGAATTTGAAAGTCCAGGGGCTGACCAAACAATCTCCAGTGTTTCCTAAAGGTTTTGGCCTCAGTGCAACTGTCAGCAATATTGTGAAATATGGCCGGCCCGGGCGGGAATGTGTTGCAATTTGGCGTCGGTGATAATGCGAGTCATTGTCGGAGCAGAGGCATGTAGCTGATGAATGAGCACGAGGAAGGATCTGTGTGGATGTTTTCAGCACAGATACCAGTGTGATGGGAAGAGAAAGGAAGTGCTCTGGAAAATAAGAAAGTGAGAGAAAGAAAGAAAGAGAGAGAGAGAGAGAGACGGAGAAAAGAAAAGAAGGAAATGCAGGAGACTGCAACGGGAGACGTGTGAGTTAGAAGCAGAGGTAAGACAAATAAAGAAAGAAAGAAAGACTAAGAGTCTGCAACTAAAGATATGGAAGAAATGAAAGCGGCATAGAGAAAGAGTGACAGAGAGAAGAGTGGAGAAAGTGATGAAAGGCAAGAGAGTCCAACTGAAGATGTGTGAAGGAGAAACAGAGACTAGACAGAGAGAGAAAGAAAGAGTATAAAAGACAGAGGCAGAGAAAGAAAGAGAGAGAAAGAGAGAGAGAGAGAGACATCACATTATCCCCCCGTGAAAAGCCACTGGGCAGAGCTCAGGTATGCTCTGGGACTATGCCGGCTCTTTGGAGGTCAAGTGGTTTAAGGCAGCTTTATCTGAAGAGGAGATTAGCTAGGGGCACGACACGCATAATGTGTAACTCTGCCATTCCTGCAGGAATCAATATCGCCCATTCAGTCACTCATTAACCAGAGAGGATACCCCCGCCGCAACGCAAACAATCGGTGCCCGGGGAGTTAGACAAGGCCAATTTGAATTTAACTAAGGCGATTAGTCGTTAATGGAAACTACAACTGGGACTGCTAGACCCATGTTATCACTAATATAGAGAGTAATTGAAAGACAACTGCGTCTGAATAGGTATTTTTCACTGTTGAAGTTTTGCTCTGTGCGTGTGAGATTGCATACTAACCCTTGTTATTGATATGGTGTGTCTTTTAACAGCTTGTTTCAGTGGTATTTTGATTATTTTTTTTAGCCACATAAACAAATCTGGACACTGTCAGCATCAGCAGTTTACTGAGGCATTTCCTCTGAATGTATAGAAGGCTAGATAGTGCTGTAGACGTCTCTCGCGCGCGCGCTTTCTGGCTGATTCATGACAACGTCAGGAAGTGTTGACAATCTTTACGGACCCCGAAAACAATCTTGTCGCAACCCCTCCCGACACACAGATGACCTGGCCTCCACGTCTGCGGATTATTGATCCCCCCGCTTTGATTTACTGCGTCTGTCTTATTTCAAAGGGGGGAAAAAACGCGTGCGCACAAAAACAGAACAACCCAACATATTTAAGACATTTCACCACACCACACCAAAGGGTGTTCCTTGGCATCTTGCGCTGCCCTAAGTTACTCACTGAACTCAATAATAATGACAGTCTGTGGGAGAGAGAGAGAAAGAGAGAGAGGGAGAGAAAGAGGGGGGGGGGGGTCGTTTGTGGTCGGTGGTCTATTGGGAAGTGTTATAGAGCCCTTTACAACTTCACATGAATGTGATGTCAACTCTAAAAATGTTTTGTCTGTTTACGTATCCAATGGGAGGAGGGGGAGATGGGTCAGGGTATTGTGGACGAGGCCCTGATCACAACCATAAGGATACCCGTTCCGTGCTAATGGCCTTACCGGCATTTGTTAGCGCGGCCCCTATTCTTCTCAGCAACTTGTCTGTCAAACATTAGGTCAAACACAGCTTTGAGACGAGAGGGGAAACTGCACTGATTTCGAGGGTGGGGTGGGGGGTGTAGGCAGTACCTCCTGAAGCCGGGGTGGGTTGATTGGTGTTGGGTGTGGGGTGGTGGTTGTGATGAGATGGGTGAGTGTGTGTGTGTGGGGGGGGGGGGGGGTAGGTATTGGGGTAAAAGAATGCCCAAGCAAAGGGGATTAGGAGACGACAAAAGCTGGTGCCTTAATCCACTTTAATTAAGGCGCCCTCGTTTCATGTGTGATTGGCAGAGGCCGGGCACAAGTGTCTCCTTTCTCCCCTGGCCGGGCTCGGCCTGCGCCGCCTCCACCTCCTCCTCCACCTCCTCTGCTCTCAGCGGCGATGCTAATGCGCCAAGCAGCACCCTCGAGGAGAAGTGGCCCCCCGGCACCACCACCGCTGCCCCCCCCCCACACCCCCCCACCCCAAGACCGGCCCTGAGCATGGGAAGAGAGGGACGCGAGCGCCGGTCTCTCCTCCTCCTCCTCCTTCTTCTTCTGCTTCTTCTTCTTCTTCTTGGTCTTGTTCTTCGGCTTCTATTTCTCTCTTGTTTCTGTCTTTTTTGTGGTGGGGGAGGTTGAGATGGGGGAGGAGGGGGGGAGGGGGGGAGGGGGGAGGGGTGGTTGTCTGCAGCCGATTGCTGGAGGAGACAAAAAAAAAGTAGAGAATGGAGACTTCAAAGCAGCGGTATGAAAGGGCTTTTCTCTGTGATGGGAGAGGACCCCTTCACCACACACACACACACACACACACACACCTCCTCGGCACTCTCATGCAGCGCTCTCCCCTCTCCCGTTTGCCGGCCACCGCGGCCCCGCTGTGTTTTTGTGGGATCTGAGAGGGTGGCATCAAATTACATATGCATTTCTGATATAATTAGCGAGAGTCGAGGGATTCCGAATCACAGAGCCCCCCCCCCTCCCCTCCCCACCCACACTCTTCCGCTTGGTGCTTCTGCGCTTCAATAGGGCCAGACTCTGGTCTTTGTCTTTATCTTTCCTCCCCTCCGCTGGTCTGTATTTAGAGAGAGAGAGAGCCGGGTCCAGTGGTGGGGTGGGCACGCACGCCCGCCCGCCCGCCGTGGCTTGGCGCGGGGATGTGGTGAGGGACGACCGTGGCGGGGGGGGCGAACGTAAAGTTCAATTTGTGGTCAGCAGAGTCACAGTAGTTATGGCAGGACGCGACGGCGATGCATCACTCGGAGGGGCCTTCACGAGCTCCATATGTGGAACGGCACAGGGGCGGAAGCAGCAGTTTTTATGATAAGAGGCGAAATGGAGGCACAGACACACACACAGTAGACGACTGTTCCTTCCAAAGGAAACATCACTCAGTGTGACCGGGAAAAAA
>NC_085014.1:9744433-9759433 GCF_963854185.1 Sardina pilchardus | reverse complement strand
GCCCACCCCTGATTCTGTCTCCTCCCTTGCTCGTCCCCCTCTCTCTCTCTCACTCCGTCTGACCCCGGTCCAGGTGGACGCTCGGAGGGGTCAGGAGGCCGTGGAGAGGGTCATCCTTGACACGGCCCAGGGGCGCACTCAGGACTCTCCCACCTAGTGCCCCCCCCCAGAACCCCCCGTGCCCCCCCCCCCCCCCCCGCGCCCTCTGGAACAAAGAGGGGAGATGAATGGAGTGCTAACGAGGAGCAGGGAGCGTCTGCGAGCCGGCTGGATGGATGGCACTCAGCCGCGGACGTCCGTGGAATGAGGATGTAGCCGGGTGTGTGTGTGTGTGTGTGAGAGAGTGTGTGTGTGCGAGAGAGAGAGAGAGAGAGAGAGAGCTTGTGTGTGGGGGGGGGGGGCAGTTTTGGGCACTGACAGGCCTGTCCTGTTTGATCAGCTGAATATGAGACAAGCCTGACGGTCCTGTCCACCACACACACACAGACACACACACACACACACACACACATACACACACACACTCAGCCCCACACCTCCCTTCTTGTGTTTAGATGAGTTGGTGATTTAAAACGGTGCAATTTAAAGACTTAAAAGACCTGTGCTGGGGGTTTTTCGCCCACTCCAACTACTCTGACTCTCTCACTCACACACACCCACGGGGATCTCAGGCCTCTTAAGTGGTCCCTTGAAATCCGCTTGTCAGGGAGAACAAGACGAATACCAGATAATGTCCGTGTTTAAAATGTCCGATAACATCTAATTGGAGATCAGTCCTATTAGCACTAATGAATTCCGTGCCTCCGGTAAATTCTATTTTATATCTTTGGCAGTGATATGCCCAATTACATTTTCCTAAATCAGACTCGTCTCTGTCTGATCATGTGCCTTTAGCACCGTAAAACTGTGCTATCTTGTGACTGGATCTCAGTGGTTGGCTCTGCTTCCGACTGAAAGACACTCCGATGTTAATCTAATATTGTGTCAGCTGTATGCGGGGCTGTTCAGCGTTGTTGTTTACCACAGAGAGACTGTGTATTCAGACAAGATAACAGGCGAGGTGTGTGTGTGTGTGTGTGTGTGTGTGTGTGTGTGTGTGAGCGTGTGTGTGTGTGTGTGTGTGTGTGTGTGTGTGTGTGTGTGTGTGTCTGCACAAGTGTGAGTGTAAAAGGACAGCTGTGAGAGACAGGATAAAGGTGAAAGAGAGGTCAGATTGTTTTCTTTTGGTCTCTTTCTTTCTCGGAGTGTGTTCATGCATGTGTCTGGTGTGTGTGTGTGTGTGTGTGTGTGTGTGTGTGTCTGGTGTGTGTGTTTACCATCCTTAGGTGGCTTATCGGGACAATTATCAACAGAGCAAGGATGGTTAGCTATTAATGACTCTCTTAGCAAGAGACTCAGCATCAAGGCTTAAAGGTTGCACTAACTTTGCTGTTTGCTGACTAGTTTGGTAAGAATGTTACAACATATGTATTATCATTTGTGTGTTAAAAGTGAACATGGATGATATTTTAAATCAGGTAAATCTGTTAAGTTGAGATCTACATTCCTATTCAGGAAAGATACAAAAGTGTACTCTCTCTGACTCCCTCTGAGTAGTTCGCTCCCACTCACATTTTCCCATATCCTTTTTTTTCCCAAGACAATTCCGGTTTCCATGATGAAGCATATGGGCACGGCATACATACATCAGCTCGGCACAATTGATTTGCACAATCTAAACATCCTGCAGTGCCACCAAGACAGCTGAGCTGATCATAACATAAACACACACTGCACCGCATTGAGAGCTTCTCCAGCACAACACCACATGCTGTCTGCCTTCCAACCCCCCGCACTCACACACATACACACACGCACACACACACATGCACACACACACGCACACGCACACACACACACACACATACACACACAAGCACACACACATACACGCACACACACTCTCTCTCTCTCTCTCTCTCTCTCTCTCTCTCATACACACACACACACACACAGTCGCACACACTCTCTCTCTCACACACACACACTCTCTCTCTCTCACACACACACACACACACACACACACACTCACACACACTCGCACACACAGCTCCAGAGTGTGTTATGTATGCGCTACACAAACAGGCTGTCAAGGGGGTAAACTGTGCTCGCATTCCCTGTAAAAGCAACACCCGCTGATCTGTTTGCATTCTATTCAGATGTGCTGCTTTACTGTGGTGCACTGGCACACACACACACACACACACACACACACACACACACACACCAACGCTGTCATTTGCACTGCTGTAATGTAAATCTGTGGCAGCTCTGTCATGTAAATTGAACTCGCTTTTCAGAGTCTGTGTGTGAGTGCTCAAAGAGCTCCCCCCCCCCAAAAAAAAAGGGGGTTTGCGGGGAGGGAGGTCTTTAGTTGGCTTAAGTCCCACTGTGTGCGTCAGTGGGAACCCTGTTAAGTTTGGATTTTAAAATTCATGCCTTTTCTCCTGTAAAGATTATAGTTTGTCTCTTTTTGTGTGGGAGAGAGAGGAGACAGACTGACCAGATTCACATCCACACATGTTATTTATATAGCTTACACAATGAATGTCTTTACAGAACATCTTCAAGGGCTACCAGGAGAAAATGCCTCAGTAATTTTCCGTTAATTGGTGTACAGTAGTATGTGTTTCCCTGTGCTGTGCCAATGAAATATAAATGACGCCTTAGCAATAATGGATTTTCTGACTCTTCTACTGTATGTAGTCCCTGCTACTACTAGCATGCGATTCTTGACTTTTTGACCTGTGCTGTGTTTGTGTTATGTCTGAGAATAAGATAATCTCAAGAATAGCAAGGCACTGCCCAGAATATATACTCCTTTTATTAGCATTGAAATGCACCGTAGAGAAGAGCTTGTTTGACCGCATTTTCCTTAATTGTGTTGATAGGTGACAGTGATGACAAATGAGGAAACGCCTTCGTTTGAAATCTGACTACAGCAATGTGGCTCCATTTGAGGTCAGGAGAGAAGCTTTGTGTCCATATCTACATAATCAAAGGTTAGGTATCATTTTCATGAGGGGGGGGGGGGGGGGGGGGGGGGATAGAGAGTCACATAGGCCTTTCTTTAGGAGAATTGATAGGCCCACTGGGTTCAGCAGGTTATGCTATTTAGCCTTGTGCAGGAAAGGCTCTAAAGGTTTGTGGTGTGAACTGCAAGGATATCACTTTTAAGATTAGTTGGATTAGTGCTCATCAGAGTGTTTCTAGACCATTAGTGAAAAAGGTGAGTGAGCTTAAGTTTAAGCTTGTTTATTTGCCATTTCAACAACACAGTTGATAGGAAAGTGCCTAGACAACATGACTCATCACAATACAGCACTTCACAAAGATCACAATACAGCACAACACAATACAACACATGATACCAAATGCAACAATACATGAACAGTTGTAACTGAAATAATAATAATAATAAGAAAAAACACACACTGAAGGTACATCGGAGTTCAGGGGTGAACCAGAGTTAAAGTGTGTTGTTGTAGAGATCAGTGGTCAAGGAGAGGTCAAGGAGAGGCTGAACGTTGTTGGTTCAATTCCTGACTTCCACTGTTGTGCCCTTGAGCAAGGCAAGTCAATCCCAGTTGACATGCGTAGCCACTTTGGACAACTCTGTCTGCTAAATGAGTAAAAGTATACACATTGTTTATTGTGTGTAAGATATTTTTTTCCCATACATCTTCAGTCTTTACAACATTGTAAGATTGTTGAATCCTAATAAGTTTCAATTCATTTAAATAGACAATTACACAGTTGAGGATTTTTAGAAAACACATGACACAAATAAAACAATGTGTCTGTGATGTGCAGAAGCACGAAGCCCAGAGGACAGACACAGGACACTGGCCCTCAGGAATGCAGCGTCTTTGCAGCCAGCTCACAGCCACTCACAGGCTTCTCTTTAAAAATGGACTGGATGCCAAATCTGACAACTGGGGTGGATTCCCGTCACCAGACTCCGTCTTTTCAAATAGTGTCTCCATCTCTCTCTCTCTGTGTGTGTGTGTGTGTGTGTGTGTGTGTGTGTGTGTGTGTGTGTGTGTGTGTGTGTGTGTGTGTGTGTGTATGTGTCAGAGAGAGTGTGAGTGTGTGTGTGTATGTGTGTGTGTGTGTGTGTGTGAGTGGGGCGGGGGAGGGTGGTCCTTATCATGCACCTGTCCAAACCAGGTCACCCCAGACCAAGGACATCAGATCAGACCCCCCTGGACAGACCCACCAGGCGCAGCTCTGCCTAGAGCCTGAGAGTCTATCTGGCCCTGCCCCACATACCTCGCTGCATTCTCTTATTCAGAGATGTGTATCGTGCTGAAATAGAAAGCATAATAGAATAGCAAGTATATGCTACCACACACACACACACACAAACACACACGTACACACACACACGCGCGCGCACACACACACACACACACACAAGCACACACAGACACACACACAAGCACACACACACACACACAAGCACACACATACACGCACACACCCACCCACACACACACACACACACACACACACACACTTCATAATTTTATAATGAGTATATTTACTTTTATTCCTAACATATCCTCGGACAAGAATCCTCTTATTTTGGTGCCAGTTTGAGCTCTTATTAATCGAGTGGAATCACGGAGGAGGCCTACGACCCATTTGAGTTCCAATGCACCCCTGGCACCATAGAGCGCTCTTCTCACAGGTGCGAACAAAGAGGCTTTTTGTTGAGTCAAGCTGGCTTTTACGCACGCAACATTTGTGCAATCTTCGAGCCGAGAACCTGTCTCCGCTTAGACGTTTACATTTGTCGATGAAACCGGCTATTTAAAAAGTGTTTTATTACAACGTCTCCGCGTTTCCTATCCAGGTGAAAGCTTCTTTCATTTAAAGAAAAAAAAAAAAAACTGGTAGAAGTGGCAGCATTCGCTGCGTGCGTGGCCAATCCAGACAGGCAGACGTTATCTTCCCTGATCTGGCGGGGATGACTGCTTGTCAGAGCACTGCGGGGCCACAGGTGATGAAGAGACCCGTGTGGCACACAATACCACCTGTCAGCGCCGCGCGCGGACGAGGGAAGCTAATCCCCTATTTCTGTCACGTTCCGTCTCTCTTTGCTTTCTCAACTCCCGCAAAAGACCTTTGTGGGCTACTATCGCACTGACAATCTGAACTCGGCGTGATGTGTCTTTCTATTCAGTAGCGACTGGCAAAACTGGTGAGAACAATGAATTCGGTATTATGTGGAACATGCCAAAGCAGGGCGGTCTCTCTTGTGTTGGCATAAATAAATCCAAACGTGCACAGGATGAGTTTGCAGCATTATGTTGAACATGCCCAAGGCGGTCGCTCATGTGTTGGCATAAATAATATAGATCCAAATGTGCAATGGATTAGTTCTCGGTATTACAGCATGTTGAACATGCCCAACCAAGGCCATTTCTCTTCTAAGACATCAATTTCGATATCAATTCAGATTATGTCAGTTCAAGAGGTCCTATGTTTACCCCGAGTGAACTTATGACCTGTGACCCTCTCAACCCAGCTTGATTTTTTGGGACCGAAACAAAACATGGCTTGGGAGCAAAAAGTGTCAGCGCTTTTTCCTTTTTCCAAACCTCAATCCGCAAAAATACAAGAGAGGTAGAGAATAATTACCCATCTCATCACAGGCTCGTGGCTCGAATCCAGGTCCTCGACCGCCAGGAGACAGAAGCGACAACGTGCTCATCAATGATTAAACGAGCCAGCCTGCATCCCCACGTGGCGCCACAGTGGATTTTCCTTCAGTGTGAATCTAATATCACACTGACCCTGACAATTAACCCGCTTCACAGGCTTTGACAGTCAGGCTTGCTTGTCCTCCCCAAAGCCCTTGTAGATTGATAGAAAAAAGATTGATCCATTAGTGGCGCTTCTACATGAAATGATGGTGAGGATTTGGGCTGTGACATTACAATTTGCTCAACTTTTTGCAGTCCCTCAACTAGTACTTGCATTTGGCTGGTGGCTCGGTGAGAGTGTCATTCGTTTTTACATAAGGGTTTTTCTTTGAGTGCACTACATCAAAGCATAGGCCTACTATCCAGGGGTGCGTTTCCCAAAACCATAGTTGCTAACCTGTTAGTTAGTTGGTTACTTGGTTGGTGATGGGAAATTGCATTGCAACCAACAAAGTTGCAAACTTAGTAGCAACTATGGTTTTGGTGAACGCGCCCCAGACTGATATGACATGTCACAGTCTGTAATATTAGATGGCAGTCATCCAAAGACTCCAATGACAAAAATCATTATGATAAAAATAAGCCAAACTAGCAAAAACAATCATTGAAACTTAAGTGTGTACCAACTCCATTCATCATAAAGTGATCATGACAGCACTGGCCTAGACTCCGCTGTAGCTGGACGACTGTAACCATCGTGGCACCCAATGTATTGCCTAATGATGTACTGAACAGTCATTCATCTTTTTAACTCACTTTGCAAATCCAGACAAATAGAATTGTTTGTAAATGCTTCATTATTTCTGGCACTAAATAATATATATGACTATTCACATTGACTAATGCAACCAATGATTAATTTATAATTAATTAAGCCCTGTCTTACATCAATGTTATCATTTGTTATTAATGTCATCCCAAGAGGCATATGTCTTCTCAGCTATTAAGCATTGCAATTGTTAGTAGTTTATGATGTTTGCAAGCAGTAAGTGTTTCGCACATACTGATGATGCCCATGGCACACACACACACTGAAAAGCTGGTGACCCTGGATCAAACCATTTAATGTGAACTCCAAATAGACAGACCCGTAGACACACACACATACACAGACCCGTAGACACACACACATACACAGACCCGTAGACACACTCACATACACAGACCTGTAGACACACACACACATACACAGACCCGTAGTAGACACACACACATACACAGACCCGTAGACACACACACATACACAGACCCGTAGACACAGAGGGCTGTTTTCATGGCCCTGAGCACAAGGCAGGTCTTTGTAAAACAGCACTTGTTCTCGTCATCAAAAAGCCCTGGCTTTTTTTTTTTTTGTTTTTTTTTATGAGAGAGAAACCTTGTCAGATGTCAAACACACACACACACACACACACACACACACACACACAAGAGCTGCTGTAAGGCCGGCCTGTAATGACATCATTAGACGGAGAAAGGCATTGATCTCAGCTGGTCTTAATGGAAGGGGTTCAGCTTTCATCCTCTGCCAGACCGGCTTTTATGATAACACATTCACACACACACACACACACACACACACACACACACTCTCCCTCTCGTTCTTGCTCTCTCCCGTTCTCTCTCTCTCACACACACACACACACACACACTCTCTCTCTCCCTCTCGTTCTTGCTCTCTCCCGTTCTCTCTCTTTCTCACACACACACTCTCTCTCCCTCACTTTTTCACAGACCCACAACACTCTCTGCCACTATTAAAAACACTTACAACATAAAACACACGCACAATTTATTTCTAGAAGTATCTGTCCTTATGCACAGTAATGTACAACACAGAGACATCTTACACACGCAAGTTACGCTATACACACCAAATAGAGAGCAAATCTCTCTCTCTCTCTCTCTCTGTCTGTCTGTCTCCAAACACCAAAGACCCAAAGAGACGCATGTGTACACACACACACACACACACACACACACACACACCTTCATTATCTGGTGTGATTTAGGTCTGCCTGCATTGCTTTCTATTTTCGTACAAAGGCCAAATACCAGGCTTTGTACTACACACACAAGGCTAACACATTGAATGTGGGTACCGTGCAAACACACATTAGATAAATCAGCATATAATATCAACACTTGCAGTAAAGCACACACATTTATGATATAATCAGCACTTAAAGCCTATGTGTATTTGCTATTAAATAATCTAAAAATCCCTTTGCAGAGCTAATGCCGTGATCTAAACGGTGTACTTTGTGTAACCATGTGTCAACACAAGAAAAAGCGCTCTGTTAGTTTAGATTAGATTTGTAGAGCAGACAGCTCTCTACTCTTTGGGTCTTTGCTGAAGGAAAATTATCTTGATTATTTGGATTTGTACCAAAAACGACAGTAATTTTGTAGGATTGCAAATTCACTCGTCACAATGTAGTGCTACTGGGATTGGGGCTGGAGCCTCGGACATGGTGCCAATAGACTTTAAAAGCTGTTTATTTAGGCCTTGTATCATTCAGTCTGCAGGCAAATGAAAAAGCAAATTGGTGCTGTTTTTGTAATACCTACCTGTGTCCAAAAGATGTCGCCAAAGTGCAGCAAATGTTTCCATGCATGGACATGAGGTTGGTGTAATTTTAGGGGAGAGGTCATGCAGCACTATGATGTTATAATTGCACCAGTGGACCGAGTAAATCCATGAATGTAGTAACTTTACACCTGTATAATGACGATTGGAACTGATGTTTTTATATGTGTCTGTGATTCATTGCGTCATGGATATAACATTTGCACCAATCTATTGTATTGGTCACACTTTTAAAAAAAGGTATTTTAAAAACTATTCCACGTTGTATTATTTTATCTTTTCATACGATGTGTGTGTGTACGAAAATGTGAGATTGCGAAAGGTAACCAGATCTACATGACCACCTAATAGCCTTGGTCTTACTGGACACTCCAAAGAGAATGTCCATGGGAAGCCTATGAGAATGTCCATGGAAAGCCTAAGTGGCGCGCGCGTACATGAATGCGTGTTTAGTGTATGAGATGTCTGTCTGATAGTAAGGAACTGTTCTTGTAGTGGACTAGCCAATCAGGAACAATAGAGGCGGATCCCACAGAGTCTTGTCCACAAAGGCGTAACCGCAATTATAGTAGCCTACTCGTGCGCGCTTGTCACTGCGTCATTACAGTCAGAGAACAGTGTTTCGCCATTTAGACCCCACGACTGCACTGAGATTGATCAATGACTACTTGTCGATTGCGACCGATAGCCCAGTTGATTATGCCGAGATAGCAATATCCTACTACGACTGTCAATAATGGCATGCGAAGCTTTAATGGACAAGTTTACGGAGAGCGCGTCAAGACCTCAGCTCCATCAGCCTTGCACGTGCAAGAAGAGGTGCAACAATTGCAACGTTTTCGTCGGGTTCTTCATCCTGTCGCTGTCGCTACACTTCATAACATTGTCCTGCTTTCTGGACCTGCGGTCTGAGGTGAAGCGGGAGATTGCACTGAAGAAACGAGAATCCCCGTCAGCTGTCAGCGGATCTTCCCAGATGAGGGTGTACCACACCGATGACTCACACGATGACATTCCCCGCGAACCCAGCCCGCCTGAGGTATAAAACTGTTTAATTTGATTTGTACATTAATTTGTACATTTGAATTGTTGTTTGTATTATTGTTGTTGTTGTTCTTACACATGATATCACTTTGCCTTAAACATTTAGCTCACTTGAAATGTCACTCAAGATTTATTGACACTATAACAACAGGTTAATGACAATTTTGCTAAAAACAACACTAGAGTGATTTGTACATTCATTTATACATTTGAATTGTTGTTTTTATTGTTGTTGTTGTTGTTACACATAATATCACTTTGCCTTAAACATTTAGCTCACTTGACATGTCACTCAAGATTTATTGACAGGGTATTGACAATTTAGCTAAGAACAACATTAGAGTTGATATGTTACAGTGAACTTATGAGGCACATAGAGGACAGACAGTTTGATATCGCTGAAAACCTCCTTGCACTCACATCAATCACCTGACAAATGCCTACTGGGGTGGCACCTGTTGTGGCAGCTTACAACTTAAACCAGTTGAGTTGCATTCAGCCATCCCATTCAATTCATGGTCCTCATAGAAACCAGTGAAGGGAGAGTAGCTACACTCTACCAAGGGCATCAAATCAAACATGGCCTCTTCAGTACAGTCAAGAGTTAGCATGGCAATCAAACAAAGAAGCAGTTTACACAACTCAGGGTTTCGACAACCAAGAATGTGTATAATATAGTTAGAGATTAGTCACAATCTTTGAATGGATAATACAAAAAAAAAAAAAAGAGCCCGGAAATCAAAGACAGGGCAGGACCGGTCACACATGAACGTTAACAACTGGAGCGTGATAAAGCAAATATACTTAAAAGACAGAGTGGGGAAAAGCCAATCTTCTCAGTTGCTGCAAAGCAGATGTGGGGGTATGACTACAATGGGCTTGCTTCATCTTTGTCTGTAGTAGTCCCAAATTGGAAAATATTTGAATCCACAATGAATCGACTTCGTGCCATATGGGGTATTGGATGAACGGTTGACTCGGAGGTAGCAGGTGGAAAAACATTAGCCAAATTGCTAACAGGTGCAGCGGCTTGTGTAAATTTATTGGGATTTGGACTGAACATTGGGAATTTGGAGATGTGCCAACCAAATTTGATATGTGGTGATTCGGTTGCAGTAACGAGGCTTTGAAAGTCTAGTCCTGGGGAATGAATTGTAAAGCCCCAGACAGTAGAAGGATGCATTAACAATACAAATCAGAGCCTGCAGTATCCTCAGATGAAGCCAGCCAGAATCAGATATTTGATCACAGCAAGAATGTGTGCCTCCCTTGAAAAGGCCACATAAATTATTCTACAAGGTTATTAAGACAACATGATATTGCCCTAATATGTAGGTCAGCTTTTAATAGCAGCTTGATGAACCTACTCAGTGCTAAGTGAAAACAAATGGAACTAGACTATGTTGTGTGTAGCGAAGCACATCTGGATGATGTGAATGTTTTAGCTACCACAGTAATGTGCCCTCTCATAAGAGAGCGATATTATGCCATAGATATGAACAGCAGATACTGCATGTAGCCTAACTATGTTTCTGCTGAACAGCAAGAAAACTCTTCTCCCTTACCAAGTGTCTACTCTGGATGTTATATTTTGCTCTGACAGTGAGAAGGAAAAGATGACCAGCTTCTGATAAGACACTGACGGTCCCTCCCTGACCATCATGGTTTGAGAAACATGAGACAGTCTTTTCCAAGCTCTGGCATTTCAGTATGTTTTCTGGGGTTGTCTCTTTGTCACCTCCTATTGGTCCATGTCTACCTGACCTTTGACCTCATTTTTTTCTGGTCTGTAAACGATTGTAAATCCAAATAAAAATGGCAGATATCAGGCACATGCCAGGGCAAGGTGTGCCTCTCAACATCTCTCCTCTATCCTCGATGCTCGATCCTCGAGGGGCGTTGCCACTGATCTATAACTAACACTGGATAGACTGTCCCATTGTTGCCACCCCATCATTCTTTATGTAGATCAGTGAGGATCGAGGCCCGAGGCCCGAGGAGCGAGGGAGGATGTATAAAAGCCCAAATGAAAGGCACCCAAGGAGTTAAGCTTGTTGTCAGCATCCCTGGTCAGAAAAAGTCAGTGTATGATGAAGTAAATTAAAACTGTATTAATGTATAAAGAGGTGATGTTCATGCAGATCTCTTATTCTGCCTTATTTGAAATCCCAACATAGTGCAGAAGCACGAGAGTCTACACTCTTAAAACAAATGTGCTGTCCCTATCTGGACACAGAGATGTGTTCAAAACAACACAAGTTGTGTTGCTTTCAACAGTATAAGAAATAAAAAAAAGGAAACAATACAAACTGTGTTGGCCCTATCTGGACATAGAGATGTGTTAAAAACAACGCAAGTTGTGTTATTTTCAACACATTAGTTTTAAGAGCGTATCGATAGCCTACTTGGGAAGCGTGCATAGTGGAGGAGGAATGAGTCAAATCTCTGTAGCATCAGGAGAGGAGAGGAGAACTTCGGGAGAAGTTGAGGTCTGCCTCAATTTAGTCTCAGTTGGACGGGAGGAAGTCCCTGGTAGGGTAGTGTTTGCTCAACTCTGTGGCCAGGACTCACTTCTCGTCATCGACACGGGGAGGTCACGACAAGGTTAGTGGACCGGAGAGGCTTTTGTGGGGTTTAGCGTTCTGACTTAACCTCCTGTAAGTGCTTATTGTCACTCTCTCTCTCTCTCTCCTTTTTTTCCTCCCTCTCAGTTTTTCTTCCACTCCTTCTCATTCTCTCGCTCCAGCTCTCTCTCTCTCTCTCTCTCTCTCTCTCTCTCTCTATTTGGCTTCGAGTGTGTCATTGGCCAGTGGGGTTGCAAGCTGACTAGCTGAGCAAGTGAGTAGTTCAGCGGGGGTGAGATCACACACTGTGACTTAGTGAGAAACACATTCCGTGGGTCCCACCGCCTCCCCATGTGCTCTCTCTCTCTCTTTCTTTCACACACACACTCTCTCTTTCTCTCTCTCTCTCTCTCTCTCTCTCTCTCTCTCTATTTCTCCCTTCTGTTGTGTCATCTTCAGATGGGATCTCTTCAGACTGGAACAGTTATGGTGTCAGCTTGGAGACTACGGGCTGAGAAAACTTCTTTTGTCTGGCTCTCGGGGAGGGTTAACTCATCCAAAAAAGTGCTTTTGTGTCTTGTCCAGAGAAGACATCTTTTCTTCGGCTTTAAAGTGCTCAGACGAGCCATGTTGTTGTCCCACTGGGCCCGTCTTCCAGGGCGGGACAATTAAGTTCATGGCTTTGGTCGGAGTTTTATTGACTTGTACATAAAGTCAGTTGTCCACTCAGCATTTCATGCTACATGCTGCGTTTCCCGTGCATCTCCATTTCTCCGTAACTAAACTCAGATTTATGTTTCGCTCATGGCGACTATGATCCCCTCCAAGTCTGGTCCTTTACATATTTTCGTTTCACCACACAGCCATGATACTACAGACTCTGTGAAGGTTTCTGTGAAGGTGATTCACCTTTCAAAAAAAATAACTAAAGCAGCAACATCTTTGTTTGCACTTGAAAGGAGTCTGCCGCCATTCGATTACCTGGGTCTGTTTTTTAATGCTCCTTCCGGAAAAAAAAACACAGCGAAAATGCCGAAGGTATTTGGACCAGATGACAATTCTCTGTGAGGTGGAGGACTCTGGTGCAGCTGTAAATATTTAACAGTGATGCTGTCCGATCCAGATGTGTGCATTAAACAACCGTGATTACAGAACACCGCAGTTTACATAGCGGGCGAAACAGGAGCATGTGGGTCGTGATAGACTTGTCTCACTCACCAAGCTGCAAGACAGCTCAGCTTTGAAGATTTAAGACCGCTTTAATTAATAGTTTTTCTTTCTTTCTCTCGCTTGTTCTTTCTTTTCTTTTCTTTTTTTTAAGTGCGTCCCTTAATTGATGGCATACCAACACCTGCCATCACATACTGTCATCAGGCCATTTTGTCTGCCAACTTTTAATGAGATGGAATGTACCGTAAAGGCACATAAATGAATACTACTCCCGGAGAATAAGGCACTGTGTGTTAACAGTGTGTATATGAGTCTAATATGGTGAATAATTTGTACCAAATGCTTTGAAACAGAGGGAGAAAAAAAAATAGACTACAGCATCAATATGCGCAGCTGAGAGTTTTTTTTTTTTTTTTTGATGTATTTCCACGACTTAGCAGGCATGAAAGTTGGCCGTAAAGAGCAGTGTGAAGCCATGTGTTTGAGTGTTCATTGACACTTCATCGACTGGAAGACCCTGGGCTGCCAACAGCTGCACGCATGCTGTGGAGACACCTGTGAGCCAAATGAGCCGCTCCGCCGCCGAGTGTGGGAACATCTGGGAACGTGCGCTCTCGCCTAGCTACGCATTGGCGGCGTATATATATATATATATATATATATATATATTTATATATATATATATATATAGTATATCGCGGGCCACAATCTTGAAGCCGGCGAGGTCAAACACTTTGCCAGCTGTCAGAGGACCTGGGCTGACATTTGCCTGACATCGTCTGCCCGCTGCTGGTACTATACATGTGAACGGAGCGAGTCAGTGACAACTTGGGTCGTTCCCTAAGTTGTTCGTCTCTCTGGGGAGAGAGAGAGGCTTCTGAACTGTATAAATGTCGGGTGGAGGTGGGGGTGGGGGGGGAGGCCAAAAAGAAAACAGTCTGTTTGGTTTCTGCCTCGTCTCTCAAGAGTTGATCTTGACACAGACTTGACTGTAAATACACTCAAGGATGGAGAACAAATTTCATAGAGCAAATATCACGTTTTTTTTTAGTTTCTGAACAATGCTAACATCCCAGACTGCTTCACATGTCATCAAACGGCTGGTGTCCTTTGAGCAAATCACTTGCAGATGTGCATCACGCCAGTCTGAATGATTAAATTGTGTAACGCCGCACAGCCCAGCCCAAGCAGTCTACCCCCTTAACCTGGTTGGTTTTGGGCTCGCTCCAACAGACACAAGGTATCATCTCGTTCAAAAGCGACAGAAAACACACACACACACACACACACACACACACTCTCTCTCACTCTCACACTCACACACATATGCAGAGAGCTCTGAGCATGGGCTGCTACTCCTCTAAACGGAGTGACCTTCTGAGGTTTACTTTACTACACAAACGTTGCCCGAGGGCATCTACAAGCGTTGCGTTCCCTGTTTCCACCACGCACACTCGCAATCTGTTCCCCATCAGTCTCCCCGCGAGAGCTGGCCTGTCTCGTGTGTAAGTATCACAGTCCAACAAGGACAGAAATGCCAGAAAGAGAGGGAGCTCAATGTTGGGTTTTTTCCAAAAAAATCTACTGATGGGAGGTTGCAGCCTGCTTCTATAAGTGTAAGAAGTTATAAAAATGTATGGTGCAGCCTCCGAGTCATATTGCACAGTCTAGACAAAGAGGTTTCTGGTAACTCATTCCCTGAGGAGAACTACTGGTAACCTATTCTCTCTGAGGAGAATAGGCTTGTGTTCTGAGAATTCAAGTTCCTCATAATCTCTACAGTCAGTAAGTGTGATTTCTTTGTCACCTTCTGAATTCTGGTCAGAATTACAGTGTGTTGCAGGAGGCCTCAGTACGATGTTGAACCTGACTGACAAGTTATTAA
>NC_085014.1:9671933-9739433 GCF_963854185.1 Sardina pilchardus | reverse complement strand
AGTTATGTGGGGACAGCACTGTAATAATAATGCCAGAGACATGCATCATCACGGCCACGCAGTAAGGAGCAAATTATCAAAATGGTTTACAAGCCAAACAAACCCTGCAAGTGAAAACAGTAGACGAGGAGAAAAGGGCACCACAGCGTTTACATATTACTCGCAGGAATCATAATTATGGTGTGTTATGTTGGGGCCTCAACGATTTTATTATTATTATTCTAAAGGAATTGGTCGGGGCCCAGAACACCACATTGCTTAGCAAGTAAATCATAATTGCGGTTAGCATGGTAGCTAACGTCAACATTCTGAACCAGTGGGTTATGCCCGGAGTATGCACCATGTGGTGTTCCTGCTGTCAATCTTCCCGTCCTGCTGCTAGCAAGCATACAGTACATAGCAGTTGTGGATGCTTTTCCACAATGATTCATTCATGGTTTAAATTGGGCTCTGGGAATATGAAAAACTTTCCAGGGAAGACACGTCTTCCTATGGAAAAAGGGAGGATGAATACTGATGTGTCCGGATGGAACGGATACAAGAGGGGGGGGGGGGGGGGGGGCACAAGTACACAGGAGCGCTTTCCACACACGGAGAGAGAAACACCCAACTCTTTGTTGGCAAGCTGGTGGGAGGCGATCAATAACATCCCTCGGTCAAGTCACTTAGAACCATTAACACTGGCCAAAACACTACTCCTAATAATTACCACTATGAAATGGCAGACATTAATTGTATCAGCAGCACAAGCATGTTTTGCTGTGGCATTATCCATTGGTATCGTATCATCCATTACTTATTGGCATCATTGGCCATGTTTAGCACGACAGAGAGAGGTCAATAATATAAATAGATTCTAGACACACTTCCTCTTTACTGAACTTGCTTCAGAGGGGAGTTGATTTTAAAGCTCTGACTTTTCACTTTAGCTTAAAGCTTTACGATAAAGGCAGTAATTGTTTAAACATGCTTGTGTTTTGCAGGTGCTGTGGACAAAAGCAAGCTAAAAGAATTTCAGGTATACACTAAACCAAACCCACATGCACAGTGTAGATACTCAGACAAGCAAACACACACACACACACACACACACACACACACACACACACATACACACATACGACACACACACACACACACCATTTTTTCTGCTATGTCTGTGGTGATGTTGTGGCTTACTTTAGTGGTGGTGGGAACAGTACTTGAAAGGCTCTGCTTCATTTAATATCCCCTTGTGGTTTCGCAGCCTGCTGTGGTGCATTTGCAAGGCCAAGAAACAACCATACAAGTTAGAGAAGGTAAGAATCAAATCCCTGATGCCTACACCATGTTCCCCTGACACACACACACACACACACACACACACACACACACACACAACCAGGGCTGGAGCAGTGGCGCTCACAGAGAACATGGCCTTCACTGGAGAGCATGCTCCTCACTGAAGCGTGTCAGAGTATGTTAGTGCCAGGCTGACTATTGAGTTTTGATTGGAGGGTAGGGATAGGGGTGGTGTGTGTGTGTGTGTGTGGGGGTGGGGGGGGTACTGATCAGCATTGGGTTTGGTTAATCAGTGCTGGGCTTCCATCCAACTAATCTGCATATTTTAAGCGCATTTATGAACATTTGTCTAGAGGAAAATGCGAGTCTGTGTGCACATTTCCATCTGTCGTGCAACGTCAAAGATAAACATGGACACTTTCCTAACCAAGGGAGGGGAACCACTGAACAGCAGTGAGATCAAAACTTGAGGTTGTCAGGGCAGCTTTGATGAAAACACGCAGTCATTATATATGTTATGCAAATTGTGGGTTAATCCCCTTCAAGACTTCAACCTCTTTTTTTTTACTTAGAGGATTTCATACAAATGTCATGCATTTTTCACTCTGGATTCCCTATTTGAGTGGTTTATCTTTTTTATTTATACATTTAATTTAGTTTAAAGCACTTTGAAGAATGACCATTGTGTATGATACTGTGCTATACAAATAAAGTTGACTTTGACTTTGGTCAAAAATTGCATTCATGTGTTGGACGAGGAACCCAGTTGGTGACTGGTCCTGGATGGTTCAGTGTCTTTCATATACTGTAGACAATGTTAATTCACTGGATTGTGCCCACAGCTGCCATGCCAGACTAGCTCTTGAGGGAGTAGGTTGGAGCTATGCTACAGTACATGTGTTGAGTTGGAATGTTTTGGCCAACTTGTTGATGTTTTGAGTGCCATACTGACCAGTGTTAAGTTAAATCATCTGGTTGCTGGAGTTAGTTTTGCTGTCGTATTTTTTGTTTGTTTATGTGAAAAGAACAGGTCTTTTGTAAACCAATCAAGTGTGTGATTAGTTATTTACGACAGAATAAAGGTGTTGTCTCAGCTACGTCAGCATCCATCAATGCATAACATTTTACCCTTTTATAGTGTCCTACATAGACCCCCATAACTACTAAGACTTTACTTTATAAACTAAAACAAAGTGGTCAGTTTCAAATAAAGCAGTTTTAAGGTTTACAGTCTGCCTGTATATCAGAGTAAATGATAAGTATGCCACCTGGCTGTCAATGTTGTTTTGTAAGGGCTCACTGTTAGATGTGTTTGTGTGTAAAGAAGTGCTGACAAATTTAGTGTGCATGTATGATACTAATTTTGTGCAGTTTCACTTTGATGTAGTGAGTAATCTCCGGTTTAGCAGTGATGTGCTACATCCCCGAGGAAAACAGTCCCATTTATTTGTTTGTTGGTCGGTCGGTTGGTTTCTTAGCAGGATTATACAAAAACTACTGGCCTGACTTTCATTAAAGTGGTGGAAAGGAAAGGAGACAATTAAATGTTACAGCCAGCACACATTTCGTTTTGCTTTTAGCTAATGCGGCATTAGCTTTGCTTTCACATGATGAGATAGAGTATTTAAGGGGGAACTGCCGTTCCTTCAGGCAGAGGTATGCACTCTACAGAGTGCCACTCGAGTTTATGTTGAGTTTGCGTGAGACGTTCGGAGTAGCGCTGAGTTTAGCTTGGCTTTGCTGAGCCATGTCTACAGCTCTATAAAACTGTCTCGTCCCTGTAGGTAGCACGTGTGCCGTGCTGTGCCTTGTTGAGAGATCTGTGTAGTCAGAGATGGGAAACTTGGCTTCAGAGAGTACAAGTCCTACCACATATTTTGTTCCAACCATTCTGTAAAAAAAAAAACCCAGCTCATTCTTATTGGGACAACTCTTCAGCCAGAGCTCGTTACAAGTGAAATCAACTGTAGAACCAAAACACGATAGGACTTTTCCTCTTTGAAGCCAGATTTTCCCATCTCTGCGTGTGTAGTGTTGTGCTGTGTGTTAACTGACTGTGCTTGCCGTACTGTTGACCGACCGTCGTTGAGTGACAGCCCTTTTCTCACACTGAGATCTTTCAGAGGGCGTGCTGAAAAACTGGAAGATGATCTCGGTGCACCACAAGGTCTTCAAGATGCACTCGCGCTCCGGCGAGCTGGAGGTGCTGGTGGACGGCATCTACTTCATTTATAGTCAGGTAGAAGTGAGTAAGCCTCTCACGTCTCTCCCCTTTCTCTCTCTCTCTCTCTCTCTCTCTCTTCTTGCACGTCAATCCCGCTTCAGTGCTTCCCTGTCAGAGAATAAGCAGAGTCCGCTGTCATTTAAACCCAACGGGAGGCCTGCCAAGGTCTTCCAAACAGCTGAGGAGTAGAGTTGCTACATAGTTAAACATTCACACTCGAGCACTGGGAGGGGGGGATTCAGTGAGGGGATTCAGTGAGGTAGTTTGTCATCTGTCACAACAACATTGGAGATGGATTGAATTGAGCTGCCAAATTGCTTGATTGAATTCCAATCTGGCTTGCATGAAAACCATCAGTTGCATTTTGATTGAGTGAGAGTTGAACTGACATGACAACCGATTAATCACAGCTTTGAAACGACTCTTTTTGTTGTTTGTTGGTACGTCTTCTTCTATCTCTTAACTGCACATCTCTGCTTCTCTCTCGCGCCGTTCATTTCCTTTGCGCTCATTATCTTGTCCTCCATACTATTTCTCCAAATTATGACACCTCTCCAACATATGTCTCTCCAACCCCCCCCCCCTCTCTCTCTCTCTCTTCCTCAATCTGTCACTCCATCACTCTCCTTCACTCTCTTCAACTCTGTCTTTCTGTTCTGTGTCTCACTTCACTCACTCTTTCTCCATCTATCACTCTCTCTCTTTCTTTCTTTCTGTCTCTCTTTTTTTCTCTCCTTTTGCTTTCTCTCCATCCCATCCTGCCCCACTGTTCTTCACTCTCCTTTTCTATCCATCACACAATCTCTCTCTCTCTCTCTCTCTCTCTCTCTCTCTCTCTCTCTCGCTCCCCTTTGCCCTTCCCTTTGCTCTCTCGCTCCTTTTCCCAGATCTACTACCTCAACTTCACGGACATCGCCAGCTACGAGGTGCTGGTGGACCGGACGCCGTTCCTCCGTTGCACCTGCAGCATCGAGACGGGCCAGCGCAAGTTCAACACGTGCTACACGGCCGGCGTGAGCCTGCTGCGCGCACGCCAGCGCATCTCCATACGCATGGTGTACGAGGACACGCTCATCAGTATGACCGACCACACCACCTTCCTGGGCAGCGTCCGGCTCGGGGACGTGCCCGCCACCGGACAGGCGTGAACACGGACACACACACACACGCACACACACACACACAGAGACAGACATGGCATATGAGGACACTGCTCATCAGCATGACCGACCACACCACCTTCCTGGGCAGCGTCCGGCTCGGGGACGTGCACGCCACCGGACAGGCGTGAACACGGACACACACACACACGCACACACACACACACACACACACACACACAGACAGACACAGACACATGGCATATGAGGACACTGCTCATCAGCATGACTGACCACACCACCTTCCTGGGCAGCGTCCGGCTCGGGGACGTGCACGCCACCGGACAGGCGTGAACACACACACACACACACACACAGACAAACAGACACACACACACAGACACAGACACACAGACACAGACACAGACACAGACACAGACACAGACACACAGACACAGACACAGACACAGACACAGACACAGACACAGACACAGACACAGACACAGACACAGACACAGACACAGACACAGACACACACACACACACACACACACACACACACACAGACACAGACACAGACACAGACACAGACACAGACACAGACACAGACACACACACAGACACACACACACACACAGACACACACAGACACACAGACACACACACACACACACACACACACACACACACACACACACACACACACACACACACACACACACACACACACACACACACACACACACACACACACACACACACACACACACAGACACAGACACACACACAGACACAGACACATGGCATATGAGGACACTGCTCATCAGTATGACTGACCACACCACCTTCCTGGGCAACGTCAGGCTCGGGGACGTGCACGCCACCGGACAGGCGTGAACACACACACACACACACACACAGACAAACAGACACACACACACAGACACAGACACTCACACACACACACACACACACACACACACACACACGGCATATGAGGACACGCTCATCAGCATGGCTGTCCACATCACCTTACTGCAAAGTGTGTTGCCAGAGGACAAGCCAAACACAGCTGAGAACACACAAAGCAACTTAACGTGAGCACACACACATTCACACACACACACCCACACACACATGCGATGGTTCACTGTGTATGTACACTTGACCAACCACATTTTATTTGACCAACATGTCCAACATGCTGGCAAGGCATGCATGTGCACTGAAAACTGAAAAGACACAAAGACACAAAGACACACACACACACACACACACACACACACACACACACACACACACACCCCAGATCACAAACACACACACACACACACACACACACACGCCTGACAGACCACACAGGAAACCGGTCACACGTACACACTGCACAATGGCAAACTGACACCATGCCCTGGGCATGGCAACCCGCGGAGGACGACCGAATGTGTAACCCACACGCCTGGCAGGCCCAACGGTTTCAGAAAAGTGATCGCTTTAATCCAGGTCTTGTGCTCGTCACACAGAATCCTGCCTCAAGTCTCTCTCCCCCACCCAGTACTGCTCTTCTGTTTGACCTGAAGGACTCTGACATGAAGAAAACGGTGCACACCAACACGTTTGCACTAATAGAACACTTCAACTACACTTATGGTGTAGCCTTTATGGTATTTTCGAAGGAATTACTGACTTAGAAGTTAGACGTATCTTTTTACACTACACTTTGTATATATGTACATAAAATAGGATATACTTTTGCTGTAAATGGACTCAATGATATTAAATACGTTTTCATTTGTAATCTAATGTTGTCCTCAGATGGCATTTCTCTTGCATTTCGGGCCTCTTAAGTGGTGAATTTCTCTGTGCAGTTGGGGCCAAGTTGGACACGTCTATATACGTCATGTCCAATTATCTGTCAGGGAAAATATATCTCCCCTCGAAAAGTTAAAATATAGATCCGTTTTTTTTTTTTTAAATGTGGTTCTAATTCTACAAATTGTGCGTGTAGATCACAAAGTCCTGGTTTTATTTTGACAATGGTGCATACTGTGTTATTGCCACGGACAGCCATGTGGACTGATGAGCTCAAACAACCCGAGGGCTTTTTAAAACTGACCCCTGGCTGGACCCCCATTCTTCCTGAGGCGCAAGACTGAATTTAGTAAACTCCCATGTCATTGGACAATTTATGCATGTTAGGAGTTAGCCATGTCGACGTTGATCTATGTGCCATAATTGCCTTGCTGTGAAGAATGGAGCGAACATGCTTAGACATCAGCGCAGGGATCGCTTTAACCAAAAAGGAAGTGCCAGGCAGGCTTACAAGAGTACAAGAACAGAACAAGTTCCTCTTTTTTTGACCAATAGCCCTACAAAACATTTCCTGTGAGATAAATTTGACTACTGCGCTCATGCCTGCGAGTCATTTATGAGACGAAAGGATCAGGTCGATTGTCAGTTTGTGCTGAAGTCGCGGGTTTCTCCGGGGCGGATTTAGGCCTCCTTATGAGTAACTGCACTCCTCTTCTGCTCTCGGTCACCGTGGCGACGCTGTGCTTGAGCATCGTCCTCATCCAGGAGGTCAGAGTTTTAAAAACGGATCTCAAGGGAATTAAAAGGGATCTCCTCTCCCCTCTGGTTCATCGGTCACTGAAAGAGTTTGGATATGGACTGTTTATGTCCAACATGTGGGAGGTAGGCCAACGTCAATTCATTACTCCGCTTAGCTCTCCGTGGCAGAAATGGATAATTTACGGTGCTTGATGTGTCTTGTAAATGCTATGACATGATTGGTGGCGGGGGGAGAAACTAACAAAAAAGGTCATTCTTGTGTCGTTCCACCAACACCCAAAACAACGCGAAACAAACCGGGCGACGGCTCATCAGCAGCATTCATTTGTTCGGCCTCGGAACAGACGAGAGGAAGACGTCTGGACCAGTAAGTGCCAACGCCGGGGCCATGTGTTTGCAATTTATGCGTCATGCTTTATGAGAAATTTTGATTTTGAAGTCATTTTATGGTCCAGGGCACATGTCCAACGCTTGAAACAGACAGTATAACAAGGCCGTGTGACACTTTGACAGCAGTGTTTTCTCTCAGCCCAGGCATCATTCTTGCAGATGACAGCCGTGGCAAATGAAAAGCCCATACAGAGAGGTAAATATATTAAATAATAAAATGAAAGGGGGGGGGGGGGAACTATATGATCAGGACCCAGACTCCCACCACCCAGAAACCTTATTCTCTCTCTCTCACACACACACACGCACACACACACACACACACACAAGCATAATTTCACATATGTAACATATTACTGTGGGAAGAAAACAAAGAAAAGTAAATGTTAAATAATATATCTATATATACTGTATGTTAGCTGTCTAGAACTACCAAACGTACTCACACAGTCATATTTCTTGTTTAATAAAACTCAGGTAATGTGACGGTAATTCCATGGACTGTGGCCATCCAGCAAGGGTCCGCTGTCACAGCATCGGATAACAAAATAGTCGTCCAACAAGACAGTTACTTCATGGTATTTGGCCAGGTAGGCTATATGATACACCTCTGTTTCCCCCTGAGCACTCCTTAACTTGGACTTGTGTGCATTCACTCAAAAATATCAAGTGGGCTAGTGTCCAGGGAAACTGGCCAGGACCAGACATACAGTACAGAATAATGAATGAGTCCTTTCCCGACAAGTTTTCATACCAGCCACAAGATGTCACCATAACGATTCATGATATTTAGTTATGATGAAGCAATGACTCACGATCAGAGGTGTGACCAGTGCTTTTTAAAGTGTATTTCCAGGAAATTACGGTTATTACGGTTTACCCATTGTCGGTTACTGGAAGTGAACTACTTGTAAATGCCAAAATAGCATAGTATGCATTGCATTCTAAAAGCAAGGAACAACTAACAATTAACTATGACTTCTTATCAACTGAGAGGAGAGATGACAACATTTCCAGCTTACAGGTGCTAAGATTGCATTAATCACTTGAGTAAATGCACGCTGTGGAGTATGCTGTTGAAAATCTGAGAATGGGGCAACTAACAAAAGCTTCTTACCGTGTGTGCACACTTAGCACATAACCCACCTCAGGCTGCACTAACAGAAAACAGGTATAAAGATGAGAGGGAGGGAGAGAGAGAGTGAGAGAGAGAGAGAGAGAGAGAGGGAGAGAGTGAGAGAGCGAGGGAGGGAAAGAGAGAGAGTGTGAGAGAGAGAGAGGGAGGGAGAGAGTGAGAGGGAGAGAGTGAGCGAGTGTGAGAGAGAGAGAGGGAGGGAGAGAGAGAGTGAGAGGGAGAGAGAGTGAGAGTGAGAGTGTGAGAGAGAGAGAGAGAGAGAGAGAGATAAACACATGCGAACAAATACGTCTTTGCAGGTTCTGTATCACGACCGAGGAGCTATCATGGGCCACCTGATCCGCCAGCAGCCATCCAGCGCATCTGGAGGTGTGGGGGGATACCGAGACCTCTTCCGCTGCCTGCAGGAGATGCCCGAGGAGAACAGCGCAAACACATGCTACACCGCAGGTGGGCCGCGCTCGTACATGCTAAACACATGCTAACCTGACAGGACTTACTTAACCCCCTCTTCTTCTCCCATATGGTGAAGGTGGAAAGACAGTGCGCCTTTTTTTTTTTGTTTTACTGCAGCTCGCAGCCCATTACTTATGCTTCTGTCATCTTGCAATATGCTGTAAAGTTTTATTGGACTCATGTTTTGCACCTGGTGCATAGGTGCAATATGCAGCTGGAGCGCTCCGAATTCCCAGAGATTCCAGTCCATTCAGTCACCGCTTTAGAAGTGTCATTAAAGGCCATTAGTGCTCCTTCAATGATGTCTACTTAGCGGTCATCATATTGGTTGGTCTCATAAACTGTCGGTCCCATAAACATCTACGTGTACTGATTTAGCAGGTGCTTTGTTCAAAGTTCTCTCAACATTATTGTACATGACATTACATTATGACACAGTCGGTTTGATATAATGCATGTTTCCCCGATAGGGAAACCTATGATGTTGGATGTTGATATATAGCACTCTACCAAATGAGCTGTAGATCAAGGCTTTGGCAAAGGTATCGCACAACAAATAGCGACACCATGGTAAAGTGTAAAGTGGCTAAGGAATTAGTTGTGAAGGGAGGGTGAAGTTAACTATGCTTGTGTTAGCAAGGGCCGCACTGCTCTCATGTCACCCTGAACTCCCTCATGGGTTCTGCCCAACAGGCATCGTGAAGCTGGAACACAACGACCAGCTGGAGCTGGTCATCCCCGATCGACCTCACGCGCAAGTAGCCATGGACACGGAATCAACCTTCTTCGGAATCATTCAGCTGCAGTAAACAAAGGAACCTCCGCCCCAACCCATTCCACTTCACATATCTTGTCTGACAACCACAGAATGGGCTGGAATATATTCTGCATACTTGATGCTCGGCATACACTGCTCTTTTCATTTGACGTTAAAAAAAGAGAAGGGGGGGGGGGGGGCGTAGCTGCCTGTGTTATTGTACTCAGTTGACAAGACAAAAATAGGCGTACTGAAGGCCCTGCTCTCTGTGCAATCAGTAAGACCCAATGTCACGCTGACGGATGACACAGCCAGTCTCTGGGACCGGCAGATAACCTCACACCCGGAAGGTTGAGTGCGAACTGTGACAGGCCACTGTCACTGCATCTGCGAAACAGGATGTTGAACTCTGCCACGCAGAGCAAACGGAGACCAGATATTCTTACAGGATCTCAATGAGAAGGAAAAAGAGAGAGAGAGAAAGAGAGAGAGAGAGAGAGAGAGAGAGAGAGAAAGACAAAGCTTATAGACTTCAGCAAAAGATCTGTCAAGACAGTTTCATTATAGACGCTTAACACCGATGCTCTGAATGGCAATTCCTTACAGCTTACTATAAATGCACAGGCACACCTACACACATCTCTGTGTAGCCTACGCTTTTTTTTCCTACCCTGCTACTCTGTCAATAGGTTTATTTCGGTCTCTTTGTTTACCATTCTCTGGCTTTGTCCCACAAGCCTCGGCCTCAGAGTGCCACACACACGTTGTTTATTTGGCTTTCTATTTGGAGGAGGTTTCCATGTCCCAGGATGGTATATCAGGAACAAACAAATGAGGGCTTTGCCCAGCTTGCGGGGAGGGTGGCTGGTGCAATAATTATTGCAATCGCCTTGATGAATCATAGTGACGGAAGATCGACCACACATGTGTCACGTGTTTGTACATTTGAAAGCTCACTGGAATTGTCTGTTTACTACTGAGGTAATGGTGGCATATTCTGACCACAACAGAGAGCACTTCTTGCACCAAGGAGGAGAAAACAATTAGCAACAGAGTTACAAACATTTTCCAGGTCTTCAATATTCTGCAGGTATTACTAAAAAATGTGAAGATCTTTGTGTGGGATTGTTGTGATTGTTGGGGCCAAATGGTTAAAATATTAGGTTTACAATTGTAATGGTTTTGAGTTAAATAAAATCAATCACAAATAATGAAGAGATTCTACGACTTTGTATTTTTTTGCTGAAATGTTATGGTAATATGAGAAAACATCACCTTGCATTATACAAGTATACTGTAAATATGTAAATATACATTACTGAATCCTATTTTGTGGCTTTACAGCAGCTAAAAAAACAATCCTAGAATGTTGGTTTAATACAGAGAAAAAATGTGCTGAAACACCGGTTGTTCAATGCAGAATATACGGCTAACTTTAGTCGGGCCAGATTTAACCGGGCGAAGCCCCAAACTGTGTCTGTCTGGGGATATTTAGTGGTAGAATTGAATGAGCTCTTCAAAAGAGCAATAATGCATGTGTCTGTCAAAGGCTATTTATTTGTTTTCATTTCTATTTTTATGGGGCCATCTCCTCTTTTGTCTTTTAATTTACTTTTATGTAGTGGTGTATAACTGTTTTCCTTGTTTTTTTATCATGATGACGGTCAATGTTTGTGTAGTTTTGTTTGTGTCCTGAAACTTTCAATAAAAAGTTAATCACAAAAAAAGTAAATATACTGTGCATCGTTTCAGCATCGATGTCTTATCTATTTCTATCCCACCACTCTCTGTCTGTTTGTTTAAGTGACTGTTTGTGCGTGTGTGTCTGTGTGTGTGTGTGTGTGTGTCAGTGTGTGTGTGTGTGTGTGTGTGTGTGTGTCAGTGTGTGTGTGTGTCAGTGTGTGTGTGTGTGTGTGTGTATATAAGAGAGAGAGTGACAAAGTATTTTTAACTACATCCAATGTGCACTAGACAAATGTGTTGACAAATACAAGGATTACTTCAGTGAGTGTTTTTTTTCTCCTGACAGCAGGCAGCAGTATAAAAGCAGTGGCTGGCCACACGCCGTGTCATTCACCCAAAGCTTGCCCCGTCAGAGACAGTGGATAATGATGATGGGACGAAGACTGGCTATGGTAATGCTTGTGGCTCTGTGTGCAGACTCACACAGCCTCTTCAGCACACTCAGTGAGGACACACACACTAGGCTTAAGGTAAGGTTAACAAAAGGGAAAATGCACAACAATATATACCCATATTTTGTACCAACAGCTGCATTTTTTTTTGTGGTCATTATTTTGAAACATTTTAGATAGCACAGCAATTGTATCCCCATCCCTCTTTTCCAAACTAACCAAACCTGTTTCTCTGTTTTGCATTTTTAAATGTTCAAATAAAAATATTAAGAGACTGTCTTGGAGCCAGAGGAATCTGTCCTCCATCCCTCAGGGCCTGGATGAGGGGCTGAAAAAGCTAGATTTGTCAAACAATCTGATCAAAAACTTCAAAACGATTAGCCTCCGATTCCTGGAGACTCTGGATGTAAGCTACAACCATCTGAGTTTTATACATACAGGCGCTTTCAAAAACTTGGTCCGGCTCCACGACCTCAACCTGGCAAGCAACTTGTTAAACAACAACATAATCAGCAACAGTCAAGCCTTCAAAGACCTCCACGTCCTGAGAAGTCTGGACATTTCAAAGAACAACCTAGACGAGGAGGCGGTAAAACAATACCTCAGCAGAGCGTCTTCGCTGGATTCCCTGACAGCCACGGGAAATGTTGTGTCAAAGCTAACAACCCAGACTTTTGCCAACACCGAAAACCTGAGAGTCATTAACTTAGAGAACAATCTGATTTCAAAAATCGAAGAGGGAACTTTTAACCCCTTGAAAAAGCTTGCTAAACTGAACTTGGCCCTGAATAATTTGGCTGTTATCTGCGACTTTAAACTTTCCCAGGTGACTTATTTAAACCTCAGCAGAAACTCCATCGAGTTCTTCATAACACATGAGAACGAAGAGGTGTATAATCTAGAAGTTCTGGACTTGAGCTACAACAGTCTTCTCTACTTCCCCATTCTGCCAAAACACAACCACTTGAAATATCTGCATCTACAAAACAATAGGCTGGGTGCATTAGGAACAATGAACTCAGTTGCAGAGGCACACCTTCTCTATAAGGATGTAACTGGCAGCAACCACTCCCGAACAGAGAATGATGGAGACGGTGTGTATTCTGACTGGCAAATCATGCCGTTAGTTCACTTAGACTTGAGCAGTAACCAGTTCAGATCATTTCCTCTCGCCATGTTCAGAGATCTCAAGTCTCTCGAAAGCCTCAACATCAGTGACAACTGCCTGCAAAACATCAGCAATACTAATAATATCTTCAGCGAAGATAGCCAGACAGATGTCCATAACTACTCACTGCAATCCTTGCGTCACATAGATCTGAGGGACAATGACATTGAGTATCTATCCCCCAACCTTTCCACTACTTTTCCTAAGATAGAGGCAATGGTCCTCAAAGGCAACAGGGTAAGACCCTGCTCTGGACAATTGTTTAGCATATCTGATCTCACTACAGATGTGCAATGCATCTCTTTCAGTAATGTCAGCACCCTGAAGCACTTAGACCTCCAGGAAAATGGCATACAAACACTGCTCCCTGGTGTGTTTGCAAACAGTCCTTTGGTCTCTCTCAATCTGGCTGGCAATAAACAGTTAACCATTGCCAAAAATGCTCTTAAGGACTTGCAGAATACCCTTCAATTTCTAAGCATTGGACAGAACAACGTGACCGATTCTCAACTCGGTTTGGCATGTATGAGGGAACTGAGAATCCTGAATGTATCCGGTAACAACCTGGAAAACCTTCCAAGTACTACTGCCTGTTCCCCACTGACGGAGTTGGACGTGAGGAATAACAGCTTGACCACTTTAAAAAAAATGATGATGTCTCATTTATCAATTATTTACATAAGTGGCAATACTTTCAACTGTTGTCAGGCCACATGGCTTCAAAATTTAAAACAGGGAAATGTAACAATCCCAGACCTGGACAGAACAGAGTGTTTCTACCACACTGAAATCATCCCTCTTTCTGCTTTAGAGAACGCCAACAGTCTGTGTTTTCATGAAGTGACACGGAGCTATGTCCTTCTGTATATAATAATTCTTTGTTGCGTGTTTATATTTGTATCAATTGCAACATTTTGCTACACACTAAGCAGAACGTCTAGACATTTTGTCGACCGATATTCCATTTTCAGTGAAAGCAGTATTTCCCTTACAAATCTGGTCAGAGATTAGGTTATGATTCAGAGGTATATGGTAAAAATGAGTTAGACACTGAAGTACTCAAATGGCATGGTCAATAAAGTATTCACTCCTATTTTACAACATTGGTCTCACATAAGGCGACAAGAAAACTATATCTATATAAAAGATTTGTGTAAAAGTATTACAAGTTTAAACCAACAATGTAGAAAAGAAAAATATATTTTGAAAGTTCCAGTAACTTCATACAGTGATGATGATCCTCTCTATGACTACAATAAAGAAATGGAAACCCCACTTGGTATGACTGTTACCAATGTATTGCCCTGTGTAGCCGTCTTCTTTCTATACAGTAATTTTCTGCATACAGGCCGCATTGTATATAAGCCGCAGGACAGTGTTTTATGCAAGTTAAAAGAAACAAAACCATATTAACACCATATTAATTTCCCCGTGTATTAACCTCATAGCTAAAGACATTTTGCAAAATCAATGTATAAGCCCCAGCTTATAGTCAGGAAATTACGGTATTTCTACATTTACTGTACCTGCATGAAGTCTGGATGTGTGCCAAGGCATCAGCCCTATTTATTAATGCATTTATTCAACATCTGTTGACAGCATTAACCTGGCGCCCCTAGCTGTGCTGATTATGTTGTTCCCTAAAGTCACCTTTAATATAAAGTTTACTATTCCACATAGGTCACCTCATGCTATTTATCTACAGATGATTGACTTTAAGAAGCTTAGGAAATGCACAGAGTGCTCCGTGCATAATGTTGCATTGAGTAAACCAGCTTCGAATAATCCCACCACCCAGTCTTCTTAAATACTGACGTGAGGGACATATCTCATTAATGGCCTCTTAGATAAGGTCATGGATAGTGTCACAAGAAGCCAGGGGGGAAATGCAGCATTTCTCCTAAAATCCCATCACACAAGCAGGGAGGGAAAACTGATAAAGACTTTGATGACTGACTCTGCCTTGGCTCCACGTTTTATCTTTAATTCAGAGCATACCAGAAGAAGATATTTCACCGTCTCCATGACCTGAATGAATGCCTTTTTATCAAAAACAGAAACAAAAACATCCTGCTTGGCACGTGTTGTAAGGCTACAATTTGAGTCACCAACTGCAAAATGATGCTGTAAATGTCGAGAGATATATGCAACACCCTAAAGCACAGCCACAGTAGCTGACGTTATAAAATGTATATTTCAGCTGTTTATTATCTGTTTAAAGCAGCTTACTAAATGGACATAGTGTAGTTGTATAACTACAAATGTAACCTGTTCATTTCCCATAATACAAGTCTATGAATACAAATGATCATTTCTGCGTGAAAATGACTTATGGTCCTGTGTTGCAATAATGGGTCATTAAAAAAGGACAGATTGTGAGCTTTGTGAAGTCAGATCTGAAGCACATAAATTCTTAAAGACAACAAAAATAAATCAAAGAATTTCCCTGTTCTTCAGAGTACTAAATCAAAGAAGAAAGCCTTGTGTTTAAGATGAAAAGTCTTGCCTGATCATCTTCATTAGGTGCCTGAAGTTCTTGTAAAAAACTCTGGGTTTGACGTTTTCATCTAAATTTGGTGGAAAGGCAGGTCTTCTCCCCGTTTTTTTTTTCTTGAGGCTCTGCTGTTCAGACAGCCATCTCTGCCAGGTCCTGAAAAAGAGACATTTTGATTAATTAACATGCAGCGAAAGTTTCCCACATCAAAAAACACAGATCAAGAGAGATTTCCAACAGCTGTAGTCAAGTCGGCCGATGAAAATTTACTGGCATGGAGAAAAACGTGAAACCATCATAAATTTTCCTAAGTGGGAGATATATTACTTACTTGATGGCCAGCTAAGGCCGAGTCCTCCTGTTGTGAGCCTCTCACTGGACAGTCAGAACGTTCTAGAAAGTCTAACTGCAGCAAAGCAGAGCCCGCATGTACATGTGATGTTCAAACTGTAAAGTAGATGAAACAATTCAAATGGAAGCATACTGTATATCAGACTAGAATATTATTTAGAAGGAATGGCCAGCACAGTGTGATTTAACCCCTTACAGGCAAGAGACATACAGTAGATCACTATTAATTCTGAGGCAACTGCTTTTACCTGCCATATCTAAAAAAAACTGGATGCTTGTTTTGTCTGTACAAAAAATAGTACACAGAGAAAATCCACAAATCTCTACAACCATGCAACACTCATAAATGTTCATCAGAGGGCCTGTCAGTAAAATAATAGGGAAAAAAACATATTTTCTTTTTCCTTTGTTTGAGGTACCATACAAATCAACTCCAGGGCCCTTAACAGATCTGCTTTGCTATTACAGTATAGGAAGTGTATTGAGTGTGGGCACTGACTGCCATACCGAAGAGCCTAGATCTTCAGCGTTGCGGTGTGGGCACAATTTCTTTATCCCGCAGATCCGGCTTTGAGACGGGGTGGAGTGACTTCTCTTGCTCTTGCACTACGCCATTCAGCAAATGCACCCTCTGTTCCTTCAGGGAGATGACTCCAGTATATGACGACTTAAGTAAGAAAGAACTGCACCAAAGAAAACTGCTTTCCTCCAAGCAATCGTATTAAATACCATTGCACTGCAAAAAATGGCTTGTCTAATAAAATCTAACCAAGTGTTTTAATCTTATATCAAGGCAAAAAACTCATTTGTATTGTTTTCAGTACGAAAACACTTACCTAGTGCTTTCTTTTGATATAATTTCACTTAATTTAAGAAAAATTTGTCTTATTTTAAGTCAATTCTTCCTGAAAATAAGAAAAAATTATCTGCCAGTGCAGTAAGTAAATTTGTCGTAAAACAAGCAAATTTATCTGCCAGTGCAGTAAGACTCCTTAAAATAAGTCAAAGTCTCCTTAAATTAAGTGAAATTATCTTTTGAGAGAGCACTAGGTAAGTATTTTCATACTTAAAACAATACAAAATAGATTATTTACCTTAATATAAGATAATTACACTTGGTTAGATTTCATTTTTTGCAGTGTGCAATAGCTCATTGCTATCCTGGTGCATTCCATCCAAACAGTTGCGACCATTTGGCCACCTGGCCACTAACATGCTAACTAACTTCTATATGTATACACAAAACAACATGCATGTGTGTGTGTATCCGCAACAGAGTATTTTAGGCCTAAAGGGGGCACTTCTTTCTGCAGAGCTCCCAGGTAACACAACCGTTGGCCAACGTATGCACACACACAGGCATGATGCAGACAGGCCACTCCACGATATTAGCTGTAGTCAGATTTATGCAGCTGTGATACTTCCAAATCTCACCCCCCCACATACACACTCCCACACACAAAAAAAAGCTTCTCATATATCAGTTCGCACTTACACTTGAGACCAAGTCACAGGATACAGTGATCTAGCAGCATATTGCCAAGTTCCTGCATCTCTGACTTTGACTGTACAAGTGAAACTCCCACAGGCTTTTAGAGTCTATGTAAAAACACTACATCATGTTGTTTTAATTTACAGCCCGTTATGGGTCTACGGTTACTGAATTAAACAGAGAAAATCCAGGTTTGTTCACTCCCCTCACTTCATCCTCTATGACAGGCAATTCATGAACAAAGAATGGAGGACCACACAGGTTACAGAATAAAGACTTGTCAATGACATGAAAATGCCTTGAAATGTCAATGACACAGGGTGGTCATATCAGTAAGGAATGCAAATACAGGAACAAGGGGAAGGATCAAAGTGTGGAGAGCTGAACACATCTGAAGCAATTAAAACATTATGCAGCCCAAAAAAAATGCCTTTGATAAATCACTGATCAAGCCTCGTGGGCCAACCGTTAATAAACAGGATGTCTAGAATCTATGTTCCATGAGGCCTACCAGTTGGGTTCATCAAACATCCTCCAAATGCCAGGCCTGTTGTGAGTCTTATCCAGGTATACAACACAACATGAAAAAAGGCCTCTTCTAGAACCTTCTCTCCAACACACTCTCACTGGACACAGACTATCCTTAAGTGTCTGTAGCATCTAAAGGAGGAACAAGTTTAACATTTGTATTGTGTAATCACTGCATAGTGGACCAATACAACACTTGAACTACAAGATAGACCTTTGCATGGGTTCCCCCAGGCCTTGAACTCCTCATTCTTGGTGCCTGAGGGAAATGTTTAGTGTACTGTTGTGCACCAGACTAGCATCTTACTGGAACAAAAAATGAAAGGAGATTCTAGGCGGGTGTGGCCAGGCAAACTATAAGGGCTGGCTTGCCAAATGCTTCTAAAACTGAAAATGATCTAACCAGATATTTCAACATTTCCAAAGAGCCGACATGGCAGTCTGACATATTTCCACATTTATTCAACATATGACCATGCCTTAGTCATCAACTCACAACCCCCAAAAACATAGTGTCTCCTCAAAAGTCTCATGGTGCTGAGAAAGGCTTGTCCACCAAACAGACCACAGACAGAACCAGGCCTTTTCCTGTCTGGCATGGAACACCCCTGTCAGAATTGTCTGGACAAGCAACTGCTACCCTCAAGTTTTATGAAGTGAAACATCCCATTGTCTACCTCACAGAAAAGAGGGGGGGGGGCGTTACGATACTGAATAAATACAAAAAGAGCTAGTGCATGAATGGATAATGTTTTCATTCTCAAGGTGTGGTTTACAACTCACAAAGCCAAGAGGGTTATATCACATATATTATATTTTTATGAAAAATGAAAGAGTATGGTCTACTCTCAAATAGCAAAGAGAAAATCGATATCCACTTAGAACCCAACATCTACCACTAGGGTGCGTTTACCATAATGTAAAACATTTTTTATGATCATTTTCATCACATCACATTCAAGATGTTATGAAAATTGATATTTACCAAAAATAAGATAATGCTAAGTAACAAAACCTCCACATGTCCAATAATCCACCTACAACTATATAGGCTGGACAACAGGATAAGGTCATTTATTTCCATTTTCACTCTGCGTACAGTAGTTACTGCCTTTTCGCGTTGTAGGGCTGGGTGTCATCAGCATAGCAGTAAAACTAATCACCGTCTTGTTGAAGGATACTGCAAAGTGGGGGTAGATGATGAACTACAAAAGCCCCAGAACCGAGCCCTGAGGAACCTCCTTTGAACAACAGAGAACAACGACTTGCACTGAACTTTCTCATGTAGAAAGTGAATCAATGATAGACTAAGCGCAATTCTTTCCGTTATCAGAATAGTACCAGATATGCAGTCGAAAGACTGAATTCACTGACCATCATGCATCTTGTAATGCAATAGGCTAATCGAACACATCAATTGCTGGTGAATTTTCTCAACTGTAATGTTGAAAATGTTTAGAAGGGCCTGTAACAAAGGGACAGAGCAGTGACCCCATATGATCTTGAGAGTGGGTATCCGGTGTATTTACCTTGCAGCTTGACCGCAACAGCAAAGAGCCAGGCCCATTGGTATGGCAGTCATAGCGCATACTCAACTGTAGTGACGGTACTACGTCACAAGGCCAAACAACAGCTCTGATGGATGGTGTTATCAGGTGGCTTAAGCTCGCCATTTACAATGGAAAGAGAGTCCTTCTTTCTCCTTCACTGATGTGCCTTACACACTGTTAATGTACTGAGGCCTGATGTTTTGCAGCAGAAAAGACATTTTTCTATTGAAGAATGTGTCCATAACAGCCTACAGCCCTTAACAGACCAGTCTTTCTTGATGGCCACTCTAGACGCCAACCCAAAAGATTACATGTGGCAGAGTTCAGGTGTAAACCAAAGTGCAGACTGAAGAAAGGACAGTGAATAGGACTTATATTTCCCAACCTGAATATTCCACTGCCCTGGGCCTAGGCTGCAAAAAAATATGATTGAGTGCTAATAGGTCTATGAACTTGCATGCACCAGAAGCCATGTCCAAATGATTTAGCTGGCTAATATACTGGCATTATTTGCAAGAACAAGCTTCAATGTAGGCAATTAAGAAGAACTAGCAGAACCATCAAAAAATAAGATACTAGACAGCCAAGATGGTGACAGAGAGAGTACCAAGTTGGTATGAGAGAAGAAGAAGAAGATAGCCTACTCGTGGCTTATATGGTCAGACCAATAGGACATTGGATTGTGTTGATCAATCAGGCCTATAATAATATAGTCTATCCATTTGTCAGACTGACTGGTCGGAATAATGGAGTGTCGGAACAATTCAACCCCACTTCACCACGTGGACCGCGGTTCAGTGCCAGCCTACATCAATTCATGGCGGAACACTTCAGAAATATTTGCCCATACTCCCGTGAAGAACTAGGAAATCCAACTTGCTGTTCTGCATGAGCTAAATGGAATTAATTTTGAAATCAGAAACATGTAGCCTACGCCCTGAAAGAGGATAGGCTAACTCTAGAATAACCTGCGTATAAAAACTGCTTGAACTTGTCATCAAACGGAAAAGGCCATCACAAAATATTGACTAGGCTACATCGAATTTCCATGATCAAGCATCAGCACAGAGCCCAGCAAAAGTATTTGACTGATAGGAGGAGACACACAGTAACGAACAGAACTCTGCAACATAATAGCTGGCTGCTGCTAACCACCATACAAAACGAAGAAATTGTCTTAGCTCGTTCCATTAGTTATCCGCAAATCCCCGCCAGAAGAAGAACGGCTCGAGCACACACAGGCGTCGGTCAAACCTTGCTGGTGGGTCAAAGATCCTTCATTACTAGCATCACTGCGAGAGTGTGTAAGTGTTGACGGCAATTTTCTCAGGTAATTTAGCCATTGTCCAGCAAATAAGCGAACAGCAGCAGCTGACGTTTCTGAATTGTTCAGCTCTCATAACGTTAACTTTGTCTGGACGATTAACGTAATCCGCCAATAAATCAAAGAAGAAGAACGAATAATGTTATGTACTTAGTGTGTACACTTTCATGCTTAATTCTCATAGTTTTCCTTGTGAATTGGCAAATTAAACTAAGATTGAGCTAGCTAACACAATTGTTCTATGTTAAATGTTAAAGCTAAATCAACATGCTAGCTGCTAACCTACTGGTAATCTAGCTAGTTACTTTACCCCCCAACACGTGTTCATTTGCCAGGACAGTCAGCTGCTGCGTCGGTGATATCGGCAACCGCTTTAGTTAACGTTTCTATTCTGGCTGAGTTTACCATAACGATTATTGTTAACCTCTGCTAAGGTAATGAAGTAAACGTTAAGAAAGTTGCCGACATTGTGAATCCTATGATATGGCTCAGAAAGCAAGCGAGCATGCTAGCATGCTATGTAGCTAGGCAGAGGAATGCATCTCGAGTTTTAAATCCTTCCGGTGGACTAAAAGAGCTTGGTTTAAGAAACACGTTTAAATGAGAATACACTTTTTGCTATCAGCTTCAGTTTCTTCCCCAGAATTTACACTACTGCACTCCTCAAAAACATGGTCTACATACACCTGATGGATGCATAGAAGACCAACTCGTTTACAAAAAGTGCATTAACTAAAACCAGTACTTCACTGGTGTTCTCTTCGTTCCCACAGATCAGACTGTAAGGTTTCAATTTGTCACGCTAAAGAAGTCAAAGATGATGTCTCCTAGCGCAAGAAAAGAGGTCATGTCCGAAACTGTCAAAATAATTGAACGTAAGATTCAGCCTGTCCTTTTAACCCAAATGGTGACTTCAAAGTATGTGCGTGTGAAGCCGACAACCAAGGAGAGACACCCCAACCTTATCCAGAACTTTCCCACACACCTCATCGATGTGGGACTAGACATCCACTTTGAGGTTCAGTACCAAAAGCAAACCTCCTCACAGCTCATGGCCTTCCTGAAGACCAACTCTAAAGCTCAGTTCATCACGCTGTTGACCTTCATCAGACGTGAACTGGGCATCAGTGAAAGAGCCGAAACACAGACTTACCTGATGAAAGTGACCTCTGGCCAGATGAACATGGGCTCAGCAGCAGATACAAAGGCCGCAGTGGTGGTGCCGCCGCCGCCGCCGCCGCCGAGCCCTCCGAAGGCACAACAAGGTGCTGACCTGCCAGACATTAAGGGGCCCGTCTTTAAAGTGAAATGCGCAAGCAACGGCACATTGATCTACAGTTGCATCATAGCTACCCGCACTGAGCTGTGGGACCTCAGCGACATATGCACAGGGGTGAGTCACGCCCTGTCTGAGGCTCAGAGCATCATGGAAAGTGGACCTTTTTTCCCCCAGCAGGTCACGGATGTGGGGCGCAGCATTGTCCCGGAGATGACCCCAGCATCGCATCACGGTGAAGGAGAGGAGAGCGCTGGAGGTGGTGCTGACACAGAAGGGGCTTTGGGGAGCGCCGCAATATCTTCTGCGGAAATACCTCCATTTCAGATTCGCAAGTTCGAGGAGATGGCCGTGGTGGTGACTCGTGTAGTGGACCCGGGCCACTTCTACATCCAGCACCAGGACTCCAAGCTAACGGACCTCTCCTCCCACTTGGAGTACGTTTCATTCTCAAGTTCAAGTTCAAGTTTATTATAGCCATTTCAACAATATAAAAATACAGTTGATGGGAATGTGTTTTGGTATGCTCACATGTAGCACACATAATGACAACACAACATCACATGACTGAAGCCAAAACGGGCACATGAATAGCAGGGGTGTATGTGTAACACTTAAATACACATAGAGAATGCCAGTCAGAAATGTTCTTTCTTAACTTACGTCCAACGTATCCCATTTCAATTTAGTTTGCTCTAAATAAACCCTTTTAATATTTTAGGTCAGGTGATTACTGTCACTTATCTCACATTTTCCACAGAATTTGCCCATATTTGCACCTGCACTAACCTTACATCACCTTTTTTCCCCCTGGGTCTCTGTTGCAGCTTCAACAAGTGCAACACATGCTTTGCTCAGATGGACAGGGTTCCTGACATCGGAAGTTACGCCGTGGGTTGGTTTCCCCAGCAACAGCAGTGGTGCCGAGTCCAGGTGGCCAAGATATGTGGGGTGAATAGAGGTAATTATGCAAATCGTAAAATCACTTTGACACGGCAGAGCTCCTGTGAAATTCAGTTCAGAGAAGATACTGTTATTTGATATTGCTGGATTGAATGCTTTGTGTGAAAACGTTTAATATCCATTTTTGGCCTTTTGTACAGATGCCTTTCATTGTTCGACTGGTTATGGTAGCATCAAGAATATTGAAGTAGAGGTGCAGAGAGTCGATTTCGGAGATGCAGCTTGCCTCTCTCTGAAGGACCTCAGGGAATTGAGTGAAGAGGTTGCAGCCTACCCTGCACAGGCGTTACAGGTGGCTCTGGCAAATGTAAGTAATAGTAGTAGTTTTTTTTTTATTATCTTTATCCATTTTGCTGTCTGTTAATTTGCACCTGTACAGCACTGTGGTCGGTGTAAACTGTATTTTATATGTGCCTTATAAATAAATTGTACTTACTTACTTTACTAGTACTAATACTAGTAGTAGTTTGCCCTTGCCTTTAGCAGTAGTATTTTCCTAACCAGTAAATTATAATGACACACCAGAGTGTAAATGTGTAGTAAATCTCTGTAGGTAAGGCCATTAGATGGGGAAACAGCCTTAAGTTCATTAATTTTTTTATTTAATAGCATCCAAAGAGATAAATGAGCGCATTTTAAGTTTGTTTTGTATAGCGTAGTATGAGTGTTGTAATGTGTAGTAAATCTCTGTAGGTGAGGCCATTAGATGGGGAAGGGTGGACTGATCAGGCGGTGAGCTGGTTCCAGGACAAAGTGTGCAACAGGACCCTGTATGCCAGGCTCTTCCCCCAGGACCCCAGGGTCACCGTGGAGCTGTTCATGGAGAGGGGGAAGATCGGAGCCATGAGGTCAGTATTTTATTTTATTATTATTTCACATGTAATGTGAAATCTGTGTTGTATGTTGTGTCATTGGCTTGAGTTGCTGTTTGTTGTTGACCTGTCTAGTCTTCATGTCCTCCTCCTATGTTAGTCTATCTTGTCATCAATGTCTCTGTGTAACTTGTGTATTTGTTGCCCCAGGGCTCCCTTGTAAAATAGATTTAATGATCTCAATGGGATATCACCTGGTAAAATAAAGGATGAATAAATAAAAATGCATTTTTGCTTTACACATAGCCCACACTTAACTGATCTGCACAACGCCTTTGATTATTAACCTGTTCTTGCTTCTCATTTACTGACTTGATATACATGTTGATTCAGAATATGATATGCTTTAATAGATTATTTTTTATTTAATTGTACAAATGGTGTGGTCTCCCTCGATGGTCATTGCTACTGTGAGCTAGATAGTCATGGCGGTGTGTGTGCACGTGCTCTCTTCTTTCATAGGGTGCCTCTCAACATCTCTCCTCGATGCGCGATCCCAATGATCTATAACTAACACTGGATAGACCATCCCATTGTTACTGCCCCATCATTCTTTATGTAGATCAGTGAGGATCGAGGCCCGAGGAGGAAGGGAGGATGTATAAAAGACCAAATGAAAGGCACCCATAGTGTTGAAGAAATACAATAGCTGAGTAGCCTCCATCTGTGTGCTGGGATACTATTGATCTTATTGGGTCAATATCAGCACTTTGGATGTTCCAGATGACTATCAACACAAACATTGGGTAGTAGATTTGTAAACACCATAAAGAAGTACTTAAAAACTGAAACCTCTTTGCACTTTACTTTGTGTTACCATGTGCTGGTGGGTATCGGTAACACTAAAGTCAAAAAGACAAAGCTTGATTATGCAGAGGTGTTTTGTGTGCCCCTTTGCAGAAGAGGAGCGTCGCTGTCTTTGAGACTGGCTCAGAATGGACACGCCAATCACAGTCAGTTAAAGAACACTGGCCTGAAGAGGAGTGAGTGCTCTTTTTTTTGTGTAGTATGACATATAAACCACTAGAGGGCAATGTGTTCACTTTGAAAAGGAGTTAAAAATGGCCTTCACTGTGTTCTGTTTTCAGGTCTCGCTCAGGAGCGGTCAAGGAAAGAGGCAGTGGCGTGGGAGAAGTACCTCATGACCTGCTATGCCCACAACAAGAAGTGACTCTGCACTTGTCTCCATCTGTCCTATTTAATATTAGAAAACTCAATACTACTACTGCTACTGCTACTACTACTACTACTGCTAATGCATAACCCTGCACTGTCTGTGTTTCTTACAATCATTGGCTGTGATGAATCCACTAACATGAATGGCTGAACATGAACACCACGAACTGTGAAGATGTCTTTCAGCTTCAAGCTAGATTAGTGGTACGCTGAGCCTAAATCCAGAGGTGCATTCAAATTTGGCAAACAGAGACAGACATTCTTGGCAATAGCCTTGTTGCCCATTTTTGTTTCTGGTTTATAGTGAACAATAACACATTTTTGTACGAAAATGTTCAAATTTAAAAGCTGAAAGAAAACATATTCATCATGAATGCTGACTTTTGTTGGCCATATTTAAACTTCACCTCTGGTTTTTGACCCTAATCATTAATCTCACTCTCTGGTAGGCTATAACCCCTGGAGAAAAATGCATACACAAACATCAGTCTTAAAATGCACATGTCTGTAAACAAAACACACAAAACAAATAATGAGCTTTTCTTTACAAAACATCTGAGCAGTCATTAAGCCAAGTTCAAGATCTGTGTCTTACAATCTTTTAATACAGCTGCCATTTTATCCATTTTAAAGTAGACATTGTGCAATTGCATGTTCTGTGACCAAAGGTTATGCAAGTCGATAAGGGCGAGCCCCACACCCCCCCGTTCATTGAATGATTGCGTGCCGATTCGGGCCATTTCAACAAAGAAATCTCCCTCGCTGATTGAGAAATATCTGGAATTACTGAAGACAAGCGGCGTCTTTGTGCCGAGCCGTGTGGTTCCCCGCGTTGCCTCGCACTGTAAATCTTTGTGCGCATCGCCCCGTGCCGTGCTTTTCCGTACGGTGGCGTTTGTCGTGAACCAGCAGTTGAATAAACTGACCGTTTTTCTAGCCGGCGCGAGGGCCGACTTGTGCTGCTAACGGCAGTGGAAACCCAGACCCTGTTATGGCCGGGGGGTTAACAGACAAGAGTCTATTCGCCATCACGGAGTGAAGGCTGATTTGTGCTTGTGCGTAGAAGCTGAACGCTGGGATGATGATGATGATGATGATGATGATGAATGTTGATGCTGGAGGCGTGCTCGCACAACACAGCTTGGAGCTACAGAATACTGTATGTGTCGGTGCCGTAGCTGCATTAGTAACTCACTGAATTTGCAGGCTGTTTTGTTGGCTACGTGCCTGTCGAATTCTGTGACATGTGACATGCCCTTGAGAATGCTGTATTTTTGTGCTGGTCTTTTGGATTTTGTGAAAATATATTCCAGAATAGATTCATTGCATGATGTTTCTTTTGTTTCTCAGTATTGTGAATTATTTTGTTGACTTGTACTGTACCCCATGTGTGATGAGTGAAAACCCTTTTGATCACAATAAAACTGAGTTTGTTCCAGGAGTCTGCCTATTGTCCAGTGAAATGAACTGACGTTTCCTCCCAATCCAGGACCACCAGTAAGCCTATTGGAATTCTGTGATCACAGAATGCAACATTGATTTATTGCATTTGTTAGCAACTTAAGCTAATTGCAACAATTCCACCCATTGTGGCCATCCTTGATATAGAGTAAGCCTAAGTTATGCACAGTCAATCTTGTCTTAATGCAACTAAAGCATACCTTACACTGACAAGACTTTGACAAGATTCTTGAAAGATTGTAGTCTTTTGAGTAAAGCTTGAATGAGGAGCATGAGTTCCAGTTCTTTGATGTCAGGCTGGGGTGCATGATGAACTGATAATGGCTTGAAAATGACAGCTGGATCTGTAACACTGAAAATTGAATGATAGAATTGCACGTTCTGTTATTCTGCCTTGTGTTGTATTGTGTTTCTGCCTTGAAATTGTAAATGTTCAAACATGATGACAAAAAAAACCAATACAATGGATAATGCAGCATTCTAACTTGCTCTTACATAGAGATGTAGTCTGGTTTTCACCATACTAAACTCAATCTTTTAATATTGAACATTAGTCTGGCGAGGCTGCGCTTTGTTTCTACTGCATTTCGCGTCGCTTAAGTTTCGTGTTTGGCGCGTCACGGCAGGACTAGAGTATGGCCGTTTCTGATTGAAGCGAACGATTCTGGCAGTAAACAGCGAAAATAGATCTGCTGGTATCCAGCCTGAGCTGCCGGGCGAAATTCAAATTCCCCGGAAGTTCAGGCAGGGTTCACCCAGCCTAATAGAGATGGCATTTCAAAATAAAACCTGCCCCTGAATTCACGCTTAAATAATATGTAAGCCCAGGATTGGTTTAAAAAAACAAAACAAAAACAAAAAACATGTAATATTTCTGTAAACAAAGCACTGCACCATTGCTCAAACACTGTTTTGAATAGCAAGAATAACTAATGATTTTGGAAAAGGTCAAAGGCCGAGCTTAGTTCTAATGACTGCATGCTATTTCATTTCTACTTTGACTTTCTTCTGTTGATGAAATAGCCAGAACTTGTGAAATTAGATAACACTGAATATGTGTGCATGTAAATAAAATAGATTTTTAAATTGTATGTTAATCACCAAAACAGTTACTTACAGCATATATGCAGTTCATGTTGGAGTAAACCGCTCAAAAATAACTGGTCGGTTTTTGTGGTTTGGGTCAGAATCACCCATCAGGTTCTAGGCCGAGCCCTGCCAAGCACAATAAATAATGTTGCTCAAGGCCTTTTGTGACCACACAGATTCTTTCTTCTGCGAAGGGTAGGCGGAAGTCGAGGCGTTTGATCTGAATTCTAAAGAGTCTTGTTGGGGACTGTGAAGGCCTCCATTGTATGCAAAAGAGCATATGACTTCTACGGTGCAGGGTAGTGGCTAGTGTCATGACAGTCATTAGCATTTTTCAGAGGCATGCTGTTCTCAGTCAAACCAGCCAGTCATTTAGCTAAGCTTATCTACCCATTTTCTGGACCTGTGTGTGTACCACCTCAACCGAAGGTAATATGGCTGATTTTTTTTTTATTTTCATTTTCCCTTCAGTGCAAGTTACAATGCTTCCTTTACATGAAGGGAATCTAAGTTTCCTCAATCATCTGATAGAAATTCATGAGATGAATGTAGCTCATTTTAAAACTTGAGCCAACAAAAATACTAATAAATTAAATTATCCTTCATCCTTGACTGATTCAAAATGATCAAATAAACAGTCCCTCAGTTTTCAAGTACTTAAAGGGACACAAGCAGAGTATTTGAAAGCTCAGAGCATCGAGCTGTGGTTAACAGGTGATTGAGATGTGGTTAGTGTCTGGTAGGCGTCTGATTTGCCGTAATATATGAGATGGGGTACAATGTCACGTGGGTTCGACGACTGGCGGCCATTGGCCTTGGCGGACCTCGTCAGGTGACCGTGCGTGGCTGTAAGCCATCGCCCATGCTCTTAAACAGATGTTGGCGTCTGGGCAGCTCTTGCCTGGGTTGGCTACTTGACCTGCCTCAATGTCCTCGCTAAACCCCACGGTCGGTGGGACAGCACTCGATGCTGTGAGAGCGGCTTACAACTCTGGCGTAGCCTGGTAATTTAGCTTATTTACTTATTTTTTTGGAAAAATATTGTAGATGCAGCATTTGTGGAAATGTAATGTCTTGTGGGTACTTGACATGAGAAATATTAAGAGCAAAATAGTTTTTACCTCTTGTCAATTCTAACTTTATATTCGGTGTTCTAGCAGTTTTCTGCAAACTTTCTAGCTCAACTCATCACTCTGAATGATTGCTGCCTTTGTTAAAATAACATGTTCAAAGAAAAAAAAAAAAAAGCCTAAAATAGTCCATCCACAAATAAAATTTCAGGGCATATTGAAGGAAGAAAGGTTTTCATTTAAATTTAATTGAAACATTCTTGGCGCTAGATGAACTGTATCTCGAGGCAAAATTATTGCTACAAATTCTGCTGCGTTACCCACTGTCATCAGAGTCAGTAGAAACACACTTTGATGTTGCTGAACCCTCATCCCTCATGTTTCCCCTAATGTGTCCTAGACCTGGAATCGAAAATGAACTGGGGGACCTTTTACGCCGTGATCAGCGGCGTAAACAGGCACTCCACGGGCATCGGTCGCGTCTGGCTCTCCGTCATCTTCATCTTCCGCATCCTGGTGCTGGTGGTGGCCGCCGAGAGCGTGTGGGGCGACGAGAAAGCCATGTTCGTCTGCAACACGCAGCAGCCCGGCTGCAACAGCGTCTGCTACGACCACTTCTTCCCCATCTCCCACATCCGCCTCTGGTGCCTGCAGGTCATCCTGGTGTCCACGCCGGCGCTGCTGGTGGCCATGCACGTGGCGCACCGTCGCCACGTCGAGAAGAGGATCCTGAGGCTGGCGGGCCGCGGCAGCAACGCCAAGGAGCTGGAGCAGATCAAGAACCAGAAGTTCAAGATCGTCGGCGCCCTGTGGTGGACCTACACCGTCAGCATCGTCTTCCGTATCGTCTTCGAGGTGGCGTTCCTCTACATCTTCTACGTGATCTACCCGGGCTTCACCATGGTGCGTCTGGTCAAGTGTGACTCCTACCCGTGCCCCAACACCGTGGACTGCTTCGTCTCCCGGCCCACGGAGAAGACCATCTTCACCGTCTTCATGCTGGCCGTGTCTGGAGTGTGCCTCCTGCTCAACATCTTCGAGCTGGTGTATCTGGTGTGCAAGGCATGCGGGAGGTTCTGCCAAGGATCTGACAAGGAGGCCCGAGGGCCCTGGATAACTCAGAAGCTCTCCTCCTACAGACAGAACGAGATCAATCAGCTGATATCCGAGCACTCGTTCAAGGGCAAGTTCACCGTGGGTAAGAAAAACCCAGAGAAGGAGGAACGGTGTTCGGCCTGCTAGCCTTTAATGACTCTCTCTCTCTCTCATTATTTCACTCTTGTACTTCCTCTCTCTTTCTCTCTTGCTCTCTCTCTCTCTCTCTCTCTCGATGTCTCTCTCCCTAAACTCTAACTGGTCACTGCTAATCATTCTGGATTACAAGCCACAGTATTGACATCATTCATTTTACTGACAAGGGCAAGATGTTGTTTTCTGTGGCAGGAACCGTTCGCTGTGTTTCAATGTCAAAGCCGATTTGAAGCTCAAAAACAGAAAAAAAAGTGAGGAATCCCAAAATACGGTGCAAACGTCCACTACTTTCATGTGGCTCCTGTCAAATGTGCTGAGATGTCAAAACGCATTACTGTGGAAGAACTGCAGATCAACATTATGGATCTAAGGCGGGAAACTGAGTAAATTATTTTCAGGGTGAGATTCCAACGTGCTCTTCACCAAAAAGAACAAACTGCTGTCAAGATACAGCACTGACACTTTTTGACAACAAAGGCACAGAAACAAGAAAGGGGAATTTGGCTTTTCACCGCTTGTTTGTGAGTCATTGTGATTCACTCTGTTATGCAAGTGAAAGAGAGAGGAGATATACAAGTGTTCATGGATAAACTGTAGATCACAGCACAGTAAAATTGCGGAGCAGGGCTTTTAGCATCCAAACAACTGGATGAAAGCACAAGTGTGTATTTTATTATCCATAAAACTTGAGTTTGTTAAAAATATATATATGTTTGGATGTAGTTTGAACTAATCGCTAGATGACTTTAGAAATTCCATGTAAAGATTTTTGAACGGAATAAAATATTGAACTCTGCTTATTTAATGATAAAAAAAAATGGCAAGCATGTGTTGGGAAATTCTACAAAGGAAATTCTGATCGTAGTTCCTATTGCTCTTTACAAGTCAGAAGTTATCTCTTGCTCGCTAATCCATCTGTCTTATTCTAGCCAGCGTGACCTGTTGACCCGTGGCTAAGCGCTGTCGTTTTTACAGTAGGTCACATGGGCTAAACGTATGAATAGCATAGGCTACAATGGCAGCGCCCATTTTATCATTTCACTCTGACCATAAGTGTATGTTTCACGTTTTTTCTCAATTGGGGCAGTTCACTTAACAGGAATTCATTTTTTTCTTTTTCATGCTGCAAAAAAAAGTGCTGCTTTTGTAGTTGACATTGTAACATTGCTCAGAGTATTTGTAATCAAGTTGGTCTCTTTCAGCAACACCAAGTGAGCCACACAATCACAAAGCCCTGCTTGAATAAAGCCAGGGTAATATATTTATTTACCAAGTCGTTTGTTTTACAGGTAGTAAAGATGTTGGAGAGAACATTCTCCTTATTAGATTGGTTTTCTCTCTCTTTCCTCCTCTTGTTTACAACATTATTAACGCTACAGCACATACCTCTGTTTTTCACTAAAACTGTAAATATGGTACATCATTTATTGTTCACTTGTGAATAAAGATGCAGAATCATTTCGATTTGACCTCCTCATTTGTTTGAATGTGTCATGTGGGATTTTCACCCGAGACTCACTTTTCCGCTGTCCTTGGGTGTCAGCCATAATTACTAGTGAATGGGCCCATTTTGTTTCGCAATTTTGTTTCAAATGCCACGGATTGCTTCAGGGCCCAAATGTTGATGCGCTTCCAAGCCACCCTTTCCCCTGATAGGAGAGACCCTAAGACTCTAAATTTAGCTCTGCCCAGGGTTCAGTAGGGTCCAGCCGGCATTGGCCAAGCGACCTGTCACTCACAGCCAACCGGTGGCTCCTGAGGTTGATAGTTTACATTAGGGAGTGTGCCTGGTGCCAAAATTAACCCTGGGCGGAGGGGTGGACGCAGCGGGGGAGGGGGGGACGGGGCTAGTGGTGGCGTTGGTGGTGTTCGGGTGGCCTGGAGAAGAGACTCTCTCTCCCTAGTTGTGTTCCCAAAGGCACGGAGGCTCCTCGGAAAAAGAGAGTCACAGGGAGCGCGACGGCATTGTCCTGGGCCGACACTGGACACTAGGCTGGATTAGTTTGTGTTGAATTAGAAGTGAAGTGGTGGTGGTGGTGGTGAGTTTTGTTTTGTTTTTTTCTTTCCCTCTCTTCTGTCTGACAAGACAAGAGTGGCCACAAGAGTCCACCGGTCATTGCCATTCAAGGGCATCCGTCCGCAGCTCCCGGCGGGCAGAGTGGCCTCTGGGACTGATCCGTATGGGTGCTTCCTCCTGGACGGCCCTCCAGCGCTGGACATGTGTACATTGACGAGGTGAGTCCACTTAGCTGCCACGGGAGAGAGCTACACACATAGCTCTTCACACACACACACACACACACACACACACACACACACACACACACAGACTGTCTTAGGACTCTGCCCTGAGGGATCACACATTAGTCGGAGCATTTGAATAATATTTCAAAAAGCCATTGTGATCTTAACAGTATCTGACTGGACTATTATATGAATATATTTATATGAATTATTTTGACAAATGTTTTGTTTAGAAAAAAGCCATCCCAGCCACTATAAAAATGGTTCAGGAAATGCATAATTGATCTACTATAAGCTGCACAAGATTACTTTGATATTAGACGGATCAAATCCTTACAGCCACTGGGGAGGGTTTTCACTGAAGGATTGTGTTTGGTCTTAGCTCTGCTCGTCACTGACTACTGCCTGGGCTGCCTGGCCGATCCAGAGTTTTAGAGTGTGTGTGTGTGTGTGTGTGGAGGGGGGGCGAGTAAGTTCATGGGTTACTGCACACCAGTTTGCTTTCCAAAATGGCTCACGGAAATAGGTAATCGAGATGAGTCACAGCAATTGCGTTTTGAGACGTGATAGATGATGCTGCCCCTGTTCACCTGCACATAATATCAAAGATTTAAAATAAAAAAGATATGTGAAGTGATGGTCAACAGTATACTCTAACTCTTTATTTAAAATGTTTAAAAAAAATGGACGTTGCATTTGCAAGGAATTGTACTCTCGTGTACAGCAAAAAGTATACAAATGAATAAAAAAAATAAAACATTTAGGGGAGAAAAAACACACTGAAAGCATAATAGCATGATTTCTCATGAGCCAAAGGCATGGATGATTTCCTGCCACATCTGCATGGTCTAATATAATATGCTTTCTGAAGAACAGACTAGTTCTCCATCAACAGTACACTTGTATGTCGCCAATGGGACGAGGTGAGATAATACACAGAGGTTTTCAAAGCATTTTAAAAAGACAAACATTACTGCAAGTTATGAATAGAATTGTTGCTGTGCGTGTTTCTTTTAAGTTTGGAAGAGAGAGAGAGAGAGAGAGAGAGAGAGGAAAGGTTTTGAGATGTGTCACATCAAAGAAGAATCTGCTGTTAAAGCCATTTGAGAGCAAGTAAGCACAGAAACACTGTGAATGTGTCTGGTCACAAAGGTCTCCTCTGTAGCTTTCCGATTTGGCAGCACAAGCAGAAAATGGTGCCCTTTTAACACTGTCCTAGGCCTGAATGTGGTGGCAACACAGAGGATCTCGCCAAGAACATTTATTGAAGCAGTAAGTAACGTGCTGTCGCAGTTAAATTGCACAGTTCTTCTATCTCAAACCCATTAACCAAATGTTTCCAATGATATAAATGAGAAATATGTTCAAAACAAGCCAAGACAATTACAGTCGGTGTCACCAGCCAATGACTGATCAGACTCTGCCTCAGTTAAATCATCAGACGTGTGGTTTCTGGTGCACCAGGGAGCACCACTTGCTCCGAGTATTCCGCCTCCACAGAACCCCAAGCATGTCGCGGGGTCTGGATTCTGTTATGATTGCCACTTCCATGACAACAAGATAAAGGCAGAGAGCGAATCAATGGATACAGATGTACTCTGTGGAGCAGGGCGAGCGGACTCGTCTGTCTTTCCAACTGTCAGCTCTCCCTCACAAGGCCTCGGTTCCTCTTGTTTCTCAGCGGCGAGGCTTCCTTGATGGATGGGGTAAACTAGGCGTTGAGAGGCCACTGTTAACATCATTATTATGGACAATATATCTCACACAGACCTCTCTGCTGAATCCTGCCACAAACTTTCCACTTGAATTAGGGATTCAACCCTTGCAAAAAAACGGTCCATTCAACACCAGTAATATCTTGTCATTGTCACTTCATTATCACGTTGTTGGCCACACAGAACGTATCAAAACAAACACAGGTTGCCTCAGGCAATAAAAGATGATCTCAGAGGATTTGGCATGAAGATTTGACAAGAGGGATGAGTCAGTGAGTGACAAACAATAATCAGACAGACTGGCACACAAGATCCAGCAAAATTGTTCTAAATTCACAGTTTACACTGAAGCAAATAAACAAAGCCTCCATAGACATTTTTGTTGTTTCTTTTTTCCACATCTCTGTAAAACCACACACCTTTGCGTGACTTGTTTGCGATAGTTTTGCATCTGCTCTCTCTGCAGTGACTCAGTGTTTGACTCATGTGCTTTCTCCTCCATGTCCAGACCAGGGCATCTGCAGCAATGGGAGACTGGAGCCTACTGGGGAAGCTTCTGGAGAGTGCCCAGGAGCACAGCACCGTGGTGGGCAAGGTCTGGCTGACCGTCCTCTTCATCTTCCGCATCCTGGTGCTGGGCACGGCCGCCGAGAAGGTGTGGGGCGACGAGCAGTCGGGCTTCACCTGCGACACCAAGCAGCCCGGTTGCCAGAACGTCTGCTACGACAAGACCTTCCCCATCTCGCACATCCGCTTCTGGGTGCTGCAGATCATCTTCGTGTCCACGCCCACGCTCATCTACCTGGGCCACATCCTGCACCTGGTGCGTATGGAGGAGAAGCACAAGAACAAGGAGCTGCTGAGCCACCAGTCGCTGCAGCATCACGCCGACGACAAGCAGCTGCTCATCGCCACGGGCGCCACCGCCGTCGCCGCCGGCGTCAAGGCCAAGAAGGCGCCCGTGCGGGACGCCCAGGGCCACATCCGCCTGCAGGGCGACATCCTGCGCACCTACGTCTTCAACATCATCTTCAAGACCCTCTTCGAGGTGGGCTTCATCGTGGCGCAGTACCTGTTGTACGGCTTCGAGCTGAAGCCGCTCTACACGTGCGACCGGCCGCCGTGCCCCAACCGCGTGAACTGCTACATCTCCCGGCCCACGGAGAAGACCATCTTCATCGTCTTCATGCTGGCGGTGGCCTGTCTCTCGCTGCTGCTCAACCTGGTGGAGATGTACCACCTGGGCTTCACCAAGTGCCAGCAGGGACTCCGCTACAAGCAGATGGAGCTGGCGTCGGAGGCGCTCTCCAAGACGCCGAGCGAGACCACGGCGGTACCCTTCGTGCCCAATTACAGTTATTACCACCCGGACCCTAGCCCTTACCCCCCCGCCCCCCGGTACAGCCTCTCGCCCATGAACGGGTCGGAGTCCTCCTTCCAGCAGTACAACAGCAAGGCGGCGTACAAGCAAAACAAGGACAACCTCGCCATGGAGAGAAATAGCAAACCCGACGTTCCCGAATTTCGGGAATGTGACCCGAAAACGAAAAAGGGTTCAGGGTCCGTCCCGGGGTCACCCGCCTCCGCCCGGCACGGCAGGTCCGCTCGACCACCCCGGCTCATACCCCACAAGACCAGAATAGATGACCTCAAGATCTGACTCCCGTTTCAGAGGGCGAGAGATGGATGAGCTGACTCGCTTTTTTTTTGGTATTATATTTGCAACCTCTCGTTTGAGACTAAAAAGACTGTCTCTTGGGGCTTGATCAAATGTGATTTTATTCCTGTTGTGTATTCTGTTTTTTTTATGATGATAATATTGTACTTGTTATTTGTAACTTTGTGATTGTGGCACAGAAGAGGCTCCTACAGTATGTGGTACATGTAGGCCCATTTTGTTAAATATCAGACGTTCATTCACTCCAGTCATATTTCATTTCACAAGTTAAACCTGACATTTTTGTGGCATTTTAAACAGCATGCTCTTCATATTATGTTTCCAGTGGTAGATACTGTGTAATGCCCCGCACATCATCATATGTAACCATATTTCAGTGTAGATGCTGTGTATGATTCATTCCTGATGTCTTAAACAGCCCTATGTTTCTTTCTCTGTGATATGTTGTTTTACGATCTGCTCGGAGAAAGGAGTGAGAAACCAGAACGCTGGAATTCAGCAACTCTGTATCAGGGCATTGGAAAATGTTTTATTAAACCGACCTCTGCCCTTGTAAGAGGGTTTTGACATAATTCACTTACAGCTGTGGACTGAGCGTGTGTGTGTGTGTTTGTGTGTATGAGAGAGAGAGAGAGAAAGAGTGTGTGTGTGTGTGTGTGTGTGTGTGTGTGTGTGTGTGTATGAGTATAGACATATTCTGTGACCTTGGCTTAAGTGTAGTGAATTGTAGTGCTTAATTAAATGCCACACAGCTCATTGTTATACTTCAAATGCTGAGAGAATTATCTGTCTCTATCACTGCAAATGAGTCACACATTTGGAACAACCTGATGACAGAACCATCTGAAGACAGACAGGAGAAGATATAGTCTGTATTTAGGCCTACAGCTGGTCAGTTTGTACATGTTAATGTCCATTTGCATTTGCAAATGTAAATGTAGGTTAAACCTCCGATGCGCAGTATACTGTTGCCGAGTCTCTTCCCCACTGAAATAGCTTTCTGACACCTGATAAATTTTCGTTGCGGCAGACACTGTGTCTGTTTACAGTGCAGGCTATGGCAAATGCTTACGACTGCACTACAGAAGCGTTCCGGTGAGGCAACTTGAGCAGTGTTAGGAAGTCACGTAATACATGTAACCGAATGACATAAATATGAATAACTGTACTTATGGATAACATATAAAATATGAATAACTGTAGTTAAATTACAACTACAACTTAAATTGGTGGTATTGTAGGCCTATCCAGAACACAATTACACTAATCACTTGAAGGAATCACATCATCCCAATATTCGAGCCAAAACAAGCAAGCATCTTTCAGATGCCTTTTCTCTCTCTCTCTCTCTCTCTCTCTGGTACATTGATAGCCTGAATAAAAACATCTCAGGGAATGTGAAATCAGATTGGTGGTAGGCCAACACGGCTTGTGTCCAACACACGTTAGACAAATTCAGACAAAAACATTGCTGTTACAGGATCTATGGCACAATGATGTCAAAGGTCCATCAAGACTTCAGTTTGCATTGGCTGTCTATGTAGAAACCTCACATAACCTGACATGACTGTTTCTTGCACAGTGCACAGATGAGATATTTATAAGACAATCCTGATGTAATCCAATACATTTGGAATGTTGTGATTATTGAGTAATTAATTTACATAAATTACAAACTACATTTTATGGTAATATGCATTCTGTAATTTGTGGCAGAATATTTTAAAAGTAGCCTTCCCAACGCTAGATATGTGCATGTGTCAGACACATCAATGGAAAAATATTGACGCTAACAGATGTAGCATCTACAGAGGTTTTTTTTTTTTTTTTTGCAGATGGGCAGATAAAAAGTAATCAATCTGTTATACTCGGATTTAAATCTGACTTTTATGACAAGTAGATCAATAATTTCTAGTCGCTGTCTGGTAGCTATACGTCAGCAGCCATATGTTCCCTTGTCTAGCCTACTTCAGACACATATCGTATAATCGGAGGTCGTCTCTGTTTACTGATGTTTACCAAAAGTATTACACAGTCATTAATAATACCTTAGCGCTGCACCATCCGGAACATTAAGTTTGGATAAGTCATTCAGAATGGCATGCGCACGTATCAGAGCTTTGAGATGCATCATCTTTTAAAAATATACGTTGCGAATTGGAAAGGGCGCGCAACGTGGTGTGAGGTTACTCAAATCTCGTTAGGCTAGTCTTTAACCTCACAGGATCTCTCTTCCTCACTGTCCAACCAATTGAACCAAAGGGTTAAAATTAGCTGTCTTCACAACCATTTCTAAGTCGCATTCCAACTCGCACCTCCTACACAGAGTAGCACTTCAAAGATCTGCACCGGGTTAAAATTAGCTCACCGACGCGCGCGGGGGACGCAGAACGCATGCACGGAGTTCTTCCTGTCTGTCTTGTCGTGGGAGTGTCAACAGAGTGCAAAAGGTAGCAGTCATCACAACTGTATTGATTTCTATGAGGTCTGTATCAGTTTTCACGCTGGACAATATTGGCCTCTGGGGTCAGTAAGAAATTGCCCCGTTGAGACGAAGCGACGGTTAAAAATGGCAGAGCTAGGGCCTGAGTCGTAGCCTAGTGTCACGGATACACCCACCCACAAGGATGCCGCTGGTTTTAAAATAATCTCCCTGAGGGAAATTCATCTCCCGGACGTCTAGAATTCGGATAAACAGCCAGATACTTAGGGATAACGGAATGTAAATTACCACCAGTTAAGCACATGGTTTGTAGTTTTATGATGCACTAACCTCTAAATGAGACTAGGGAGACCCAATCAACGACTAAATACATAGTTAGTCTTAATTGGCTTAATGTCAGTGAAGTGATTCCAGAAGGCTTATTCATTCCTTTATTCATTCATTCATTCATTTATTTATTTCGATTTCATATTATACAAGCATATATGACAGTAACTTAAAATTTTATGGAATACTCCATGGATCTGTACAGGTAATCTGTAGATTCTCAGAATCTGTAGATCTTTTGAACAGGAAAATAACTCATTTGATGAAAGAGCAAACTCAGCCCCTCAGCCACCCGTGCTGTTCTTTCTCTTGTATTGAAGTGTGGGCTGATAATCAAACCAAGCCCACATGTGAACCACAAAGACCTTAGTCTTAAAAGTGCAAATCTCTTCATACATGTCTCTTGATTTTGGAACATTTCCCTTTTTACGTTCAACATTTAGTTTCTGAAATATCATTCCCTGTTTGTTTTGACTGATTCGCCCCATTCCACAAGCCCGGCTTGTAGTAAAATACATCAATTCCATCTCACTTCAAATCCGTTTTGTTGGAGTCCCCTTCAAAAGCAGGGTTGTCGTGAGACTGATCTGTGGCCTGGTTCTGCACTGGCTTCTGTCCAGCCTGAATGGGTTCTGCAGTTACAAAGCAAAAGGAACCATGTCATGCAAGCAATGAGTTATTCATTTTGTGTGGGCCTGCCATGTTCAGAGAACAATAACAACGTCATGTGGGGAAAAGGTGTTTTCTTTATCTGACCTCTGTAACACTTTATGATATGTAACTAAGGCCATATAGCAATGAGGTCAATACAGTAATTTGAGTGAATGTTTAACGTCATAGCTAAGGATATATTCAAAGTGTGATTGTTAGGAGTGCAATGAAATTCATTAGATAAAAATGTCCCCAATTTGCAGTGAAACTGAATAAGAAAGTATTCATATGCCACAGCAAGTGATTGTTAATACAGGTCACGGGGCTGTAAGGACCTGCTGCCTACAGTGGCTTATAGGACACTCACCCTGCAGTGCTGGTGGAGTCTCATCCTGAGGGTCTGACAATGCCACCTCGTCGAGGTTTTCATAAAAAGGGCCGCTCAGCCGTGAGTCTGGGTAAAACCTGACATCTAGTGGTGAAGGGGTGGCCCCGGAACTGACCTCCTCGTCCACCGTCTGGAAAAGAAAGCGCAAGAGAAGAAGAAGAAGAAGAAGAAGAAGAAGAAAAACAAAACAAGTATATAAGAGTTAGAAGAGTTAGGGCGGAAAGAAAGTTCTGTGTTTAAGGAAGAAAAAAAAAACAGGAGATCTCTTTTTTTTATTATTATTCTCAGGTGGCATTTGTCTCAATGGAGCTGTCTGGCAGCGTGGCAGCCCAGGTGGAGAACACTGACCTTCAGTCCCAGGATGTTGCATTTACACATGGGACAGGTGCGATGCTCCAGCAGCCAGGGCTCAATGCAGGGCTTGTGGAAGAAGTGACTAGTGGGGGGGGGGAGAGAGGGAAGAAGGAAGCAGCAGACATTTCACTATACGCTCTCATACAGTGCCCTTCTAATGACATCATAAAACAGTGACGAGGCCCATCATCATCATCATCATCATAATAATAAAAAAGTCATTCTTGTCTTCTCGCTGAGTCATGGTGCGTATGAATAGGTATAGGTGAGACTGTACAATAGATAGGCAGGAATTCAAATGACTACAATATAAGCCATGAGAGGAAGTGTGATCATGAAGGTATATTATATAGCAGAAAGGAGGAGGTCATGAGAAGAATAGGTCATAAAGCCCATTTTGTGACCTGAAGTAAAGGAACTGAAGCTTGCTCCCGCCGAGCAATGCAAGCCTTATCTGAGTCCTACAATAGGTAACTTTATCCTGCTGGGACTATCAGCTGAGGCAACGGGCAGAAACCACACACCCAAACTTTCCAGCCGGAGAGCTGATAAGAAGGCCTTGGTCAAGGGGCAGTGAGTTATATGACAGGACGGGAGGCAATGCTGTTTGCCTTGTTTTGCATGTGCATAACAGCACACTGAGGCTTTTCTGGACAGTGAACCCAACCCATGATTGTGTCTGATAAAACAGTAATTGGTGTTTTAGACCATGTCTTTGTCATGATATTCTCATTTATTATGTCTTTGACTAAGCTCAAAGTCAGATCATGTTTTACAGTATGTGAAATATAGCACAATAAATGGCCACATCTGTTGTTGTTGTTGTTGTTTTGGAAATCATTATGTCATGCAGAAATGTTGGGCACTATATAAGGGCAGATTAAGATACAGATACAAGATACAATTAAGATACAAGATTATGACATAATTATCTCTATCATATAATGTATACTGTAAATGCTATAGTAAAAGCTAGGCAACAAGTTGTGGGGGAAGTGGAGCTGAATTAGAGTAGCATACCTGCAGGTTAGGATCATCACGTGCTCCCCGTGTTTGTATCCCTCTATACACACAGCACAGGTGTGGTTGTCTGACCCCACCTCCTTTCAATACCAACACACACACACACACACACACAAAATACACAAGGAAGTTAGAAGAATCTACATGATTGTTTGCTTTTTTTTTTGTTTACACTTGATAAGTTTTTTGTTCACAGGAATGTTTCCTCGGTAATATTACCGAAGAGCAACATTTCAAGTCATTCCTGCCATGACACTATTGCACCGACCAGCTACTTTCATTAGTAAGTTAAGAAGAGGGTGTCCCTGTTATTCTAGACACTTGTTCTCAGGGGGAAGTTCAGCACAGGGAGGCCTGTGGCTGTGATAAACAAGTAAAATAGCATAGTACTGTACCTCATCTCCTTTCTTCAGAGTTCGAATCTTTAGCTTCTCAATCGCTTTCTGGGCCACAGATTTCAGATGTCTCTGAAAATACAAAGGCAATTAAGAGTAAGGACACTGGCTGCTATGGGATTTCTCATTTCATAGAAGAACCGTTGGCTTAAAATGGCAAACAGTGGTGTACATAATGTTGTAAAATCTACAATAAAAACGTACTGCCTGGTATCTACGACCCTCCATAAAGTAATTAAAACAACGGCTCAAAAACACAACTCGGAAAGAGGAGATGGACATTTCAAAGCTGTGGTCCAACCTCTTGTTCAAACAAATCCTTTTTCCGCATGTGACACATTGAAGAAGTGGACGGCTACAAGAACAAAGCTGCACGCTCACTCGCTCTTAACTAGACACACTATGCTCTCATTCTGACCACAGGTGTTAGTCTGAGCAAACACTGCCCACCATGCCGCCACCCACCCGGAAAACATTTCACACATTTTACTGGAAAACAGTGTCATAAAAAAATGCAGTTGTTCAGAATCAAGAAGCTTTATCGCCACCCTGACGGCATAAATATTTCAAGAATCAATATAGCCATAAAGCTGCTATTTTGTGCTCTCTCATTTATAGTTCCTGCATGTTGTGGCTCATTCACGGCTGTGTAACTACACACACCTCATCTGTCGTTTTTTTCCTAATCTATACAGTTGTATAACCAGATAACGAGACGCGATCTTACACCCCTGATATACTGTACGACTCGCTTTACTTTTTGTTTCACTCCAGAAGACTGTGAAGACTGGATGATACACGTTCTCAGGCCAGCTATTTTATGAAGCCTCATTCTGAGCCTACCTGAAATAGTTTACGCTGATAATAATCAAATCATTTATATGGTGGGTTGGCAATCAGAGTGGAGCAGAATTGAAGGTCAAACAACAGCACCAACAACAATAGTGACCTTGAGGCCCTTCTTGCCTGATAGGGAGAGAGCCACTGAGACTTGTAACTTCAAGGTACGGTTTGCAATTCTGGCAAAAGTGTGTTGGAGATAGATAGATAGATAGATACAGTAGATAGATAGATAGATAGATAGATACAGTAGATACATGCATACATACATACATACATACATACACAGCCATCTATGCATCCATACATTCTGTTACGACTGTATGCGTTTCTTGTGTTGTGTGTGTTCCCAGCACTGTTTGTCCCTGTTTGTCCCCGTTCCTCTTCCGTTCCCTCTATCTCTGCTAAGGGGCTCTGCTGGCAACGACCTTAATTGGCAGCACCTGACCTGGTGATTGACTGGGAGTTAAAGGCTCCAGGATCCAATTCCTCAGGAGAGGCTTTTTGCATGGGGACTGCATACATACATACATACATACACACAGCCATCTATACTTCCATACATTCTGTTACGACTGTATGCGTTTCTTGTGTTGTGTGTGTTCCCAGTACTGTTTGTCCCTGTTCCTCTTCCGTTCCCTCTATCTCTGCTCAGGTGCTCTGCTGGCAACGACCTTAATTGGCAGCACCTGACCTGGTGATTGACTGGGAGTTAAAGGCTCCAGGGTCCAATTAGCCCTTTTCACGTGATGTCAGACAAAGCGTTGCTGGGTATCCTCCGGCATGTCCAGCCGCCAAATAAAGAAGAAGAAGAAGTATTCATGGGTTTCATCAGGTCCCTTTCCACAGGTGTATACAATCAAGCACCTTGATTATCAATGCAGACTGCATGGTGCTTGATTGTATACACCTGTGGAAAGGGACCTGATGAAACCCATGAATACTTCTTCTTCTTCTTCTGTAGTATTTGGCGGCTGGACATGCCGGAGGATACCCAGCAATGCTTCGTCTGACATCACCGTGAAAAGGGCCAATTACTCAGGAGTGGCTTTTTGCATGGGGACTGCTGACTGTCTCGTTGCGTCTCATCTGGGATTTTGTCTCGTCATCTTGATTTGGACTTTTGTCACATTGTTATTTAGTGTCTTGTGATTGCATGTCTAAATGTTAATAAATCCCACTGGTTGGGTTATTTGAAAAATATACCCAATGTTTGCTAAGATTTGGGGTCAGTGGTGGGTTCTTGGTCACCCCTGAAGGCCCATGTTTGAAGGGGGGGGGGGGTGTAACAATACATAGACAGATTGATTTAACGAGCCAATTGTTTGAAATTATTTGTGAATTTGCTTGTTTCCCACCGACAGAGCTACCATGAGTGTGTTCAAACAACAGCTGTCTTGAGTACACACACAGAATGGAAAGCTGCCGTATATAAAACAAGAAGAAACCTGCTACCAAAGACAGACTGAACTTAACGCCTCCTCCCCTATTCTCACTCACCTGTTCTCTCTTCAGCATCATGTGGTGGTGGATCTTCTTCACCGTGAGGATGGTGAAGTAGGCCATAGTCACGGCAGTGATGGCAAAGAATGCGAAGGAGATGCAGTAGATCCAGACTGGGTTGGCCCAGGGCCCGTGAGGGCTGCCCACCTCGATGCTCATGAAGACCTCATCCCCAGCGTTGATCAGACCGACGATGTACTTGCCGAGTACGTTGCCAATCATGACAGTGACAACTCCTCCGGTTCCTGTGGAATTAACAGCATTAGTGTAAACACAAATGGAATATATTGCATGACTATCAAAAACTTTTTTTTTTTTTTTGTCATGTGTGCCATTTTAGTGTATGAGATAGATGCTTGCCACATAGGAAGTGGGCGGCTTCACCTATGAAACACTTGAAGAAACACACACACACACACACACACACACACACTCATTCACCCATAGACATTCTGCTACATATCTACAAACACATGCTCTGTTCAGTGCCTTTCATATGCCTCTTCTTGTCCACTCGTTATGTATTTATCAAAGTAAAATATTTTATGTCATTAAACACATATAAAGATTGAATCAAATTGCATTCATCGGTTATAATAATATGTCTTATTCCACACCCTTTGCCACACCTCCCTTATTCTGGAACTGCTGTAGATCACAATTTATATAATTCAGCAGGTCATTGCAAAGGAGTACCATCAAGACAAATGTCAAAACAATGCAATCAGTGATTGACTAATATAACTGACAAATCATATGATTGAAGGCGTTCTTGTTGAATGTGCATCATTTGCGTCATATGACATCTTCTGACCATGACTTATGCCCTTCATGACCTTGCCTCCCTTCATGACCTTGCCTCCCTTCATGAAGGCCTGTCCTAATTCCTCAACAGTTCGTTTTACACAACGAACTCACTGACCCGGGATTTCTTAATGTAACCATAAGCGATATACAGTATGTCCTGCAGTTGGCTAGTGACAAAGGATTTATGAACAAAGGTTTCACAAAGACTGACGCAATATTTGCATTTACGATAAGCCGCCATTTCAATACCAGCCTGGATTAACTGGTTACGAGCTGCCTCTTTCTTTTCAAGGTCAGTACAAACTGTACTCTTAAGGTCCATGCTGAATGAAATGAAAACCACAATCGCAGGTTGGAGAGAGAGAGAGAGAGAGAGTGAGAGTGTGTTGGGTAAGTTTTGCCTATCTCAGCCTGAGACAGATATGACACCAGTGTGAGTTCACAGCAACAGTCTTATACAGTACAGTACATAACAGTGTTAAAGGTGAGAGTGAATTGCAGTTATTAAACACTAAAGTTTGACAGACTCATCTGTACTTTAGAGTCACTTAGCAATCTTTACAGTTATTTATCTATCTGATGAATTCAAAGGTGCATTGAGTGTGACCATGCATTACAAGCAGGCATGTTGAACTGCACAGTACTAAAAGTCAGTTGAGCATAAATTGAGTGTTTTTTCCCCTATGCAAGTGAGGAACTGTTTGATCAGCTAACACACTCAGAGAGAGAAATACACACACAGAGAGAAACACACACACACACACACACACACACACACACAGAGACACACACACACACACACACACAGAGAGAGAGAGAGAGAGAGAGAGAGACACACACACACACACACACACACACACACACAGAGAGAGAGAGAGAGAGACACACACACACACACACACACACACACACATCGAGAGAGAGAGAGAGAGAGAGAGAGAGCGAGAGAGAGAGAGCGAGAGAGAGACACACACAAACACACACACACACAGACAAACAGAGACCGACACACACACACTCACTTTCCATGTTTCCTAATCAGCACACCGTGTCCCTTGATACCCTACCTGAGTGGCTCATGGTGTTAGTCTCATTGCCGGTGCCATCAAGGTTATAGATGACCACTGCAGACGCGTTGTACTTCTTGGCGGCGTTGATCTTCTCCTTGTACGTACAGTTCCCCCGCGCGATGAGGGCGATCCAGGGCGACCCGGTGACGTTGAAGGTGGCATGGTTGCACGCCTCGGGGTCCTCGTTAGGGAGCACCAGCACGCCGCTCTCCCCGAGCAGCGGCGAGTGCTGGCCGTACAGGCCACACTCGCACTTGAACGGCTTGGAGTCGTTCCCCACGCTCACCGACACGTAGGCTGACCAGTACAGCATGGCGAAGCTGGAGCACTCTGCCACGCAAGCCATCAGGCAGAGCCAGGCAAAAAAACGTCTCCCACTCCAGCTCATCTTTCTCTCTCTCTTTCTCTTTCTTTTCTTCTTCCCCCACTCTCTTTTTGTTCTGCTGAGACTGAAATCTGTTTGTTTGTTTTCCCCTTTCAGAGATCTTTTTTTCTTCCTCTCCTTTTTTCTTGTTCCCTTTCAGCTCCGGTCGCTGCGTCAATCCATATAGCGACTGGCTGCACTGCCGATACCTGCCGAAAGGTAATAAGATAGGGTTGTGTGGTAACCCAAGATCTTTCGACGTCAGCTCGGAGGTTGTGTTATCTCAGTGGACCTTGAACACTAGTGTGCAGGTAATGAGTTCTCAACCAGGGCAGGGCTCCTGACAGCCTCAAACTAAGACATCGGAAGATACACTTTGTCAAAGAGAGATCGAGGAAGAGATTGAGATTTAGAGAGGGGGTGTGGGTTAATTTTTTATTTTATTTTTTTTTTGTGTGGAAAAAAAAAATAAAACTGAGAAGTTTTACTTATGGTTATGGTAAGAATAATTGGTTGTGGTTACATTTGTAAAGAGTTTTAAAATGACAACCACAGGGATACATGCCAGAAAGCATGATGTGCTTGTTGTGTTTCCGTGTGTAGGCGTGTGGTGGAGGGTTAAGATCACCAGAAGGGGCAATTAAAGTTTCCATTGAGAATAATGTTATTCTCTGCTTCATAGTTTTATTGACTTGTGAATGTTTAGTGTGGAATACTACTTGCAGCATCATAGGTCACGGAAGCAAAGTTGACAGGGAAAAGAAAACAGGGCTTTCAGTCATTTTTGTGTTACAGTGTCGATACAGATGAGCCCTCAAAACATCATGTGGGTGTGAAGATATTTGAAAACGTGACAACATGGATCTCACAGCTGACTTAGCTGACACTATTCTCCCTGTTACTCCTCAAGAATGACTTTCCGTCTAGTTCCTCACGGAAGACAATAGAAGAAATAGCTCTCTCTCTCTCTCTCTGTATATTTCTTCTATTGTCCTCTGTGAGGAACTATAAGGAAAGTCGTTCTTGAGGAGTAACAGTGAGAATAGTATATTGAGAGAGTGTATAGTGAGAAATATATAGTATGCTCTTTTCCATTCTCCATGTTTTGCGCTACAGGAACACTATGTAGTGTGCCATACCTATAGTGTGTACACTATATTGCCAAAAGTATTGGGTCACCTCCCTTGACCCGCATACGAACTTAAGTGACATCCCATTCTTAGTTCATAATGTTTAATATGAAGTCGGTCCACTCTTTGCAGCTATAACAGCTTCAACTGTTCTGCTAAGGCTTTCTACAAGGTTTAAGAGTGTGCTCATGGGATTCATGATTCTTCCAGAAGCGCATTTGTGAGATCAGACACTGATGTTGGTCGAGGAGACTGGCTCTCAGTGTCCGCACTAATTCATCCCAAAGGTGTTCTGCTGAGTTGAGGTCAGGACTGTGCAGCCCAGTCAAGATTATCCACGCCAACTCCTGTTGTCCATGTCTTTATGGACCTTGCTTTGAGCACTGGTGCACAGTCATGTTGGAATAGGAAGGGGCCATCCCCGAGCTGGGCTTGGTCCCTTAGTTCCAGTGAAAGGAATCAAGGGATGATTCAGCATTAAGACATTTGGATAATTCCACGCAACTTTGTGGAAACAGTTTGGGGATGGCCACTTCCTGTTCCAACATGACTGTGCACCATTGCAGAAAGCAAGGTCCACAAAGTACAAAGACTTGGATGACAGAGTTTGGTGTGGATAAACTTCACTGGCCTACACAGAGTCCTGACCTCAACCCAATAGAACACCTTTGGGATGAATGAGAGCGGAAACTGAGAGCCAATCTCCTCGTCCAACATCAGTGTGTGACCTGACAATACAGTTCAGGAAGAATAGTTTAAAGAAAATCCCACAAAGACACTCCTAAACCTTGTGGAAAGCTTTCCCAGGAGAGTTGAAGGGCAGCCTCGAAAGGGTGGACCAACATCATATTCAACCCTATGGATTAAGAATGGGATGTCACTTTTAAAGTTCATATGCGAGTCAAGGCAAGTGACCCAATACTTTTGGCAATATAGTGTACATTTGTTTAGCCTAGGCCCTATGTATGTATAGACATCATACAAAAATAATACATAAACAGGGCAAATACTCTCAAAAGAATTATTCCAGATCAAGACAATGCAATAGATAGCAGTAACAAGATAATGTTCTGATACATTTCACATCGTCTTATGGCCCGCTGAGTGTTTAGTGTTTCAATGCCTTAAGTAAGCACACCACCAGAGGGAGCTACAGTGTATACTACAAATGAGTTGACAAGATTATCTCTGCCTTTTCTGACAGGTGTGGGTATTAGGAGTTCAAAGGTAAATGTATTTGCACTGTTAGGTACAGGACGTTAGGTTCAACACAGATGTGTACTTTAATGTTCCAACTGCAGTCTTTAACTGCAATCAGTTACCACATTTCAAATTCAAGCTCCTACAAAAATATATTAAGTGCCAGAACACACGTCAGTTTAGTCAATTCATATTAAAACCATTACTTCCGTTGCGCATCAGCAATATTGTCAGTGAATTTTAGGTTTGCAGTACCTAAAGGCTGACTGTACCAATAACGAACCGAGCCGTGATTTCAAAACCAAGGTACACACACCGTACCGTTATTTTTGTGTGTTGTTACACCCCTTGTGGGTATCATTTTTAAATTTGCGGTCACAAACACAATATAGAAATTCATACCATCAGGGCGGTGTGTAAATTCACATTTTAATGTACTGCTTTAAATGTTCTTTCAAGGTCATTGGGCTTGACACGTTCATCAGCAACATCACACACACACACCGAAAAATACAACAGCACAGCACAGCTAGAACACACTACTACTAGACTTAAAAGGTCCACTTCAGTCAACTCTCTTTAGGCTATGTGAGATTATTCAGAATACTGTGGTGTGCCGGGAAACAATGGCAGGCTGATGGAAAACAGATGATAAAAACATAACAACAGACACACACATGCACACACACACACACAATTGAGAACGATGTTTGCAGCCCCTGGGCACTTCCGTTCCAGCAACAAACAAAAGAAAGAAACAACAACAAAAAAGGACAAATGAAGAGACAAGGAAAGAAAAGACCAACAGCAAATGGTAAACAAAAGGATGTAAATAAATAAACAAATGTAGAGCTGAAGCCTCCCTTGCCCCTGTGCTGCGGACCCCGGAGGTTCGCAAACACAGATCTGGTGAGATGACAGAGGACAGGCTGAGTTCATGCTCGGACTGGGAGCCAGCGAAATGATGAACCACTACAGATGGGCACATTTAGGAGCAGTAATCATCTGAATCCCTCAAAGCTCAGGCTCTGGTCTACACACGCGCCTATCTGTGTTTGGACATGCACACACGCACACACGCACACACGCACACACGCACACACGCACACACGCACGCACACACGCACACACGCACACACACACGGATGGAAGAGGCCTTGAGATTTGCACATACAGTAAACACACACAGAGACATTCAGACAGACACACATTCTGGCTAGGAAAGAAATAGGGTTGAGGCTGAGACCTTGTTGACACAACACACACACAAACAAACACACAGTTTGTGTATCCCCAGCAAATACAATCCCCTACACTTCCAACTGTTAAATCCCTGTGAAATGCCAGGAAGGCAACCACACTCTGCTGATGGAGACCTGACTGAGAATCTTCTCTCTCTTTCTCTTTTTTTCTCTCTCTCTCTCTTTCTCTTTCTCCTTCTCTCTCTCCACCCATGGCAGGTTTGAGATCAGGGTGAGAAGGGTCTGAATGGAATATCCTCTGTCTCTCTCTCCTCTTTCTCTCTCTCTCTCTCTCGTTCGCCCATGTCTCCAAGGGTGAGTGTGAGAGGCCACCAAAGCTCTTCCTTAATCATGCTTGCCCTCCTTCCTCTTTGGTGAAGATCCCTCATTCCAGGCCACGTAGACGAACAGGGCCAGCACCACGTGCACGGCACACACGGCCACAATGGCTGCGTAGAAGTAGCTGTCTGAACTAGACATCTGCATTGAGCCTACAGGAAAAAGAGGAAGAGAAAGTATCATGTTTGATCAAAGCCAAACCAAACCAAAAAATATTATAACCAAAAAACTAAATCACTACAAAACACTATTCTAAGGAGTGGAGGCCTACATTTAATTGAAATTATACTCAATAAGTAGTTCCATAATGGTAATACATTTAGACCTACCTTCAAATATGTATGCTTTTGATGCAAAGTATAGCCCAATTGGTACTGTCACCATCAGGATGGTGAAGAACAGCAGCGTCTTCAGCGCAGATACTAAGGAGCTTTCATTCCTGGATAGTGGAGGAAAGCAAGAGAATTAGCATCTAGTCTATTCACACGAACCATTGTCTGTAAGTCATTACAATAGCCTAGGCTACTGATATTAAACTGTATAAAACAATATAAAATAAACTGTCATCATGACATTTTGCGCTATCAGTATACTCCCTTTGAATTTGATAGAGATTATACTGAATTTGATATCATCCGCTAAGAAAAATGGTTTACTGGAGCGGATGTTAAACTGGCTGCTAACGTTAGCTGACAGAGCATCCCTTCACAAGCAGACATCTCACCCTCTGAAGTCAGGAGCCATTGGTGTCGGTTGAGCCAAAGACGATTTCCCGTAGTTGTCCATTATGGGCAAGTATTTTCAAACGATCACCGGTTCTACTTGGTAAACTTAAGACAACAGAGGTAAAAATGCTGAAAACACAGATCTGACTGTAAGCACTACTGGTCCGGTTCCGTGTTCGCTCATGTGATCTGCCTCATTCTTCCTTATTGGTTGTTGTCCAGTGTGTCAACTTGCGCTTGCCATCTACAGGGCAGGAGTAGCACTGCAATACATGTGGCCATCCAAGTTAGACTTGCATTGAGACATTCGTTTATATGGAGTAGGAGGCTTCTTCTTTTTTCTTTCTCAATGGGCGAGCTGACGGATAATTTCATTAAAACGAAGCCTATAATGTGTGCTTGCGTGTGTGTGTGTGTGTGTGTGTGTGTGTGTGTGTGTGTGTGTGTGTGTGTGTGTGTGTGTGTGTGTGTGTGTGTGTGTGTGTGTGTGTGTGCGTGCGCGCGCGCGTAAAATTACTCGACACAACTGGTTACAAAGGATTACAGAGGTTATGTCGCCAAGCTTTATGACATGAGAGAAAGACATGTCTAGGATTTAATGTATCGCCTTGACTGCTGATACTATGCATGATGGAATGTGATTTGTAGCCTTGTCCTAATTTGGATCAGTGCTCCAAGCCCCTCGCTCAAGTGAAGACCAATACAAAGAACTAGAATACAATTGTTTATTGGTCGGATGAGACAAAGACAACAGCCTAGAGTGCAGCCAAAGTAGCATAGACCTATCACGTGGCTCATGTTTTTGACAGCCAAGAGGTCAGTCAGCTTCATCATGGGCAGACAAAATAAGAACTGGTGTGCTTAAGGGGGGCATTATCTGTAGTGTCAAATGTCCAGTGTTGCCAGGCCTATGGGCAGAGCAGAGGAATGTCATGGCAAAAATTAGTCCTACCAAGTAAATGCCCTCAGTGTCGTCCTCAATAGGCTGAGTGAAGACACATTCAGAAACTGAGGACCTTTCTGGGGCTTCTGCCTGACCAGTTCACTAAATGGATTTTGGTTCTCGATATGTTAAATTGACGCAAGGCCCTTGTAATAGGCTATTCACTCAAAAATACATGATATAACATCGCTCCAAATGTCATAGCCTAAAAAGTCTTGTTTTGAGAGTTGAGGTTAATAGGACGTGCTGCGTTATCACGCTAGAGCAAACGAGCATTAAAGCTTATTCCAAATCTGGGTTTCACCGAAGCAAACTGCTGGGAATTCATCTGACAATTCTCTATCCTTTTTTTTCTCTTACTAGGCGCGATAGATCATGCGTACTGAGCACTATTATTTATAAACCCATGCGCATCCTCTGAGAAAACGGAATGACTCCGATTGTCGTATGGATCCTTATTATTATTTTTTAAATATAGCCTACCTGTGACATTGCACACAGCCCTCATACTGGCCCAACGTCTTTAAATAATGTATGTCCTTGCTCCCCACCTACTCGCGCGTTTCGTGTCTAATTGTTGGAAGAACATGGTTAAAAGACGGGATACCTTGCCCATGGAAGTGCTAAAGCAGAAGTCGAGGCACCGTGGGCTCTGCTTGTTTCTGCTTGGCGAACCGTTTCAGCACTAAGCAGACTTAACGTAGACGTGTTCGCTCTCTGCTCCAGTTGCGTCCGTGCTCACGGCCCCAGCACAGCAGGTTCCAGGCTGTTCCACGAAAAAAAAGAGGCCGTTTCGGATGGAATAGCCACGGGGCTCACTCAGGCTCTCAAACTGCATCAAATGTCGTACAAATGTAATCAGGACACGGGCCAAAGCCAAACTTTGGGCTTTTGCCGGTGTTACCCATGAGTACATTTCAATTCAAGCCAATTTTGTGTTATTGCCTGCTGTAGTTTGTCACTGATTATGTTTATTACAGTTAGTTTCTAATGTTCTGGGTGACAGGCTACCGGCTCATTGTCATCATATCAATTAAGCGTTAGGCTTACTGTGGTTTATGAGACAGATTATTTATATCCTTCAATTAGGGGCGAACTTCTGTTCTCTAGAAATAGATGCTGGATTAAAAAGTAATCAGTTGGCGTTATTACTGTCGTCTGTGGAAATAAACGTCAAATTAGTGTACGCCACACATAGCGCGTCAGACACGCGGTGCATTAGGAAAAGCCCGGGCCACAACCACTGTCTGATTTCCTCCGCCTCCCCGTTGCTGAAAGAGGACACTATTTTTACAGTCACAGCGTTGCCACGCTATCCTAGTCGCCAATCGACTGAATGGAAACTTCCATTGCACATGTGAGTGAAGAATCTGTCGCTAAGTCTTCAGGGTCACATTTGGGACAGGCTTGGACAGGGCTTTCGCCGCTCTATACGAGTTTCTCATGAATAGGCCATATGCAGCATTTCCCTAAGCGACTTATGGGGAAACTTGTGTTTTATCGCTACTACGTGACTGGCAACACAGAAGGGGTAGCAGTAGCGTCTGAGCAAACATGTGTGCTTCAAAATTCCATGACTTTCCCTGTTCCAATGAGCATTGATGGGACAGAACTACTTAGTGATTCCCTCAGTTCATGGCCACAGTCATCAGATCAATCCTTCAGTCAACACCCAAAAGCCAGCTGCCTATGGCTGCGCACACTAAGATGTGCAAAAATAGGGTTTGGATTAAGGGTGTTAAGATAAATGCATGGTGGGGCTGTATTTCTTCTCAAAGTGGAGGAAGACTTACATAACTGCCCTTTGCCACATAACAATCCTATATTTATATCTTCTGGTTTGCCCTCTTCGTAGATTTTAATTCGTCTCAAGTGTGAGGTTACTATAAGCATGCAGAGAGCATGGGAAATTGTTCTCCAGCATACACAAACAATAGGAAATTGTCACTAATCCTTTGCCTTGCATATGATTTGTCTAAAAATAAAGCCCATTGCGATGAAAACAATCAACGCTCCCATTTCCTGTTGGTGCTCCCAATCCCTTACCTAGAAAGACGAGCACCAGGGAGCCTTCCTGCCTTGCCGGGATTGTGGTGGTCAATGTGTGTGCTGCAAGGTGGAGGAACGCGAAAATAGATACAAAATCACATCTGCTTATCAGAGACCTGGGCCAAATTGTGTGTGTAGGGTTTCAATGTCATGTGGGTCACACAGCGATGCTTTTAAAACTATGCATGGAGCTGTTCATCCTTTTTTCCTCCTTCCATCTCTTGACCAACATGGACTACAAAGCAGGTATTCAGCCACTGAGCAAGACATTCCATTACACACTGAGGGAAGCAAGCGCTTGGAAGTGCTTTAGTGCAGACATGCACGAGAAAGAGAGAAAGAGAGAGAGAGAGAGAGAGAGAATGAGAATGAAAGAGACTTAAAGGAGGAGAGATGGATAGATACATTTTGGGCACATGGGACCAAGAAAGAGGGAATGAGTGAAAGAGAGACAGAGAGAGGGAGACAGTGATGAATATATTTTGCGCACATGGGCACGAGAAAGAGAGAGGGAATGAGATTGAATGAGAGACATAAGGAAAAAGAGAGATACAGAGAACAAGAGAGAGAGAGAGAGAACCCCCTTTTTTTCTGTGCACCAGGTGGACTGATATGGTGAAATTGGAGCCATTTGGAGACGACTAAAGTCCCAGGAAAACAATTTCTCCATCAGGTTGGGGGCAGAGGCAATATAGATTAAATTCCCACCGGTCAGCTAGCTGAGTAGGCTATGGCACTGACGTCAAGGTGAAGGTCAAGTAGGCACCTCAGCCGCATTGGGAGCAGACATATGGCCCTCCTTCCTGCATGGGCACTGTTGGAGTCTGATGGAAGCGTCCACCTTTGTGATTACATGTAATGTATGGGGATCACATGACGAATGAGTCCAGTCAGGCCAGGTAACTCAATGCACGTGGGGCGAGGTGAGGGTCTGTGTGTGTGTGTGTGTGTGTGTGTGTGTGTGTGTACTGTGTGTGTGTGTGTGTGTGTGTGTGTGTGTGTGTGTACTGTGTGTGTGTGTGTGTGTGTGCGTGCCCAGGAATGCTTTATATAGCTGGATGCCCCATTGTTGAGCGAGCGTGGAGTTACAGTCGGGCGGATGCCTTTAAATCACCATTTTCAACCTGTGTCGGTCTGCAGCCTGTGAAGAATGACCCATAACTCAGCAGCTACAGAGAGCAGGGTGTTCCGAGCCCGGCTCCAAGTTGCGACCTTTCCTTAGCGCCATCCTGTGAGAACAGACTTGGGTTTTCTTTTTTTTTTTTAATACATCCTCCCCTCTTTATATATTTATTTGATTATTTATTTATTTTCTCTTGACAAGACCCAGACATTGACAAGCAGCGCTGTGAATTGCACTGCTGTCTACAGACACCCAGTAACTGATAGGTCCTCACCTTCTGCCCCCCACCCCCCACCCCCCATCCCGCCTACTCCGCCCCTCCCTCTCTCTGCTTCCATACCCCCACCCCCACCCCCGCCTCCTCCTCCTTCTGCTGATGAATGCCTTCTGACAGCTGAGGGAGATTTACCCTCTGACTCATGTTCCCAGGACCTGCTGGGAGGGAAAAAAGGGAAGAGAGCTGGCTGGCTCTGCTCACCTGCACTGCACGGGCGCAGAGGGAGAGAGAGCACAAAGTACCGCTGGAGGCTCCCGTTCGCTCCAGACTCTTGTGTTGAATAATACCTCTTTTCCCCACTCACCGCTGGGCTCCACCACCACGCTGGGGCTGGCTGGGTGGTGGTGGTGGTGGTGGTGGTGTGTAGTGTTGTGTTGTCTTGTCGGCTGTCTAGGACCAGGGGGATAGATTGCGCACGCTGTCCTTGAATGCCACCGCAAAAGCAAAGAATGCCTCGGCAGAATAGCACGGAAATGTCAGCGGGCATCTGTGAATGTGGGTTACCCACCACGACACGGACTCCTGGAAGCCCACGTGCAAGACAGACGCTTTCTATCTTGAGATGGTCAGACATTTGAGTTATTGAAATGGGCTAGCCCATGCCATGTGGGAGCTGCCATTTGAGACTTGAGTCTTGAAATACCTTTCAGAGACAGCAGGTCCATTTATGAAATGAAACTCCTTTCATAGAGTTATATAACTGTAACGTGATTTGTAAGCCATAAAACGCCTGGGCAGGTTAACACCCTCTGAACAATGCAGTCATCACAGAATCTTTACTGCCAACATTTAAAGACTCTTTATCTATGCATATCCAGAGTGTTTGTCTTTGTCTTTGTTTTTTAAAGTGTATTTTAACCAGTGACTCTTTTAGCAATAACACAAAGGGGCTTGTTGACGGAGGGACGCATAATTTTCCAGAGACCCCTACAAACTGTAAAAGGCCCCAAAAAACAAAACACCCATTCTGCAACCCGTTCTGCAACATAAACACTGACCGAAGATGCTGATGAGACCGTGTGGTCAGTCAGTGGTCCTCCTAAGGGATAGGTGTGCAGCATTCTAACAAGTTGCCGTCTCTTTGCGATTTATGAGCGCAATGAAACGCCCATAAAGCCGAAATTGCCCACTGACAGCGGCATGTAAATGATGATGCTTAGTGTTGGTGATGCCGTGCCCGCGCCGAGACGTGGAGGCGGCAAGCCTGCGGTCTGACTGATGACCATGGCACCGCTCGTTGGCGCGGCGGGCGTAAGGGTTGGGGGGGGGTTGGGGGGGAGGGGGGGGGGGGCTCTGGCCTGACTCATTCTCGTTTGACCTTGTTGGAGGCGCCCACTGGCAAAGATATTATAGCCACTGGCGAAGATATTACAGCGCCTCAGCAAATGTGTGCTGTAATGTCTGCCTGATGGGTACGGGAGGAAGTGACCCAACGTGGCGCATATGCTTTGTCATACCGTGTAAGCTTTAATCCAGACAGAGCTTTCACTTGTTGACCTTTCACAATTAAGAATGAGACTTTAGAATTGACTGTGAAATCTCTGCTGGTTGGCTAAGCAAACCGGATGACCCCCCACAGACGATGTTGTTTTGATTTTGAAAGCAAATAGTATTCATAGTCATGAAATCATTAAAAACAATCTCTCTGTCCTATTTAGCGAGTGTCTCCCCTCATAATATCAGCCAATAAACAAAAGTAATCATTTTTGCCATTTATGGTCCAGGCCCATCTCACCCAGCAGGGTGCTCAGCAGTAGTATGCATACAGTAGATGTGTAGCTAAAATGATGTGGATGTAAAACCACTATCTACCTTGATTTAGACTGATTGCCAAATAATTTCAACCAATCAGTGGCTAGAGTGTGTCATATTTTGTGGCTCAGAAAATCACCTAGGAGTCTCCTTTGAGTTACGTTTTTCTTCCTTTTGTTGATTTGATCGCTGTTTTTAAATTGCTTATTGGGTGGAGCAGATACGTACATCAAAACGATGCAATCTACCATCTTCTGAATCAGTTTCAAAGGGAGATGGTATTGAGAAAATTTGCCAACTTCACCAGATGTCTATATTTTTCACCATCTGCTAAAAAAAAAACACATACAAAAAGTTAGTTCTGCTGCTCCCAGATGGCATGATACAGAAAAGTTAATGACAATCTTATTTCATCTATTTCACGTGTCCCAATGATTGAGTTTGCTTGGGTTTCTGTTCCACAATGAAACAAAACTTGCCAGTTATTAATTCACCACTTTGCAGTTGAATTTGTCACATTAGATTTGTGCTTTTTAGCACCCATTAGCAGAGTCATGTCCCTGTGTCAAAATCAGGAACATTTGTAAAGCTCTAATGTTATGGAGGCATAAAGTTAATTTGAATTTGTGAGATTAAGTGCAGAATATTGTATTGAGTGTTTGCTTGTTGGCTGGGTAAAATGCCTGAGGCTACTCAGAACTGCCACAGCCTATATTCCCACCAGACTCATTGCAAAGTTCAACAACATCACACCAGTTCACACCAGGTCTTTCACACTTGTGCTGTCTGCAGTGCATCTTTTGGTACATTCAATGCGTACTTATTTAATGCATTTCTAAACTCCTTATGTATGCCTGAATCATTACAGCATCAAACAGCATTATTGTCATTCCCACTTAGGTCTGTGCAATATATCCAAATTCAATTTCCTGATATAGGTCCTTCATATTCTAAAACAATGCATATCATGATATAGCACATGTTCTGTAAATTCAAGTTTACTTAACTAGCCACATGTGAAGGCATGTTTCCCCCTTACATTTTGAATTATATACACTGGACAGACAAGGCCCGAAATGCAATAAGAATATCGGAGACTCTACAGTACAAAAGGAAGAATGCAGGTCAAAACGTGTCTATCAACTATATAGGCAGAGTCAGACATCCCAGGTTCAGAAAGTAGAATAGCTTCCAAATATTTGATCCAAACATTTAGTAAACCAGCTTATCTTAATTAGTAGCCAGGTAGATCAGATAATTAGCGATAGCACCTGTGTTAAGTGCACAGCTGGAAATAATGTATGGCAGGACTCTTATGTTCTGGAACCGGAATGTCCACCTCTGCATCTAGGCCCAATCTGCCAACATTTTACGAGGTAAACAAGTCAGGTAGCACAAGGGACAATCAAATAATTGTGAAATATAATCTGTCTACAATTATGCATAGCACTGATGCAAGTCTGCTGTAAAGTTAGAATAGTGCCGTGTCATAGGGGTGAATTTTGGCAAAACATCATTGTACAACTATACTACAACAGAGTTGCAATATGATGACAATCATGTAAAGAAGGAACCAAACACAATATTACAATACACAATATAGACAGTATGACACTATTGTAGTTTACCTGTAACCCTCTAGTCATTTTTTCATGTGCTGATCTTGATTTGTTTGGTCTGGCTTTGGTGATATTTTCACTTAGCCGCTATCGTTTAGTGGCACCTTAATTTAACTTGCATTGTGCCTGCAGTCTATTCAGTGAAGTTATGCGATAATGAGTCTTTTCTTTATCACTTTACTAAATTAATTTGAGTGTGTGTGTGTGTGTGTGTGTGTGTGTGTGTGTGTGTGTGTGTGTGTGTGTGTGTGTGTGTGTGTGTGTGTGTGTGTGTACGCGTGTGCGTGTGCGTGTGTGTGTGCACATGAGGTGTGTTTGTGAGAGAAAGTGAGAGACAGATGCAGAAGAGCAATCCCCTTTTTCATAATGCATCAGCACTGACACAGATGAACTGCAAAAGGCAACAGTGACTTTCAGAGTCCAAAAAGCATCAGCGCTTTATTTTTTCTGTATCCAATGCAATCACTGTTGCTGTGGCTACAGCTTTATAGCATTCCGAGCGCACCGATTCAGAGGTGACGGTGGCCACTTCCAATTTGCATTTCTTCTCACAATCCCTCGTACGTCTTCCCCCCAAATGCAAATTGATGAGGCCGCTCTCATTTCCGTTTGAATGGAGCGGTTTGTGCGCTGCCTGGCTGTCAGTTCTCATATTAGCTGGTGTGTGTGTGTGTGTGTGTGTGTGTGTGTGTGTGTGTGTGTGTGTGTGTGTGTTTGTATGCTCCTGTTGTGTATGTTGCGGAGCACTTTTCACTTTTCATCTGACATAGGACACCAGAGCTATAGCCAATGATGAGTCTCATCTTCCTTTGCCAAGTCGAACTTAAAATAGCCGACTTTTTGTCGAGCACACCCACCTCCAGACCGAAGACTCCTTTTCTATCTCTTCTTTTAAATTCTTCTTCTTTTTTGTTTCCTGAAGCCTTTTGTTATCACGCTATCAAGTTTGCAAACTGCTCCCTGAAGTAACACTTTTGTTGTCAAGCGCGAGCATGCGAAAAAAAAAGGTGCCTGGGAAAAAAAATGGGTATTACAATTTTCGTTTGTTATAGACAAGTTGCCATATTTTCAGGGATGCGAGCGGTTTCTTTTGTTCCGCTTTAATGATGAAAGGCACAAACTGCGGAGGCTCGGGGAGAAGTTATTCGGCGTGCTTTGTGTCGCGAAAAGAGCCGTGCGCCGCGGCGCAGCACGGCAAACGGTACGGCGCGGAGCGGCCCTCTGTAGTGTGCCGCGGCATGACGCCCGCTGTCACGGAGGAAGCAAAGCCGGGGAGACAAAGCCTTTCGCCAGAGGAGACCGCGTCTCTCCCCCTCGTAGCCCCCTGCTTAGGACGGCTCTCCTGGGAAAGTGGCCAGAGGGCTCAATATCTTTGGAGGATCAGAGTGCATTAGACTGAGAAGTGTTTACACATGAGGTGACAGGCTGAGGGCACGGAGGGCCGGGGGTAGGCAGCGTGTGTGTGTGTGTGTGTGTGTACTGTGTGTGTGTGTGTGTGTGTGTGTGTGTAGGGGAGGGGAGGTGCTGCTCTGATTGCTGTCCACGAGATGTGCTCCTTATTCCCCTGGCCCGTTGGCTTGGTCACCCCCCTGCAAGGTCGTTTATGCCTGCCACCTCCCACAAGACCTCCCACCTCCCTGAACACATCTCATCTCATTATGAAATGCATTTAGCGCTATGTCCAAGCCCCTTACACACACACACACACACACACACTCTCTCTCTCTCTCTCACTCTCTCTTTCTCTCACACATACTGTACACCCCCCCACCCCCAGCTGTTCTCTCCAGCTCAAAGCACCTCACAAATCATTGCTCCCTTTGGTCTCAATTAGACGTAGGAATTTGCCTGGATAAAAACGCTGGCCTTCATTGTTAGAATTCTGCCTATTAGACCTCTTTAACAGCTGGAGAGATATGCATATTCTGAGGTTTTGTCAGCCTTTGATAAGGGCTAATTAGTATGACAGACAGAGAGAGAGAGAGAGAAAAAAAATCAAGATCAGAGTGACAAACGACAAACCAATCCCGTACCCCAGCCACAGTAATGTCGATTTTTATTGGTGCTAATGCAAATCACACCGTAACCAGTGTGAATCCAACACGAGCCAAAAAAAAAAAAAAAAAGTTCCGTGGAGTTTGAATCCAACACGGACAAAACAAAAGCTCTGTGGAGGAGTTTGAGGCGGGCCGGGCTGGACTGGGCCTGTGTTGGGGGCGTGTTCCCAGCTGGACCTGCATTCCGATGATATAGATTCTGTTTGTTCGGAGGCTCATTACTGTTCCTGTTCACACGCCAGAATGACAAGGACCCAGTGAAGTGAGGCCTAAAATGATTTAGCATGTCCCTGTGACACGGGCAGAGGGAAAAAAAAGAAAGAAAAAAAAACACTAGCCATCTGCTGTTTTCGGATGTCGTTGAAAACTGCATTAGTGTTTACTGTTCGGTCTTGCTTTTTTTTCTTCACTTTCTTCTCTTTTCGATCTCTTTTCTTCCGTTAAAGGAAAAGATCCGGCGTTAAAACAACCTGGGGGAGGCAGAGTGTTTTAATCGCAGGAGTTTTGAGCTAAACCATTGTTTTCATTAGCAACTAAATAGTTTATAGCCTGTAGCAGTGGGCATGAAGCCATGTGAAAATGAATGGCTGTTTTCAAACCACTGACAAGGCTCAAAATAGGCAGCACATTTGCTTTACTTCGAGTTCCGGAAGTGTCAAATCAGATCTGGCTGAATCTTACAATGCAAACATGCGTCACGTTGAGCCTTATTTGCACAATGCTGGTAGAAGTCGCAGGTTATAAACCACATTGCTAATGCAAATCAACGGTCTAGCTTAAAACTCCTCCGATTAACATAATTTTGTTCCAAAATGAACCTTTATCATAGTGAAACTTGTTATCATCCAGGAATAGACCCTAGATTGTTTTAACGCCAACTCTTTCCTTTAAAAAAATACTGATATTGATTGTGATGATGTAATACTGAAAACATGTCAGGGATAATTCATTGTTCTCTGAGGAAAAATAAATAGTCCTTCAGGTAAACCTCCCATTTCCATTAAAACACAGATAATCGCAAAGATCACATAGTTTGGCACAATAAATAATAATCTCCGTCAAAGCATCAATTTTACTAAGTTAATTAAAATAGAAAAACAAAGGCACGATGTGATGCTCGATTTTACATTTAAAACCATACAAATGTCAACAAGTGTGGGAAGAAATACGGTATGTTAATACTGTATCAACATACAGTACGTGAATACTGTTCTGGTCTCACAAGTGAATCTCTGCCAGGTTGTTGTTTGTGATGGCAGGCGAGGGCTTGCTTTTGAGCCCCTCTTAACATACAGTACGTGAATACTGTTCTGGTCTCACAAGTGAATCTCTGCCAGGTTGTTGTTTGTGATGGCAGGCGAGGGCTTGCTTTTGAGCCCCTCCGTGCCGCACCTGGAGTTGTCCGCCAGAAACATCCTGGGCGTGCACAGCGACAGGAGGATGGTCTTGTACTCCTTGCGGAAGTTCTGGTTCAGCAGCCCGTAGATGACGGCGTTGAGGCAGCTGTTGAAGTACGCCATGAAGTAGCTGGTGACGAAGAGCCACTCGGGGATGCTGGGCGCCACGCGCGCCGGGTTGATGGCCACGGCCAGGCCGATGAGGTTGAGCGGCGCCCAGCAGACAGCGAACAGCACGAACACCATGAACATGGTGAGGAAGTTGCGCAGGTCGCTGGGCTTCACCTTGAGCTTGTTCTCGGGCTTGACGCGGTGCTTCACCTGGATGACGAGCACCCAGATGCGCAGGTAGCAGAAGGACACCACCAGCAGCGGAATCAGGAAGTGCACCACCACCACCGAGATGGTGTAGTAGGCGCTCACCGTCTGCGCGAAGGTGCACGAGAAGACGCGCGGGTCGTACTGCAGCGAGCCCACGAAGAAGTTGGGCACGGTGGCGATGGCGGTCAGCGCCCAGGTGAGGCCCAGGTAGCAGCAGGTGTTCTTGAGGCTGTAGAGGCGGTCGTAGTGCAGGCTGTGGCAGATGTAGCAGTAGCGGTTGATGGCGATGGCCGTGATGTTGAAGATGGAGCCGATCACGCTCAGGCCCATGATGAAGCCGCTCACCTGGCAGTGCAGGTCGCCCGCGATCCAGTCGTTGTGGAAGATGGCCGTCAGGACCAGCGGGTACGGGTACACGGCCACCACCAAGTCCGCCACCGACAGGCTGACCACGAAGATGTTGCCTGAGGGAGAGGAACACGGGGGGTTAAGGCCCGTTCACACCAAGAACGATAACGATAACTATAAACAAATATCGCTCTCGTTAATATGAATGACAACGTTCGCACATAAACTATAACGATAACGACATGAAGAACGATATCGTTACTGATCACTTTCAGAGCGATTTTGAGAACGATAAAAAGCTAACAGCCAATCAGAACCCAAAATATTCTAGCCATTACATTCATTAACATGAGGAGAGACTTTTCTTATCGTTGGCCAGTGTGGACGCTTTTATCGTTATGATTATAGTTATCGTTATCGTTCTTGGTGTGAACGGCCCTTTAGGCCTAAAAACTCAGGTTCCAAACAGGTTGGTGGTTAGGAATGCTTCTTCACTTATTGTTCTAAACAGGTGCTCTTTGGTATCAAGGATATTCAATCACTTAAGGATTTGGTTAGACTATAACTTCAACTTAACAGGCTCTTATAGTAAGTCTTACCAGAGAGTTTCAAAAGCACACTGCTTATTAACTTAAAAAGCAGTTATTTTCTTGGGCGTGTTGCGACAACAATGTCTTCCTCAGAGCTCGGGGTTAGGCCTGTTTGATGGTTCACTACACAGGCTAACAGTGTGGAGACTTGAGTTGGCTATCTATATGCAGGGCTTAAAGTAGAGAAAATATCTGGGCTCGAAGTTTTCAGACATGTTTGAACGAAGTCGTTGTGTGTAATTGTCAATTTTCACATCTTGAACAACCTGGTCCACAGCTCTGTGCACAGTTCTGGCACTGTGTCTGAGAACTTTTAACAGTTTCGCTGACTTGCTTGGTCTTCTTTGGCCTGTTTGTTCCACCCTACACAAATTTGCCAGCTGGTTCGTATAATGTATGGATGGGTCAAGATTACGTTAGTTCATTAACTAATTATGCAGAATAATTACATCAAATAATTAGTCGGAATTTAGCACATATTTTTAGACATCAACTTTGTTGGTGCTGCTCAGCATAACTAGAATCAAACACTGCCCTGCACGTCTGTTCTTTAGCAGAGATTGAATGGTTCTATTGTGACCAAAGCTATGGCTAGTGGTCACTCTGATTGTTAAAGGGCAAGTTTTCGACGAAACCCAGCCATACGCCGTCTGACTCAGGTAGATAAATCCAAGGTCATGGCAAAGAAATGTTTAGTTACACCGCAAGCAACCTTCACAGATTTACTAGGCAGCAGAATCCAATCCAAATCTTTGGCCAGCCGAGGCTCTCCGTTGTCACACAATATGCATCGGCCATAAATTATTGAGAATTGATAAGAAGCCAGCACATGGGGCTCTTATCAGCTCCCCCCGACTGACACGATCAAGGCGAAGACGCGGCGAAAAAAACAATCACCGCAAATAATAATAATAAAAAAGAGTGGAGGGATTCCGACGCCATTACTGGCCTCCACACTTCCTGCTGCTTTTCCATTCACTGGGACAAAGGGTGGGCCGCGTTGTGTTAGATTCTTCGTCCGCGCTCGGCTATCTGACGCCGACGCCGCCGCGTGCGGGGCGGGAAAAAAAAACAACCGAAGGGGGCAGCGATATGACAGCTGGGCTGTGTGAGTGGCAGACGCCTTCGAGAGACTCTAGTGTCTCATGATGAAGTGGAGCGGTGTTACAGACTCCAGACAGAACGCCGCTCATCTCCTCTCCTCTCCTCTCCTCTCCTGTCCTCGCCTCTCTTCGCCCCGGCCGTCCGCGGGCGTTAGAAGGCCAGTGCTGTGGACTGGCGAAAATGATCTGTTTATGTGGTGTCTCATTATTTCTGCAGCTGAGGGAAACGATTCTGTAACTCGAGGAATGAGTCTCTCAGGCAAGAAAAGTATAGCAGGAGGGGAAAAAAAGAGAGAAATTATGTAACTTTAACTCAATTTGTTTTTGCGTGCTTTTAAGTGCATGGATTCTCTTGAATGTGTACATCTAGTGAATGCCCACAACATGACCCCAAATCTGTTTATCTTATGCAACCACTCCTCACATCCCCAATACAAAAATAAAGTTGGAACGCTGTGTAAATTGCACATAAAAACAGAACGTGATAATCTGCAAATCTCGTAAAAACCCGTAGTTAGCTGGGAAAAGGACATAAACAGTAAAGTGACAAATTTGACTACTTCATGGAAACTATAAACTCATTTTGCATTTGATGCCAGCAACACCTCGCAAAAAAAGTTGGGACAGAGGCAACGGAAGGCTAGAAAGGTTGTGTAACGATAATGGAGAAAAGGAAATGCTCCATTCATAAATGCAAGTCAAAATTCAACCGTACAAAGAAACAACCATATTCAGACATGATACAGAAACGCAAATGCTGTAGTTTTATCTGGGCCCGAGCTCATTTCAGATGGACTGTGGTAAAGTGGGAAATGGTCCGATGGTCAAAATGAGTCATTCTTTGGGGAACTCGGTGACTCTGTGCCCTCTGGGCTAAAGAGGAGAGGGACTCTCCAACTTATTAGTTATTAGGTACAAAAGCCTGCATCAGTGATGGTATGGGAGCGCTTTCACGCCTAAAGCCTACCTTACACTGACAAGATTTGGGAAAGATTCTTGTAAGATTGTAGTCTTTTGAGTAAAGCTTGAATGAGGAACATTAGTTAAAAGACTACAATCTTTCAAAAATCTTTCCCAAATCTTGTCAAAGTCTGTCAGTGTAAGGTAGGCTTAAGGCATGGGCATCTTCCACATATGGCAAGGCACAATTAATGCTGAATGATGTATAGAGGTTTTGAGCAACATGTGCAGCCATCAAAATGTTTTTTTTTTCATGGAAGACCTTGAATATTTCAGGAAAACAATGGCAAACTGCATTCTGCACATATGACAACAGTATGGCTCCATAGGGGAAGAGTGCAGTCCAGACCTGTCAAATTGGGTGCAAAATGGAATGAGAAACATGCTTAAGAAGACCTCAGACTGTTGAGCAGCTGAAATCTTATATTTGCCAGGAATGAGCCATCATTCATTCTCAAAACTCCAGGAGCTGGTCTCCTCAGTTCCTAAACATTTACAGAATCTTGTTAAACGAAGAGGTGAACCAACACAGTGGCAACCATCCCTCTATCTCAATGTTTTTTGAGACGCATTGCTGTCATCAAATTCAAAACGATCATATCAATATGTTGTCTTTGAACTACTCTCAATGAAAGAAAGGGTTTTTGTTTTGGGTTCTGCTTTTTATCTATATCTTACACAGCGTCCTAACTTGGGGTTGTAATCAGACTAAGTCAACTGAGATGGAGAACCCTGTTCTCTTTTTCAGAGTCACTTCCTGTGGCACATGCAGGACATGGGTGGGAACACTGATAAGCATTCATAACACACACATCTGTCGTGTGTGATAGTCTACCAGATTTGTCATATTTGTGGCGGACTTGCATTATTTCACGACTACGTGTGGCACATAATATTATCCTGACATGTTCAAAAACAAAACCACACACACACACACACACACACACACACACGAGAAATCCTCAATATCTCAGATGTCACTCTGAATTACATGCATGCAGGGGTCATATATGCTGAGGTTTCTGAACAAATGTTGCCGCTGTCTACCCCCAGCCACTCGATCACACACATCACCCCCCCCCCACACACACACACACACACACACACACCATGTTCAACCCCCCCCCCCCCCCCTTTCCAGAGTGGGGTGAACAGCACACTAAGCAAGATACACCAGGACCTCCGCCGACAGCAGAATAAAAGACGTAATCCTGTTTCCACAACCAGCTGATAAAACGACGACCAATTCACCCTTTATCTCCCCTGATTCATCACTGTGGCAAGAGCTGTCAGCTCACATTTGTGCAACGGCACATTATTTAATGCCACCGTGCGTCTGTCATTGTGCAGGGGTCCACTATCGCCCACTGACATAGTGCACAAGGTAACACAAGCCTTACACTGAATGACTTGTTTATATCAGGTAGTTATACTTGTGCACTGTGTGTTCAGTGGACACATTTAAGTTTAACGTATTCAGGAAACATCAATATCCCAATCCCCCCCTCTCTCGATCTGAGTGTCTGGAGTGAGAACTTTCCCTTAGGCCAGGCAGCAGTGGATCGGCAGTAATTATTCCTGGTGTCATCCCGGATTGACTAGATGAAGATGGTGTGCGTTATATAACAGATAAGGCATGTTCTCCCCTCTAATTGAATGTGTCAGTTCAGTGGTCCCCAGACATGGCGAGTCCGCTGCAACTCGGAATGTTGTTTCAAGGAACATCAGTCAGGAACATCCACTCCCAGAGAGATTGTTGTTTCATTGTTGTTGTTTCAAGGACATACAGTCAGAATCTGACATTTTTTGCTAGCTGTTTTTTCCTGGTGGGTAAACAGATTAGCATCCAGCTAATTGCCTGTCGCTCATTAATGGCTTCATGTGACCACGCTAATGAGTCAAGTAAAAATCGTAGGCCAGTGTTTTTTTTCCCCTTCTGGTCACTGCCCAGTGCACTGGCTGTGTAGCATGTGTCATAACTGGCCCCCGACGAGCAAAATATGTCTTCATTAAAAAAACAGCTGGGTCAAAGTTTACCCGCAGCCGAGGAACGCACTTGGTGCTGACAGCATAATCGCGAGCACGTCTCTTAGCAACCCCACCAGCAGAAGTTCATTGACAATTTTTAATGAAAGATGTGGAGGATAAGGCAGGATTTATTGTGTGCCCAAACAACCCACCGCTCGCATCAGAAACTGTATCCTCTGCCGCCGTTTTGGGGTGGGGGGGTGGAGGGGGGGGGCGCTGGAAGGGGGAAGCTTTGTCTCCTCTATCCCCTCAATTTGGCTGTCACAATGCCTGTGGCTCGCTCGCCAAGACAAACGTTTTTGCATGGCACCGTAAATATATCTCTGCGTATCAAAGAGGGGCTAGGGGGGTGGGGTGTGGTGTGTGTGTGTGTGTGTGTGGT
>NC_085014.1:9664433-9669433 GCF_963854185.1 Sardina pilchardus | reverse complement strand
GGGGGGCTTCCACCGGGAAGCCAGATAGCAGTTAAGTTAATTCAACCAGAAAAGACACTGCAGCTGTCTCCAGAGAACCAGACTCCTCACCAGCAATGGGATTTGCAGAAAAAAAACAAATAAATAAATAAACATAATGCAGAGTGCAGATAGACATCTTGGAATTGCGCTTATCATAAGGTGGGGTCAGACAAAATGCCTGTGGAAATCTCTCGTCCAGAAAACATACATTTATATGTGTGTGTAATACTGTATGTATGTGTATATATATATATGTCTATATACCAGGAGGATTATAATGTCAGAGAAATATACTTATAATATAAGTATACTGTATAAGTCGCTTTGGATAAACGTGTCCAAATGGATACATATAAATGTAAATGTTTTCATGATGTTCATTGTTTGTTTGTTTGGTGGTGGTGTTTTTATTTGAATCATGTCCCATGTCCCCTAAAAAGTAAGACACCTGTGAAAAATCTTGTTGGTCCTTCAATTGTTTTATACATCCTTTGATTTTTTTTTTCCAATACAAAAGAATCTCTGTTTTGTTCGAGTGCCGTCCTTGACTACGTTCTCTCTCCTTCTCTCTGAGGCTGCTCTGCTCGCTGGTAAATGAATATAGAGTCTTGCCTGCCCAGCTGACATTAAGAAAACCCCAAGGACAGAGACACCAGGATGCAGGGGACAGAAGCAAGCACTCACTCACAAACAGAGCATCTGGACACTCTTCTTTTCCAAAAGAGCCCCCGCTCTCTCACAAAAATAAAAAACAAAAATACACACCACCAGAACTGCAGAAAAAAAAAAACATAACACACACAGTCTCTGTGAAAAACCTCCACCAAATCCAAGGAGGACCATACAATATTTAACACATAAAGGCCATTAGAGAGAGTGGTGACCTTACACTGAGGCGTGGAGACACAGACACACACAGACACACACACACACACACACACACCACAGTCTGCTCATTCCCTCTCTCTCTCTGGAGTGACCATGGAATTGTTGAGAAATTTGGTTGTCCTTCCGCCTGACTGAGCACCAAATGTATGGCAGCTTGAGCTGAGATGAGTTGGGCCGTGCAGTCCAGTATGCCTTAGATGAACCCCCCTAATCCCTGGGGTCAACTGACAAAAAAAGAGCCCACAAAATGAATTTGAGCGCAGCAATTGTCCTTGAAAAGAATTACATAAAAAAAAGAAAGAAGAAACAAAAACATATTCTCATATCTTGGAGAGGAAAAAAGGAAGAAAATACTCAAGAGATTATGCTTTTCTGCCTTCAGGGCCCTGCATATGTATGTGTGTGTGTGTGTGTGTGTGTGTGTGTGTGTGTGTGTGCGTGCGTGCGTGCGTGCGTGTTGGGGCACTTCAATTGAGACCCCCATAAAAGTCTGCCTCACCTTGGATGTACACTGAGAGAGTGAGTGTCTGATCCCACACAAGTGATTTATCCCAGTCGGTAAAAAGCAAGGCTATGGCCCAGATGGAGGGACTCGTGTTTATGAAGACATATGAAGACAGGCCATGGCTCCCGATTATTGGATTGATTAGTCCCCCTACTACTGTTGTATATACTGTACCCCTTGCCATCGCTCACAATTGCATGAGCATTAATTATGCCATTACATTGTCCCTCCAAGTGAAAAGGCCAACCTGCTTAGCTCTACAGCGAGCCCTTTATAGGTGCAACTTCTCTATCGGATACCTTCACCACTTAACGAATTAAACTCCACGGGTGTAATCAATTCCAGGTACGTTACGTCCAAACCCTTCTGTGCTGTGGAGAGTTCACTGGTGGGAAACTAAGAACGTTTTTTGTCGTGTCTCTTACCTGCATTCCGAAGCTTCTTGTTCCTGAATACGGAGAGAATTACGAGAAGATTGCCGATTATGTCAACTACGATGGTAATGATCAGCACGCTGGCTAGCGCTGTGGTCGCGCCGAGGGACACAGGCTGCACGGTCTTCTGGCTCTCGTTCGCACTACGGGACACGCAATCTCCAGTGCTCACGTTTGCATCAAGATCCATAACAAAGATAATGAGTCTCCGTCGATAGATATTTTCACAACAGGAACTTATATGGCGAGCTAACAACTTTTACAATGATATAACTCTGCCCCCCACTTTCGCCCCTGCTGAATTTCCATCACTAACATCTTCCGGAGATTGGTAATTAAAACGGCCAATCAATTAAACGCAGCCCCCAGCTAAAACACAATATCCTGATCGTCGGACAGTAGTTTTCCTCGTGTGATTTGCTCTGGGCTGCAATAGCTTATCTCCTGTCGATGAAGACATCCTTGATGAACCGATCTGTCCAGGAGGACGCAACTGTACCGTGTGCGTAAACGGAGCTCGAACGCCTTCTGTGGAGGCGCACGCTGTACCCGCAGCTATGATCAGGCGTGTAGTTCATGATCATATGCTGAAGTTGCCCTGCACCACCGCGACTGCATTCAAATAACTTCAAGCCCCACAGACACGACGGCTATGCGATGCGTTCCATGGGGTGCGTGCACACAGCTTGCTGAGGGTTGAGGATGTGGCCAGGACACACGTGTTTGTTTTTCATTACACCAGATCAATTGTAATTCCGTTTCCAATGAATAGCTTGCCAATAAAATTATCCTACTGCTTTGTTTTTCTTAAATGTGTCTTCAGTGTTTATATTGAGAGAAGCCCACATTTAGGCTATACGTGAATGCACAGCTAAGGTTAAATTATTGGACATAATCAACAAACACAACAGCCATTGCCATCAAAGTGCCAATCAATTTACCCAATCACTGTGGTGAAAATAAGTAAGCTAATAGCGTTCTCGCTCGCAGTCTGATGAGATGGCTTGTGCATGCTGATGGCGTCCCCGGGTGGTGTAGACGATTACCTGCAACTGTCCAGAGTCCACGGTCATTCACAACGGATGTTGACAGCGGGAGGGGAAAACAGCAACAAATTAAAATACAAATTAGGGTCATAGTCAGTTCAAGCTAAGGAAATATACAAATTACTCCTCGGCCTTCTCTTCTGTCTTTTCCCAGTGTAGCTATGTTGTTTGGCAACTTGCCTTTTTAAAGGATTCTTGATAACACACAAGCCTGCCATTGACCTTATGGTCTGTTCGGTGTAGTTTTACTTCAAAATTACACTTAACGGTTTTGGAACCAAAACAAAATAATGCATTCAAAATCTTTAGATCACTCAAAGTCTGTTTTTGTCTGTTTTGAATTCTGTTATTCAATGTCATTCTAAATTAAGCTGTAGCTCATCATTTACGACTGTTCAAGCTGTAACCCAGGGAGAAAAGCAGTAACAGACGCACACTTCCACTAACAGTAGGCTATATGTGAGCCTGAATGATTGGACAGCCGACATATTCTATGGCTTTTGTATAAGCCTACTGGCTTCACATAATGATGCCAAAGGTCAGTCTAAGTCATATTATGTGTGACCCGTTCGCCAGGAATGTGTCTGAGTGCTGAGATCTACAGAACAGGAATCGCTCCTGGAGTTCTTGCAATCAGAGGAATGCGGCTTGGAGAAGATTGATATGCATTATCGTTCCAGCAATCTAAGGGAAAAGAAAAAAGAAAGACAGAAAAAAAGCGATGAAAAAAATCAACAGGAAAGAACCGCATGTGTGTCTTGGAAGAACGAGTCCGATAGGTCTGAAATCTGTTTTTCAGTGACACTTTAATTTCACGGCTCATGATTGGATAATCCTTGACATTAAATTTAGACTATGCATTTTGGGACTACTGCAAGGACTCCACAATTGCTCATCTGTGCTTATATGTCAGCATATCTATATAATCTTCTGCACATATAGGCCTAGTATACCCTCCACTTTCAACCCATACTTAATTACTTTCAACTTTCTCCAATCAATTAGCATTTGGCCATCCGGTCTTCTTTACAACTGACCATTAAATTGAACCAAATTGAATAAGGAGAGCTAGTCAGCTTTGACCTTGCTGTTTTTCAAGCCATCTATTCTATAGCCAGTTGTCTGTGAGTCTCCTATAGATGCTGCAGTTCAAGGGTGTGTCTACAGAGAAAACAATTATTACTTTCAGCATCACACCCCTTAAGAACATCATAATCATCAGAGATTTTTTTTTTTTTTTTTAAAAGGTAAAAAGTATTGTACATGTTTTGAATGATTGACAAAAGAAAAGTGTGAGAACTTTCTCAGAGAGACCAGCTCTGAGAACGGCACTCTTAAAGGTGACACTGAAATTAAAGATTCATATTTGCCATTAGTTTTATAGCCCAGCCAAGGACCCAAGGGGTGAGGTCGCAGTCATTTGCATAAATAACCATTCTCTGAAAGTTTCCACCTAATTCTTCAGTCAATTTCATGCTGGCTGTAAATTACTTTTCCGAAATCATAAAAAAAAAGGTATATTGAAAGGATTAAGGTTTTAAATGTTGCATGACAAGGTTTCACATCTGATTTTTCTTCATCTTTTTGTGTTATGCTAGAGACACAAGGGGCCTTCGTCAAACCTGATTTAGTGAAGAAAATGATTGGGACAGGGCCGGGACAGGCGAACTAATAAATTCTAAGAATTACTTTGAGATAGATCCCTTTCGTGACACGGGGGATCACATCAAGTTGAGGCTATCTATTTGCTAATGGTTGTTTGAGATGCTGCGTTTAGAGCGAGCTCAGGGGAATTTACCGGTGATTTCCCACGTGGCCCCTGTGCCCATAATCCTGAACGCAGCCACTGAGAAATATATCACTCTCGAGGTGTGCCTGCAGAGAGACGAGAAGGATGTCCTGGATCTGATGTCCTGAGCTCCAGTGAGCTATAATTTTGGAGGAGGGCCCAGGGAAGGAGCTAGAGAAGGGGCAGCTTCCCAGGTGCCGATACGAGTGCAGTCCCAGGTTTCATTTGGAGGGGTGTCCACTTAAAATGTCATTTAACCGAGGGCCACAATACACCCCTTCCCCTGTGTGCTAACCTGTCGCTAGTGGCTACTATTC
>NC_085014.1:9651933-9659433 GCF_963854185.1 Sardina pilchardus | reverse complement strand
CGAGTATGATCCTCTTTGTGGAACGAACGGCGTGGAGTATTCCAACGAGTGCATGCTGTGTCTCCACAACTTGTGAGTTGTTATATGGTTGCATAAGCATCTAATGTCAAGTGTTAATGAGGAGATCATATTATCATAGAAACTAGCACGTAGACCTGGTTTCAGCAGATGGGTCCTAAGTGTTTTCACGATGCCGACGGATTTCATGTGTATCTTTATCTCAACAGCGAGGCGAAGGAGAACATCTTCGTAAACAAAAAGGGTCCGTGTTAAATCCAAGGTCAACGACCTCATCACATGTCCTACATGTCAACGTCAAGTCTTCCCTGAGGTGTACTGGTGGTTCACGTGGGGAAGCTCATGTTAAAACATGTTAACTAAAGAACTATCTACCTTTCTACTGCACGCCCACTAACTGTTGACTATTTTCCATGGAATCCATGGAATCAATTTCCATTAAAGACATGTATTTAACCTTTTAATTTTGTGATTTTAGTGTGGAAAACCAGATTGACGTTTTCACTGCGCTTTAACACGTGTGAAGATTGCCCAGACTTGCTTAGTAGGCTAGACCAAATGGAATATGTTTACAATTCTTTTAAGTACTGTTTCGTACTTCTGTATACCCCTTTTTAAAAATAAAAAAGTTAAACCCTCGGTGTAGTGTTTGCAGTGAATTACATCGTAGGATACAAATATGAGAGCCCGATGCAATGACGATGCCGTAACACAAACACATTAGAGGTGACACACAGAATATTTAATGTGTAATGAGTCAAATATATTCAAATGTACAAACACTACAAGCAATGGCAAAAATAGAACCACACTAGAATTTAACTGTACAGCGGACAGAGGCGAAGAGGACACAGAGAGAACCACTTGGTAAAGGCTGACCTCTAGCGTTCATTTGTACGAATCGCACTCTCGCATCTTCAAAGTATCATTTGGAAATATATGTAGATTTTTACAAGCACACAAGACAAGATTTACATTCACAATTGATTAGGTTTGCTTGCCAACCCTGTCCTGAGAACATATTTGAAAAGTGTCTGTTTTACAGCAGCTTTGGTTGTGAATTTGATTATTTTGATTTCCAACACTGTGATGAAACAAGGTACAAAAGTCTTGGGACTGGGCACAAGCCAGTCTTGGGGTGAAAATAATTGTTCTCAGGAAAATAAGCCAGAATTAAAATAGCCTCGCTCCCTCATTTTGACTGTCTTAGACACATCTGAACAGGTCAGTAAATGCCTAGAGATATCACTGACAAAGTAAAACAATCACATGTAATGATAAGCTGAATTTCATTTGCAGTGGGCCTTGGATTTACGGCCATAAGCACATTGGCTCATATCCCAGTTTAGCAGGAATGCAGTGGGAAGACAATAGGTGAACCTTGCCATATGCCGAGTGGTTGGACGGACTCATCACTGAGGAGTAAGTGTTGCACTGAGCTTGTGAAGAACATCACCATTTGATTAGAGCACCCATGGAAGAATAGCTAAGGGTATTGTTTTTTTCTCCCCCCTGTGTGGATGCTATAAGCGCCCAACAAGTGAAGTTCTCTGGAATTTTGTATCTTTGTGTATAAATGTCATACTACCACCACTGTTTCTTCACCTCAAGCACAGTTGTGCCTAAAAAAAAATAATAAAATAAAACATAACGGATGTGAAAGGTAGTGCAATTTCTTTTTTCTTTTGCTAAGGCACCAATTTGAAACTGCTGTCGTACTGCAGGAACCACACACACGCACACACGCACACACACACACACACACACACACACACACACACACACACACACACACACACACACACACACACACCTGGCCTCCTACACAAAAACTTGCCAACACACTATCTGTGAGAAAGCTTCTTTCAGTAGTTTGTGCGTAGGAACTTTGTCCAGCTTCATACGAGCATGACTACCTAACAGCATACTGCAATGCTTGTCTCCTATTAACTGAACTGGGCCGGGTTTCCAGATTCGTTAAGAAGCTCTCAAGTGCTATGAACTTCTTAGGAGCATTCTTAGAACGTTCTTAGAGCGCTCCTAAGAAGTTCTTAGCACTTACGAGCTTCTTAACGAATCTGGGAAACCCGACCCTGCGCTTCTACTGTTAAATGAGCTTGATCTGTCATGCTGAAAAGCTAAGGCTGAGCTGCTGCACACTCACAAAGGGACGAGATGGTAGCTCTGAATTCCTGACGATGCAGAGAGAAGTAGCAAATCTGAAAAGGGTGCAGCGATCCGTTCTTTTTTTATGGTCATAAAATACAGAATTATGATGACGTATATAAATGAACATGTAGTATTTTACAAGTCATACAATTTGAAACATACATGTACAGTTTTGGTTAACACAATCATTTAACTGAATACATAACCATATTTATATATATTAAAACCACAACCAGGACCATGCCTCCTCCTCTGCCTTCAGCATCTCATGTCTATGTCAAACTACTCAAAAGTGCAACCAACATGCCAGTTTTCTCCTGTCCCAATCGTCACACTCTATACCTGCATCTGCCAAAGAAACTTTTCCAACCTTCGGAAAAAGGTTGTGTCCCAGCAGGAAACGTTCCCCCTGGACTGAATCCTCTTTCTGTTCAATTCTCTCATGCCATCCTATGTCCATTCACAATCAACTTCTTTGAAAGAAAATAAGAAAAGACAGAAAAATATATACACGAAACATAGAAAAAAATAGGATGATTGTCGTATTTGAAGTCATGTGCTGCTTCAAGGACAAAAGTTCCAAGATCAAAGGCACTAAAATACATTTTTTTTCCTGGGTACAAGACTGCTCGTAGCGGCTGCTCATGGCTAGTCATTGCCCTTGCTGCTTGCTGGGTCGGTTGCTACAACAACGGTTCCTCACCTTCGTCGTGCTTTGTCCACTAAACATCACCATGGCGACCATGCGGATCGCCTCAAATCAGTTCTCTCCAGAAGAGGTCTATTGATGACATAGGGGATAGTGGTGGTACAGTAGGTGCTTTTTAGGGGGACTGGGGGGTGGGTTCTCTATGAATCCACAGAGTCATTGGCCAACTGATGTGTGTGCGTGTGTGTGTGTGTGTGTGTGTGTGTGTGTGTGTATGTGTTAGGGGTAGGGGTACGGTCCTTCCCTCTGCCCCAGCAGTGGCATCACACACCGGTGGCATGCCAGGCTTTAGAAAGTAAAAGTCGAAAGACACATCTATTCGGACCCCTCACTAAAACCAGCTGATTCTAATGAGCACAACCCTTCAGCCAGTTAGTGAAATCACCTGTGTACCTACAGGGTGAACCAACACATGGTGCGACATGCTACTTTCTGAAGCCTGAGTTGTCCACCTCTGATCAAGGGCAGTAGTTCTTGGTGACGTCTTTGGTGCACCCCCCTCCACCCACCCCCAACCCCCCAAAGAATATCCCCTTGGGAATCAATAAAGTATCTATCTATGGGTGCCTCTCAACATCTCTCCTCGATCCTCGAGGGGCGTTCCCACTGATCTATAACTAACACTGGATAGACCATCCCATTGTTGCCGCCCCATCATTCTCTATCTAGATCAGTGAGGACGAGGACCGAGGAGGAAGGGAGGACGTAGAAAAGCCCAAATGAGAGGCACCCATGGTGCGACATGCTACTTTCTGAAGCCTGAGTTGTCCACCTCTGATCAAGGGCAGTAGTTCTTCTTGGTGACGTCCTTGGTGACCCCCATCCCCAACCCCCGCCCCCAACCCCGCCGTCCCCGCAAAAGAACTTCCCCTTGGGGATCAATAAAGTATCTATCTATCTATCTATCTATCTATCAAAGACCTCTCCCGACTACCGCGGTGGCCTCAGGACCTCAGGGTCGGTAGGTCTTGATGACGTCCTTGATGGGCCTCCTGCAGATGGGGCAGCAGGCGTTGATCTGCTTCTTGAGCTTCAGGCCGCACTCGTGACACAGGCACATGTGGCCGCACGTGTAGATGACCGTGTCCACCTCCTGGTCGAAGCACACCGTGCACTCGCCGCTCTTGCTGCCCCCGCCACCGGGGGGCGCCTCCGGGGAGGGGAGGGTGGGCGACACCGGCGGGCTCAGCGGCGAGCTCGGGGCGGTGACTGGTCAGGAGAAAACACGAGAATGAAAAAGAGAGAAGGAAAAATAAGGCATCAAAATAAAAAAAAAAACTGACTGGAAAAACTCATTGTAGATGTGTCATGTGTGCAGTGCAATGATTCAAGCCGGACGGCTATACAGGTTTTTTTTTTTATCTCCGGGGCAAAACTCGTAAATCCACTAACGTAAAAGACATAACTATGTGTTGTCTAGGGCAGGATGCTTTTAAGGGGCTAAGCAAGGAGCCTACACATCCACCCACGGTGAAGGACCTGCACAGGCTTGCTATGATAAATGTGGCCTGTCACACATCACATCACAAATGTCACCACATGACACTGCTTACAGTACCTGCTGTATGTCTCTGAGGTGACTAAAGAGCAAACCTCCTCAAACCTACCCTACCTGCTCCGGTTCCCCTTGAACACGTTATAGATTCTACATCAACAAACTCTAAGTCACACAACTTGCATGAATATGACACAAATAGTGAGACTGTTAAACATAATTAGAAAATAAAAACAGAGATTTTTTTTCTCCTTTATTTTCATTTCTTCCTTCCTTCCGCCATTCTACCACCTCATAAAATCATATTTATATATGATAAAAAGCTAAAAGGCTGTTTTAAAAGGCCGAAGGTCTCACAAAGTCAAGTGTTTTTTTTCCACACCAAGGAGCCTCTGATGGTAAAATAGGTTCTCTGCTGCAGAACACTGTGATGAAGTGCACAAGAGCAGGTCACAGATATATGACCTATAGTCTCCATATAGTCAGGTGGCTCTGAGTGAAATTAGCAGTCTCTGTCCCAGCACATAGCCACACCTGTGCTAGGTTAGGCACAACAGTTGGCCCAGAGAAGACTCCAAAGACCACCACCATCTAAACCGAAAGGGCACTAATGCAGACAGCTTTTAGTAGAACTTGTGAGAACCTTATGGCTTTTAGTAGAACCTGTGAGAACCAGAACCTTATGGCTTTCAGTTGTATCCTGTGAGAACCTTATGGCTTTTAGTAGAACTTGTGAGAACCTTATGACTTTCAGTAAAACATGTGGGAACCTTATGGCTTTCAGTAGGAACCTGTGAGAACTTCACAGGTTCTACTTCACAGCAGAACCTGTGAGGCATTGACAGAGACTAGGTCGGTGGTGAAGGAGACTCACCCAGAGATGACTCGGAGGCGGAGGAGGAGCGGTTGACGCTGAAGGCCAGGTCAGAGTCACTGTCGTCCGGTGAGCTGCTCTGCGAGATGGAGGGAGAGCTGAGGGGAGGGCTGGCCTGCAGAGTGCCTGTTCAGAAATGCAAAAAGAGCCTGTGATTATGAATGGCAAATGACAGTAACGAAATGTACTGATTTGTACTGATGTAAGGGTCCATTGTTTGATTAATATCTGAGAAGGGGATTGGGAGATGGGTGGGTTGGTATTGATGTTATTGTGATACAGCTTTTTTCATAACATTGTAATGCTTTGATTGATAATACAAAATATTGATTGACACTTAAAAAAGAACTGTTGAGAAGAGCAGCTCCTCGGTGAAGGATCTGGAGTTTTCCATTTGATCCTGCAAGAGATGCCGCCTTCCTTCCGGCTATTCTGTTAGCCTCCGCACTCTGCCCTGAGAGACTTTTCAGCACTGAGAGAGAGGCCCTCCGAGATGTGTTACATAATTGGGCCTGATAAAACTTCTGTTATTTTAGAACCGGGGCCAGCGGCCAGCAGCTTCATGACTGATCCCATAGTTCGGCTCGGCGGTGAGAGCCTGGAGGGGATGGGGCTGCGGGGGGGGGGGGGGGGGGGGAGTGATCCCATGAGCCTGGGCAGTGTCGCCCGAAATAAAGCCAAGCCAGACTCCGACTCGACTTGACTCGACTCGGGGGGGCCAGACTCGCCTAGCAGACGTTTCTGCTTTCTCAGAAAACGTCAGAGTGGAAAGACAACATAATAAACATCCCTCCGGAATGAGCGATTCTCATGGAAACAACTGACTTGAACCAAACGGCCACGGCTGGGAATATTCCGGTTGATTTAGTGCGAGTCAAGTCAGAGGGGGGGAGGAGAAACGAACAAACAAAAAAATAATATTTATGGTTATCAGTGTGTGTTTTTCATTACTTCATAAATCAAAGAAAGCCCCAGATTTCTTCCATCTGCATGTCAACAGCTTCCACTTCTCAACCACGGTGGACGTGCTCGACGTTTCCAATGAATGAGCTCAAACACCGCCCGTCCACCAGCGAACCAGTGTTTGGCCGGCGACTGTAACATGGATATGACTTGGCTTAGACGCAAATTAGAGCAGCTGCTCATCTGAATTATTCCCGGGACGAGGCTATTTAGACCGCAGCACGCCTCCGTGCAGCTCCGAGCGAGTGGCGTCAGAAGCACTCAAAGGCAGCAAAGAGCTTAAAATGCCCGACGTTCTCCGCCGCTATTGCGACGATCCCAACCATTGTCAAGAACGATTACTGCTTTGTTTTTACGGAGAGGAATAGATCGTGCAGCGCCGAGGGGGCAATTGGGGTCGAGTAGCTAGGGGAGTGTAGTAAACAGTGAGGCCAAACTACTCAACTCACTGAAAAAGAGTTTGTTTCTGTGTGTGTGAGTGTGTGTATTTGTGTGTGTGTGTGTGTGTGTGTGTGTGTGTGTGTGTGTGTGTGTGTGTGTCTTTGTGTGTGTGCGCCTGTGTGTGTGTGAGTGAGTGTGTGTGTGTTGTATCTTTATGTGTGCAAGTGTGTGTGTGTGTGTGTGTGTGTGTGATCATTTAATATCCGTGCTTTATTGATCTATAGCTGTCCTTTATATGGCGATTGTTCTTAGTCAACACATTTTCTTTTTTTCTTTGATGGCAAACTGTAAAAATAGCTTTAACCATGAACTTAACCTTGTTCTCTAATCCTCTTTAAGTGAAAGGCTAAATGAATGCAAAGGGCCCGTGGAAAACTTCTGCCAAAAGGGGCATTTGGAGCGCAGTGACCTTGCAGTCTGTGCAGTACAGGCTGTTTATTGGGTGTTTTATGATGACATGTTTGTACGTCACTTGCTCCATGTCAACACAGTCTCTCTTGTCTGTCTCCACACAATAAAAGTGACCTTATGTCAAGGAATGAGACTATTCCACGAGTACGCTGTTAAACGCTTTTCTTTAGCCACAGGAACTGAGGTGCTACGATTCTACGAATCCCTGGCAAACCCCGAGCCCCGCGACACAGACCAGATGCGATGTTTAGTCTTGCCCCTGACGTTCTTGGCAAAGCCCCCCGCCACCACCGATCACTCCCGCCGATCCATCATCCCTCCCTCGGTCCCTCTGCTTTTGCACTTGTGTAGTTAGGGGGCAGCCGTGGCCTACTGGTTAGAGCCAGAGGGTTGCCGGTTCGATCCCCGACCGGTAGGAAA
>NC_085014.1:9641933-9646933 GCF_963854185.1 Sardina pilchardus | reverse complement strand
CTATTTCAGTTCAACTCCCCTCGCTTCAACTCAACTCCACTGTATTTAGGCAAAATACCTTTCCACCTCCACATGAAGTGGCTCCATCCAAAAAGGAGACTTTTGAGGCTACGGCTAGTCGGCTACACTTAACCCTGCCCATAGAGCTGCTATCCATTCATCGCATAACATTTCAGTGTCTCCTTGGAGGTATACACTTGGAGGAGAAAAGTATCTTTATGAAATCATTATTTAGCTCTGTCCACGACTTCTTCTCTCCACTGAAGCAACTCTCTCCGTTTGTGAGGGCCACGCTCTGGAAACGGGGACAAAAAAACAAACAAGCTGACCCTCACTGCGATGTCCAAATAATCATCAGAAGACACCCAACCAATCACGGCAATGATCTGCCTGTCTGTCAGATGTCCTCGGAAACAAACAGAGGATGGAGTCTGGGTGGGCCTCCAGAGTGAGTGGGTGCATCCGTTTGTTTTTTTGGAGCTTCAGACAAAAATGCTGACTCTAACCCTACCTTAAAAGGAAGGCCTTGAGCCACTCTTTTTTGAGATGTTTTCCTTGCATAATGAGCTCTTCATATTGCTTCATGGCCCGAGCGTATTTCATCTTGCCATTCGTTAGACTACTAATGACAGCATCTTCAGCCTTAAAAAAACAAGCGCGGTTGCGTAACAAGCATGAATAAATCCATAATATACCGTATGAAAAAAAACAGAAGGCAATTCAGAATCCACAATTCTAGCATTCTTTGGCCCACAGTTTCAAAACAATTTGAGCAGTGGAGAGTCCTTTTCGGCCAATAAAGGCTTCTTTGTGGGGAAATGTTTAGGAAGTGGAGGCTTTTTATAGGCAGAAGAGTCATGTGTAGTTCTGTCCTCAGACAGTTCCAACTGTGGAACGGAACTTCTCACAGGATTCTTCAAATACATCAGCAGCTCTTCGTTCTGGGTGATAATACGGCTACTATATACTATTGTAAGAGCTGGGGACTTTTTTTGGCTGATAGCTTATTGCAATTCTCACGATAGTCTATACAATTTATAGTCTAAATATTAACACGCTTCCAGGAAAATATTCAAAACTGTTATGTAACTGAGACACAGATTAATGCGCAGAGAGACATCGTTAACCACTCTGAGTTCCACCAGTGGCCTGGAAAAGTGACGTCTTGTTTTACACAATCAACTTAAAAAAAAAAAAAAGTGGAAAAAGCTAACAGGAAGAGCCATTATTCATTCAACTCCACTCAATTCAAAGATTCACAAATCAATAGGTCACTTTGTTCTTGAATGAAGTCACAGCCACAGAGCATAAGCATTCACTCACTCGTGAAGTACAGCCACCCCCCCACCCCCCCCAACCCGCCTCCACCCTGCCCCCCACCCACCCCCTCGACTGTCCCTACTTACCCAGAAGCGTGACTTCCTGCGTGATGCCGTAGATGTCGATGATGGCCCACAGGGGGCAGCCGATGCTCAGGCCGCAGTGGAAGAGGATGGGCTCGCCCTCGTTGATGCTGTAGAAGACGCGGCCGTGCCGGTCGGCCCAGAAGGCCAGCACGTTGTCCCGCAGCGCCAGCCGCTCGGGCAGCGCCTTGGCCCAGTAGCCCGGCCGCGTCACCAGGTCCGGGCACGCGTACTTGGGGATGTCGGAGGAGGCCAGCTCGCCGGGGTCCAGGCTGGTGAAGCCGAAGCGCAGCGCGCCGCTCCAGCCGCTGTGGACGGCCGAGAGCCGCAGGCGCACCTTCTCGTAGAGGCGCACGGGCCGCTGGCTGAAGGTGATGCCGTTGCAGAAGCTGTTCTTGCGCGTGGCGCGGCGCAGGTGGGCGTCCAGGCGGATGTTCTTGCCCTTGGCCTGCGGGTGGAAGCGCGGGGGCTCCGGGCCCAGAGAGGCCGGCGGGGCCGACGTGCGGCGCTCCACGCCGTTGCCCGGCAACGTGTAGTACTGCCGGCTGACCACAGGACGGTGCTGCAGGTTCGCATCTGATGGGGGTGGGGGGGGGGGGGGGGGCGGGGAGAACAACAACAAAACAAAAGTCGTTTTTATTTGTCAACAGACCCATAAACACAGTCAGACCAAAAGAGAGTTCCCTTCAAACATGTGGGCCTGTTCTGAGAACAGACGAACACAAAGTTACCAAGTTCAATCCAGCCACAATTTTACTACAACATCTAAAATAGGATTTGTTTTATTCTGTTTCTGTGCTTTATAGTCAAACCTAGAAAAAAAAAAAAAAACACCAAAACGAACTGCACGCCGTTATAATTCACCAAATCTATCACAATAAGTGAATTTTGAGAATTTAACTGCTCAGTCCAACTTGAACTTTTCAATATCATTTCATTACGCACACCTCACATATAGCCGCCATTGTCAGTACCATCTCAACCGTGTCCTGTAAGACTTGAGAACTCGGACTTGGCCCCTAACCACCACAGCGACACCCACTTGGGATCCACACAGCAGGCTTGTTAAATTTGATAAAGCCCAGAATGCTGATTCATCCGGTTTTAAACAGCTCTTCGAGTTTCCTTTCCCACACCACCTCACAGCAAGACATGCTGTCAACCTCTGGAATAACATCCAGACGGACTGTTACACCAAAAACGACAAAAAAGAGGGGGGGGGGGGGCTTGTTCCCACACTGTCCCGTATCTCTCCTCCTCCTCTTCCTCTGTCTTACTCACTCGCACTCTTGCCCCGTTGATCTTTGGGTAAACTTCCCATCACCCCCCCCAGCGGGTCACTGCCGACACACACACATGGGGAAGTGTTCAGTCTTAACCCTGGGTCCCATATCCACAGGCTATGTGTGTGTGTGTGTGTGTATGTGTGCGTGTTTGTGTGCGTGCGCGTATGTGTGTGTGTTTGTGTGTGTGGCTGGGGGGGGGGGGGGGGGGCTCACCCCTTGAAAACAGTGGCATGTTCCAGGAGGTCTCCGGCTGGGTGACGAAAGCGATCTAAGACTCCCCATGGGGGCGTGACCGCATGTACCCACAGCAGCACGGCCTCTCCGGGACAGAAAAAGAACGTGGAGACCAACAACAGCACATCTGTCATTCTTAAGTGTGACTGACAGACAGGCAACCTCAGAACTCCCCCAAAAAAACACATGTTACTCAACACAGTACCACGAGCTCCACTTCACACAGAACTCAGCTCTCCGAGGACATGCTGGAGTTTTTCCCATCCTAACCCTTATGATTTCAATTGCCGCAACACTCTCACAGTCATCTCTCTCATAATAATATTTGGATGAACTGCAAAAAGGGTCATGTGATCCCGACTATTTTGCGACAACTACTTGCAAAGATAATGTACTGTATAGGTTACAAATAAAGATGTGACCCACTTTGTTTATTTCAAATGGATAATTGACATGTGGCCTTTGTTTTCCCTGTGTCAGGGTCCTAAGATAGAGGCTAAAGGCATGTCAGGCTAAAGCTGGGCTCTGTGACTGAGGCAATTTGTGGCTGGCCAAGAGCAATAGCTTGTCATCCGCGTCCCATTTAATCTTCCAACTCATCTGTTTTACTGCGTAGCGGAGGTCTCCGGGGGCAAATGAGATGCTTTAAAAGCCCATCAGGAGGCCTCCGTTTGAAAGGGCAACAATAAACAATGCACTACGCGACGGAGCATCGGCATGATCAAAATTCTCTTGCTCCTTTCGGAACAACAGTGATTATCTGTGTTGAGGCCTAAAGAGGCTGGGGCCGCGGGTCGCCGGGGTGGGCGTGGACCGTGGAGCGGAGGCAGGCGGACTCTAACGGGGAACATCGGCCCGGCCCTCGAACAATGCCACCAAGTTCACAATCAGAAAAAAAGGGGGTCATGTGAAATTATACCAAGTCTGTCATGTCCCGCATATTAATTCCGTGAGTCACGCTCTGGAGCTCACCCCCTGCCATGGGTCTGCAGTCTGTAGACGTTTGACTCAAAAAAGACTAAATTAGACTTTTTCCGGAGGATGATTAAGATCTTAGGTCAGGAGCTTGGCGAGGCAGTTTAAGCACCAGCGCCATCATGCCTGGTGTGCTCACCACCACACTGTTGCCATATCAGGGGACCAGACATAAAAGAGAGCTCTGACACTAATAGGACACTGGAAATGTGCACCGCTGCAGAACTGCAACCTGGACAAATCACCTCCTCTGGCATCCCTACTGATCCTATACATAGATCTCATTTAGATACGGAGAGACGGATGGAGATGTGTGCAGGTGAATGGGGCCCATTATGATGGTGGATTAAGGGGATAAAGCCGCTCGTTTTACTCCATAGACAAATCATTCCTTTCCGTCTCGTTATTAGGAGTGGCTCTGAGGACTGTTTACTAAAACTAATCTGCGCTGGACTTCTAGAAGCAAAGGATCAGACACCGCGCTCGCTCGGCTCGCTACACTCTATTTCCTTCTTTCCTCGTTAGGCGCTGGGGATAATTATACTATAAACTGTCATGCAACAATCAAGGAAGATACCTCCACAAAACAGCATCTGTAACGCCTCAATCAGCTCCAGCCGTCAAGACAGAGGCCATCTTATGCGAAGCGTAAACCTCGATGGCGTTGAAACACATGTGCTTGTGTATCTTAAAGTCTAGCATTTAATAGTCAAACATACCTTGACCTTATGGTTGTCACGCAACCAAAAATAGCAACAATTTTTTGTTTGAATTGAAGTTTGTATTATGCAAACAGTGCAACATAGTTTGTGTAAATGGCTATTGGGCAAGAAAAATACTATCATTGCACAAAATGAGTACATTTGGGACAAATGGATATATATGGGTTTGGGTGCCAAGTGTTTATATGAGTTTGGATGCAGAGCGTTTCTCCTGGTTATTACTGACTTCTCGATAGCCATGAATTCATGGTGTATGGATTCAGTAAAGCTGTAGAACAACTGTAATTTCTGTCCTAAACGTTCCTATGCTGAGGTTAGAAGGAGCATTTAGCGGCCATATTGGAACCATGTGTAGATTTATGTGGATTTAAAAACCAAAA
>NC_085014.1:9611933-9636933 GCF_963854185.1 Sardina pilchardus | reverse complement strand
ATGGCATGCTCAACAATAAAGTGGTCACACATAGACGACAGTTGACTAAATAAGAACTTTAGTCAAAGAGTATGAAACAATCAACGATAATGTTCAAAAGACACAGAACATACCGGGGGCTAATTTTCATTCAGTCTAGGGCTATTCTCTTATGTGTGTGGTCTTTTTGGTTTTGTATATCATTGGTGTTCCTTAATCTGAACCACCACATAGTGTTAAGCTTTCACTTTTCGCTGACAACGACTGGAAAATAAAGGAGAATATCACCAATGTCTTTTATTTTTAAGGACCGAGAAACACCTCATCGTTACACAAATCTGTAAGGAGTCGCATTCATGACTATGTACTGTTTTCACAGTAACATTTACAATTCGACTAATCCTGAGACAAAGTAGCATGGGAAGTAGTCTAAAACCATATGTAGAAGACACTCACTGCAATCAATAATAGGCTAAAAACCTAGATCATAACGGCATCAACTACATCATATGTAGGCCTACACTAATACATTAAATCATGTTCATTGTAGAATGATAACCTACACTAATTTATCCATTAACATGTTTGCATATGCTTCATCATCTTATGCAGAAATAAATAAATAAATAACGACCGAAAACGTCACCCACGCTGAACTGGGGGAATCACCACACTGACGTGCGCTGTGGAAAACGGTTTCTCACATAATACAGAATTAACGATGACAAACAGCCAGTGATCTACGTTGGATGGAAACCTGGCCGTCCCTGATAGCTAATAACCGCAAGCAGAAATAGTGTAACTCTTCAATGATTCTTTATGTCTATTCAGACCCTCGTGTGTTCCCACCTTATCGTTCCTCACCCACGCACGCACTCACCGCGCCACTCGCGCTGCAGAGACTCAAGACAGTTGTCGGGAGGGGTAGAGGCAAAGCATGGTACAGTAGGCTTCAAGTAAAGAAATGAGGGCGACCCATATTTACACACGCTCATTCTAACCATCTGCAATATAGACCCAAACATTGCATTATACACTTAGTTTATGGGTGACATATATTTTAAAAGCTTACCAATGAGCGGTTTGGGAGTCGTATTCCCCATTATTTCCAATAAGTCGTCTCCCCTGATGACAAGTGATTTCCTAATGTAATCATCCGTTGTCCATCCATTTAGGCTCGACAGACGAATTAAACCTTCTGTGATTTAAGGGTCGCGTACTTTTAATGTCATTCTCAACCATTCGCTTGGCGCGGCGTCTTCATACTGAAACGCTAACATGCTCATCTTATCTGTACCGACGCTGCGCAGCTCCCATAACGAGTCGCCCTTATTGGTGCACTGCCCCCTCCCCCCTCCTACAGTTTGGATCTTCTCTCACTTCTGCACAACTTTAAAGGAACCGCAAAGCGGGAGTGTATGGGCATACAGCAGAGTGTGCTCATCAGCGCAAACCCCATAAAACAGTAATTCAGCTGGGCAAAATATTCATTTGTCCATTATTTGATTGTTTTTTTCCTCATAACTCATTACATGCAAAGACGGTTGCCATCAGACTGAAAAAAAAAAAAAAAACACAGTTGTATGGCATGAAATGTGATAGCGTGTCAAGGCAATGGATTGAAACATGCCCTCAGCTCAGGCCATGGTGTGTGTACAGCTTTTGAGGGGAAATGTAGATGTATGTCGCAATGTGGCTCCCAGTATCTGAAACTGTGAGGAAATCTTCCTGGCTGGCCGTGCATTGTAAGCGGCCGGTCATATCCTCCCATCCCTGCCCACACCCAAAACGGACTGGCCAGCTGTCCAGGAAACAATGTATGGTGTAAAAGTAAAAAAAAAAGAAAGAAAAAGATACACAAAGTGTACCCCCTCACAGTCTGAACCTGCTGGGGTTTTTGTTGTTGGGGGTGCTTCTTTGGCATCTTTCTTACCCCCTACTGCTTACAAAGAACCCCCACAAGCTCACACCATCTCGGAGTATTCTTTTTTTTTTTTTTTGAAATACACAATCCTTGTAAGGAAATTACCCACCTCCCTCCCCCAATACCCCCATCCTCTTTCTCTGTGTGTGTGTGTGTCTCTCTCTCTCTCTGTCCCTCTCTCTCTCTCTCTCTCTCTCTCTCGGCCTTGACCAGAGGGATCCGCTCCAGCTGTATCCTGCCTGCTGAACCTGAGTCCGTCTCTCTCTGGAGCGCCGGGACAAACGGGCTGGCCCCCATAATCGCAGGCCCCGGGCCAAGGGCTATCCAGCCCCGAGCCAAGCGGCCGAGGGGAGACCAGCACCACATGATTACACAGTATGCAGTGTGTGTGTGTGTGTGTGTGGGATAGCTTAGATACATGTCTCATTACTGTGTGTGCGCATGTGTGTGTGTGTGTGTGTGTGTGTGTGTGTGTGTGTGTGTGTGTGTGTGAAGATACAGTGGAAGAGAGGAAGGCAAAAAGAAAAGAAGTTTGTGCAAATGACAATTACAGTATTTATTATGTATGTGTCTGCAGTGGAAGGGAGAGAAAGAGAAAGTGGGAGAGAGTTTGCATACAAATGTGTGTGCGTGTGTGTGTGTGTGAGTGAGTGAGTCAGTGAGTGAATGAGTGGTGCATAAGAGAGATAAAGAGAGTGAGAGACATTGTAGGATAAGGAGACTTCATTGCTCCATTTCCATCTGAGTGATCTTAGCAAGCAGTGATGAAAAAAAACCAACCATCAGCCCAGCAGAAGAAAGCCCAGCTGTGCTTGATGTCATATTGTGTGTTAATGCAATCACTTTCAGTAGGAGTACTCTGATGCAATCTTTTCCTAAATACCCCACATCACAAACCTGGCCACAAAGAGATCCCCGACAATTCAATCTTCGGCTTGTGACCTATTTAGCAGATCCAAAAACAACACTTCATTTTAAAAACCAAGCTGACTTTCCACTTGGGTTGTAGGGAAAACATGAAAACTTGTCACTTATCGGTACATATTACAATGTCAGGCAACAACAATGTAAAAGTCATTCTCACGGACAAATTTAGAGGAATCAAAGCTATCTGAAGAGACTGGAAATAAGGTCAAACTAGATCCCAAGAGGGTGTCAGAGTGTCAGAGCAAAATGTCCCATGAGGGCTTTGTCTGAAAAGCTAAGGAGGGGGCTGCTGGGCTAATTATAGCCTCGTGAGGAAGAATAAAAAAGTAAATAAAACTGAAAAAATAAACTCCTTCTTTATTCTCTGCCTGTCGGTCTGTTTGTTTTAACAGGAAGCGGTGGCCCACACGAGCTATGGACAAGATGAGAGGCAAGCCTGAGGCAGAAGCAAAACAAATTGAAAAAAATCCTCGACACCCATGTCACAGGCTCTGAAAAAGAGGAGGGGCTGAGAAACAGCGACGCAGGAAGTGTGCACTAAGCCGTGATTGAGATCGCAATCAAGCTCTCGGAGTGCAACCTCCATATCTTCAAAACAAGAGTTGGCTGGAAATGATATGTTAATTTGTCTCAGGAGGGGACGATGTCGTATTAACCTTAAAGGCCTCAATCAAGCTTTCTGTGTGCAGCCTCCATATCTTCAAAAAGGAGCCCAAGAATTTGTTGGGAAACCTCAAAACGGGAGTATGTCTTAACCTTAAAAGCCTCTGAGGTCTATTTTTAGACTGCATTTTTGTCCTAATAAGAGCAAATGAAAACAAACCATTCTGTTTTTTTTTTCATGTTCAAAGGCCAGTAGAGTTTCAAGTACATGTCCTCTGGTTGTCCTTATCTGGAGATTTCTCAAGACATCTAAACCACGAGCAAGACAGTGTATGTAGATGAAAATGTGTGTTCCTCAAAGGGAAGCATTAGGCCATGTTTGCCAGGGCTACATTGGCCCAAATGACTTCTTCCAAACAAAATGGCAACGGTAAGCCGTGCAAAGCTTAATCCTTTGATTAGTTTGAGAACGTGCCATTTGGAAGTCTCCCTGCTGAAAAGAACCTGCAATGTCTAGCCAATTGTTTCAGTCCCATTTTTCAGGAAATGATTTAGTGGCATCAACAAATTGAATGATTTACACGTGTTTCCTGTGTAAAGACTTGGCAGTGTTCACCAGGGAGACAACATGGCATCACACATCTGCTTCAATGCACAACATGTTTTTTTGCTGAATCAGCTATTCCTTTATGTGTGCTGCTGTCGTGCAACCATAGCACATAGTTCCGTATTTAAGCTGTGAGCAAAACTAGCGTTTCTGATCAACTGAATTTGCTACTGTGCATTAGACACTGTCAGTCCCCCGCCCCACCACCCCATTCTCCATTCAATCTATGAATACACATGCAGACTAAGTAAAGCGCAAAATAAGCATAGATAAGCAAGATGAGGAGGTAAGACAATACGCACTGACCACATCAAAATATCATCTGCTGATATCAGACACCAAGGGCGTCCCCGATATACATTTCGTTACAGTCATGTGGTGCATATCACAGTTAGTGATATGGCAGCCAGTAAAAGAGCCGCTCCATGTGACCAAAACAATAAACGGATGAGAGAATGTCAACACCGTCCAAACTTATCTGGTGTTTCGTGAGACTTAAACGCATTTCGTAGCCAGAAAGGAAGGCTGCCTCATCAGCCATAAACCGCATTAGCACAGAAATGTCACTCCGATTTCTCTATGAGTGAGGGTGAGGGGTGCTGAGGGCAGATCTATGAGGAAGGTCAGTCTGGAACACATGGTGACTCATATAGCTGGCTAGGCAAAAAAAAAAAAACACACACAAAGTAGGCAGAGGACAGTGAATACATAATGTCAAACAAAGTAGGACTAAAACGCAATTCTCATGTAACAGCGAGTCTCAGAGCGAAGCTCCTTCTGACGAAGAGCGTCGAGCGCTCCAGTCTCCGTGAGCAGCCCTGGCATGCTTCACAGCAACCGTTGCCATGCGGCAAAATGACTTTTCCCTTGGATCACAAAAGTGTGAGATCTGCAGTATTTTAATTCCCCTTAAGTTTTTCTTTCTCTCACTCACGTCTCTCTCTCTCTCTCTCTCTCTCTCTTTCTCTCTCCCTCTCTTTTTTTTCCAAAGGCACTCCAAACATGCCAAGCAGATGGCGATGAGAGAAAAGACTGTTTGTCTCGGCGGTGCGCTGCAACATGGGCTCATCCAAACCAGAGCTCGCAAATCTCATCACAACGTGAGTCATTCGCCCAGCCACCCTCAAAGAGAAAGCTTGCATTCATATTCGTTTCGAATGCTTCAGGACTGAAAGAGAGACAGCGAGCAAGCGAGTGAGAGTGAGAGTGAGAGAAAGAGAGAGAGAGAGAGAGAGCGAGCGAGCGAGAGAAAGAGAGAGAGAGAGAGAGAGAGAGAGAGAGCGCAAATATACATCCATGTCTGATTGAGAACCATCTCAAGTGGATATAAGCGATCAGGCAGGCCACGCAATGTGGTTCTACTCTAGGGGACTGGTGCACCACCTTCAGCCTTGAGTCTGTAAGTCATCTCCCTGGGAGTCGGAGAAATATATCGCTGGAGTTGGGGGCCAATTTCATAACAAATCATGTCATCTTGAGTAACCCCCCACCCACCCCCCCCACCCCCCCTAAATCCTGTCACATCTGAAGCCCCCGTGTTTGACAAACGCATTGTTTCAGCTAGGTCTTTAGTGACGGGGCCACATGTAAATAGTGCCCAATTAAAGTTGTTGATTTAAATATCGCAGGGGCCAACGTGGCTTCCTTATCGGAGCCAGCGGAGGCATTTGCTTCTAATTGGCGTCATTTCGAAAAAGGGAATTCTTGCCATGTGTTGTGTGTGTGTGCCTCGGCAGATTGCTTTGATTAAGGACGAGAAAAAAGGGAGAAAGAAAACGAACGCGTAAGACAACCGAGTTTTTTTGCGGTGGAGCGGAGCGGCCATGAACGTGTTTTTTTGTGACTCTCGGAATCGAGTCATCTGAAGCCGAAACGCAGCGCGAGGGAATCGAAAACACTTGTCTGGAGTGTGTGCGTGTCTTGACTGACACCCAGGCACAGCGATGTCAAATGGGCAGGGGCCCTCCGTGGAGCGCGAAACGACTTTCGGGCGGAAAAACAAAACACGAAAAACCTCAGCCCGGGCCTGGCCGCACCGGAGGGACCTGGGGTTTACAACTCGGGCATTGTTTGTGTACCGACTGTGGAAGAATGCGATCCATTCATGTCATCCATTGTGTTCAGGGCACATCATAACACTGTGGCATCATTATGGTCTGGTCTTATCCCTAACGTTCATCTCGGAGGAGGAAAGATTGTGAAGAATGCAGCGCTATTTGTGTCCCACGCCGGCTGTTGTGCTTGTCACTCTTCGTTTAGGAACACCATACCGTTTGATTGATGACATAAACACACATCTCCCATGGCTGTGGGGGCATTAGGCTGGGGCCTCGCTTTAAGACATTCAGGTCTCATAACGGCATCAGATAAACACCCAAGCATCCGCAAGGCCTCACTTTACCGCTGACATCCACTTTGTCTGATTGCATGATGCGGAGGGGGGCACCGTCTAACATGTTACCCACATGTAGTTAAGGGGTCACCCCATCCATCCTCCATCCTGCTGCCGTTTTACCAGATGTCGGCTAGTCACGGTGCTTACTTCCCCACCGCCGGCTTAATGGAGATGCACAGAGGATGCCCTGCCAGGGAAGCTTGAGGAAATACTTGGTGCGCCACAAAAAAAAGCAAACAAACAGTTTGTTTTCCTCTGGGTTAAAGGTCTTGGCCCTGGACGGAATGTGATACTGGCCTCTGTGCCCTTTGCTCATAAAAAATGCACTATTTTTAGCCATCATTAATCTGAAAAGCCTTTTTTTGCTACCGTTTAGCATGAGTAGCAGGCTACTGTGTGAAAAGCTGATTACTAGATGAGGAAGGCCATCCACTAAAAATATAATTTCCCCTCTTTTCCAAGTCCAAAGAGAATGTTTTATTACTGTATAACCCCATCAACATACCAATTCAATCAACTTGATTCAGTATAATCTCATTACAAACAAAGAGTGCTGATGTCAGCAAAGTAATAAAATCAGTATGTCAAAGGTCAGGGTGTAGTTCAAAAGAGATCTCGTTTGGCTGTGCTGCATCTGCTGGAGTGTTTGCCAGTGCTGGGATGTCAAGGTCGTGTCCTCTTTGCATGACACACCACACACAATGAGAGTCTTCTCTCCAAGCCATAACGTGGTCACTACCCGATCGGCATGTGCCAGAAATAGAAAAGCTCGCTGGTCCATCCCCAGCTAGCAATTCAGTCATACGGGCTAGGACGTGCTTACTACTGTATATCAGCCATAAAGCAGCCCGAGGATATGGGTCGCGCGACTCGCGCGTGTGTCCAAGACCTCAGCTATACAGTGTTTTCCATGGGTCCTCTCTCCAACTCCTTTCCCTATGTAACCCTTTACCACTGCTAAAGGGCCAGCTTTTGTGTTTTGTGTAAATGGGTTTTGAAGTTCAAAGTGATTTGTATCATTATTCCTCTTTGAATAGGGTGACTCACCTTGCATTGTGAGGCTGATGCCAGAATGAAAGTGAATCGCTGTATGTGGTCAGACACCCACACAAACAAAACATACAATTTCAAAGGAAAGGCCCTTTTATTCGGTCACTCCGGGGTAAGACTCCAAATGGCGCCTTCGTCCGCAAATAAATCTAAACACAGAAACCTATACCACATATTGATGCGAACAGCTCCAAGCAGCAACACCGTGAGTCATAATGGCGCGAGTAAAAGAAGAAACTTCCACCGTATAGACCAAGTACAGTGTTTCTCTTTGAACTCAGGACCGCCTGCTGATGCATGCATAGCAATACCACGCTCCAAAGGAGAATTTTCACTTCTAAGAAACGTCTAGACATGACGAAGACGAAAGGGATGCTTTTATGACGAGGCCGACGGAATGGCTGAGATGCTCGAGTAAGCTAAGCTGCCACATTCAAGTCGCTGTGTCCTCGAGAAGGGGAGTTTTCAATCCCTTGTCAAGACAACAGATTTATGTCGCAAATAGATGGCTAATAATAACTCCGTGGATTCAAATTCCTTGGAAACGTAACAACAACATCAGCAGTATGCATGCATCCACTACATTGTAAAACGGTCTTGTCAGCTTAAACCTTTAAGCCTGAATGTCGTTATAAAATAATAAGAAGGGAGAAAGTTGAAGGAATGTTTGCCAAAACTCTTTGTTTACGAGTTCAATGCTGTTCCCAACCTTATTGGACTCCCATGCTCAGATGCTGGAATATAAAGCGATGTTTGAGAGTGTTGAGAAAGGCTTGCAGATGCACCGTCATTCTAAGCCTTTCATTAATTGGTGCAGGAGAACAGAGGCAGATTTTTGTGGCAAATATTAAACAAGGATTCCATCTTAACGAAAAGCGATTTCCAGCCCACATGCCATCGTTAAAATTTATGACACAATTTAGGGAAATGGCTCCTCGGGCATTTTTTCGGGAATTACCAAAACTGCCTCATGGCTTAAGGCTCCTAAAATGTGACCTCTTCGTTAGCTGCTCGCTAACGTGATGGCGGGCAGAATGTGAACCCTGATTCTTGTTAAGTATAATGTGAGTGGTTTTCGAAGGATAAAATGCAGCAGGGGAAGTTTTGCATTGTGGTTTGCCATTTTCAGCTACCGCTGTACTCTGTTTACCTCCGTGAGCTCTACCTCCTCCTTAAAACCTTTGAAAAGTAAGACACAGTTAGAAGACATTCTCCTCTTTTCAGCAAAAGCAATAGGTTTGGAACATGCTGAGCACCAGCGGGGGTCTATCAATAAAACTTTTCGAACATCCTCTATGTGCACAAGGGAGCAGGGATCTAACTCTGCATTAGAACGCTGAAATCAGAGCCACACGTTTGGACACGAGCTTTCACGGAGAGAGAGAGAGAGAGAGAGAGTTCCATAGCATTTTTCTCTCCCCAAGAAACACAATGACCTCAGCCTCGGTCCCCCCGAGCTTGTCTTACGCACGCGGAGCGCCGAGGCCAAGTCACGGCCTAGGGGAACACTGTTTACAGCGACTGTCACTTCAGGACACCACATGTTGCTCAGAAGGGCCTGCTTTTTGGACACGGCACCAACGCACGACCGCCAACGCCGAGAGGGGGGTAACAAACGCAGCCTCCCCGACACCACACTACACCACACGCCAGTCCCTGCCACATGTGGCACGCGAACCCAACAACGTCATCGCAGAAAACCAACAACAGAGGCCGACAACAAAAAGGAGCGGAGGGAGAAAGAAAAAGAGCAGAAACACTGTTTGCATTGTGAGTTATTAAGACAATTGTCCCCAAGAAAGAGACTCCTAATCAATATCAGGGCTGCACGGCTTTTGATGTGTTTGTCATGGGGACTCACCATTTAAACGTCTTAAGGTTTGTGTTCCAGATTATGGTCAGCGTGTCGCATGCAGCGATTGTGTGGGTGGGGGGCACGCTCAAGCTCTAAACACTAAAACAAAACTACCACCAGCGGGCCTTTGTCAACAGCCATGGTATTTCCTCCCTGTGAACAATTCACATCCCATATGGATCACCAAGCCAACAGTGTAACAACACAAATCTGTTACTGGCAATGCAAAACAAAAGCAAGCAAGAGTTAAGAAACCAAGACAACATTTTTATCTGAGTGAATTGTAAGAGGACACATGATATTTATGCCAAGTTTGAAGCACCCCCCCCCCCCCCTCAAAAAAACGAAGAAAAATAAACGAGTGCTTTGGCATCCCTGGAACTTAACTTGAAGGTATATGTGGAGACGCATGTGCTGTAACATGGATAACACAGTCCCATGTTGCTATTTGGACACTGACCTGCCGGGGTTAACATGCTAAACAAAGCCAAGTGGGGGTGAAAGGTTAAAGAATGCCTGGGCACTAAAAGTAAAAACAGCATGACTATTGTTTCAAGTGGTGACAAATCCAAAACCTGAGTGGCTCTTTTTTAAAACCCTTGTTTCCCCCCTAGTAGGGTGCAGACCCCCCGACTTCTACGAGCCGCAGGTTGGTTTCCACGAAGACGAAGAGCGAGCGGATAGGCTGCCCGCGCATGTGGTGCCCTGCTGTGATACCTCCTGTGGAAGGGGCACAAAGGCCATGGTCAGTGTGCCCATTTGTTTTCATGTTTCATGGAAACTGACCTGGGTGGTTTAAGTACTAGGCTACCCAAACTCTGTGTGTGTGTGTGTGTGTGTGTGTGTGTGTCCTCGTCCTTTAAACCTGTGAATAACTGGAGAAGACAATTACATAATATTTTGACCCCCCCCCCCCCCCCCCCCAACAGGCAGGGGGCACAGGACACCCCCCACACCCACACGCATGCACACTTCCGCCCTCTGTCAAAGAACACAAGACACTTGAGACGCCATGACGTCTCCAGCACCATCCCAGCATCCCACTGGCCTGTGGTTGTGTGCTGGCCCCCTTCCACTGGGACTGAACAGATGGCACACACACACACACACACACACACACACACACACACACACACTTACACAGCACTCATCCAGTGCGCACCAATAAAGCTTAAAGTTCTCCACACCTCATTCATTTCAATCAGGCCCGCTTGCCTTTCAAGTCGGCGGCAATGCAAGCGATAGCGAGACGGACTGAACGACTGACCGCTGGTCATGGTAGAGCGGAGGGAACACCAGGCTGTAGAGAGAAACATGCACGAGTAAGCGTTTCACAGACCGGGTTGTTCTGTGAAGATTAATCACACAGGTTCTCGTAAATGGCTGGACGTATAGGGGCGTAATTTAGAGAAATGGGGGCATGTAGTGCGACTGTTGCAGCAAGAGCTTCCAACCTGCTACGGCTACGCTACACAGGAAATTTGTACTTAATCATTTCTACCAGTAAGTTTGACAATAAATGGGCCAACTGAAAGGGTTTGCTCTGGAAAATACAGAAGTGGTTGGCTTTACCAAACAGAAATGAGAATAACAGCAGTTTTCTGAAGTTTCCTATTATGCAAGATGGGACCAGTCCAACCACTATTTTGGTCCTATGACCATAATTCTTCAAACATTATCGCTAAAAATGGAACAACTTCCTTTCAATGTATTGCTATACCAAAGCAACACTTGAGTTATAAAATGATATATAATATTACAATATATGCCTACAGAAGACATTCACTCGCACACACACATGCCTACAGCGTATGTTCTATAGACAGGACCCAGTGACTTCAGTAGTTCTGGCGCATATACAGAACACAGTCTATGTTTCTGGAGCATATACAGAACACAGTCTATCTTCTGGAATGTCTGAATTGATTTATAATGTGACAAACTGACCACATGAGACAGGGCAGTCATAAGCCATGATCTGAAGCTTTCGTGGATCATCCATTTAAAGTCTTTATTAAAATCTGACTGTTGGTCAACGGTCAAACACACACGAAACATGCACCAACCAAAAAAAAAAGAAGAAATGAAATAAAAGCAGCTAAAACTCAGTCACTTGAAGGACATGTGCTGTGGTAGTGAGCCATCTTATAACAGTAACACAATAACGGCACTATATCATTCCAGAAACCTCAACATTAACAGCGAATCCAAGTGGAATTTGGCCACATGTTTTTACACAGGGATTCCAAATCCCTCCTTTTAATGGGAGCCATATGATTCGACGACGGGGGTGATCTAAAGGGAGGGTCGTCACAATAACAAGGCTGGATTTGAGGGAGGGAGGGAAGGGAGCTCCGCTCCGCTCGTCTCATCTTTGTTTGCCGTGTCGACAGCTCTGCTCGGCAGTGTTTTTTAACCTGTGTCCCATTTTCCTCACATGAAAAATTTGCGAGGCCCCTGGCCAAAAAACAGACGGGCTCCAGTTATCGAATTAAGCTCAGCCGCAAAATGCAGCCATTTATGATCAAGATAAAGTCAGAGAGAGAGAGAGAGAGAGAGAGAGAGAGAGAGAGAGAGAGAGAGAGAGAGAGGAACGCACTGAGACGAGAGAGCGGGAGAGGCGAGCACCAACCTCACACAACCTCCTCCATTGTGCAGAGGTGTCTCCAAGAAGAGGGACAAGCTGTGAGAGAGAGAGAGAGAGAGAGAGAGTGAGAGAGAGAGAGAGAAGTACAGGGTCTCTTCCAGTGCCAGGAAGAAAATATTTTTTTAAGGGTTCTGTGTGACCGTGTGTGTTGAGATTTTGTGTGTGTGTCATGGAGAGGTCGCACAAAGACAGAGCATGTGATGATGGTGCATGTGTGTTTGTATGTGTGTGTGTGTGTATGTGTGTGTGTGTGTGTGTGTGTGTGTGTATGTGTGTGTGTGTGTGTGTGTGTGTGTGTCATTGGGGACATAGTGCTGCACAGAGACAACAAAGTGTCCAAAGCCCCAGAGACACCCGGCTCTTTTGTCCTCACCGGCCTGCGATGGCTATTTTAAATTTAAATACCCTTCAAAAGCCGTCCTAAACTAGCCCTTGGGTCCCTCTGACCCCCCCCGTCCCCCCCGTCCCCTCGCTGATCAAGGGTACCCACGCCCTCGCTGGCACCGCCACGGCAAAGCCAGGCCCAGGGGGAGCGAGGTTTACTGGCCTTAGCAAAGGCCCGGTGCGGGCAACGTGGGCAGAGTTGGCAGCCAGTCATTCAGCGCTCCCTCAGGGCCCTCCTCAGCGCCATTCCACTCCGATATGTTCGCTGACCTGTCACGGCAGCGCCACTGACGGGGAGGAGGGTGGGGCAACGGTGGTTGTTGTTGACAATCACACTTGTGTCCTCATTAAAGGGACGTTTATAGCTGTGTGTAAATGAGGACTCTTGACTAACCACAGGCAGCCCACCCAGTGTCTAGTGGCAAAGGTTGCTTGCTGGCTGGCTGTTTGCGGGTTGCGTTACACGGCATCACAAATAAAATGCAAGAGTCTATTGTGCCGAGCACGATGCTCTGCTCTAGAAAACGGCGAGGAATGCAAATTTAGAAATCGTCAGTGTGGTTTAAAAAGTTTTATTATCAGTTTTTTTGTTTGTTTACATAAACACACTGATACAATGAAAATGTGTCGTGTGTTCTTCAATTGAGGTCAAACAGCCTTCAAATTCCAACACTTTCCTGATTCGTGCGTTGCACTGAAAGCTGTTCGGACCTCAGTTGGCGATCATTACTTCGCCCAGCAGCTCACACAATTGCTCCCAACACAGAAGGAAACCGAAGAATTCCAGCCTCAAAATAGAACGGAGACGTCAGCAAACACAAGTGGATCCCAGGCCCGGTGGCCCTGCCGCCTGGACCGTCCATAAAGCAAAGTTCACTCCGTCAATCAGCAAGCTCGTTTAGCCCCCCCTGCATCTGTGTCCAGGAGCGGGAAGGGTGGGTGGTGGTTGGGTGGCGGTGGGTGGTGGTCAACATCGGCTCCCACCCTCTTCCCCTTTGGCTGACACACAGCCTGGGGGCCCCTCTGCTCCTATCTGTCCTTGGTCTTCGTCCCCTCTCCTCCCTCGACACCTCCAGGCTGCAGACAGAGTGTGACTGTGCTAGCTGGGGCCCAGGTGCTGGCTGACACACAGCAGATGGGGGGGGTCTCCCACCCCCCGCGTCTCCTCGGGGCAGGTAGCTCAGACAGACAGCGGCTGGCGCTGGGATTCTGGAACACTCTAGACAAGTCCCATTAAGGCCGACGCCCAACTGGTGACAACGTTTAGCCCAGCATTGTGAAACACACTCTAACAATGATTTTGTGGAAATGGTGAAAACAAGACTTGGTAGTTTAAAGCATAACAATGACAGAATCGCAGACAGCTTTGCAGTGTAGTTAGAATTTACAATGTCCACACATTGCCGTCAAGACTAAGGCATGATGTTTTTTTGAGCCAGATAGCAATATAGGCCAGGTCACGTTTTCTTTGTCATTGGCAACAGCTGATAAGGGCTTTTAACCTACTTTTAACCTAAAGTGCCATAAAACGTTGTGTCAGACTGAAGACAGTAAAGATTTCATTGAAAACAACCACAGCCATTTCTCTGGACCTGACACACAAGAAAATATTTAGAAAACTTTCTAAATCCTTCTAAGTCCTGTTCTAAATCCTGGGGCTGACACGCATCAAATGTCTCCAGTGGCCGTTGCCCAGTGAAAAGACGTCAGCAGCTGCTAATGGAGCTTGGCCTTAAGGTTCTGGAAGTCCCCGAAGGGTATTTGAGGGGTCTTTTTTAACACTAAAGAGGCTTCAATCATGAGGTTTTCTAATTGGATTCACTCAACAGACCAATCTGCTGCCCATCTAGACTGGTCTCCACAGTGCCTCTGAGGAAGTGCAACTCTGTGCTCCACAGGGGATTTTGGCTATGGGAAATGTAGACCATATCCTCTTTTCTACGACTTTTCATTCCAACAAAGCAGCATTCCATTTAAGGTTTGCAGGGAGAGAAACCCAGTCCTCCCAAAACATCAACATCTCATGGTAGTCCTACATTATTACGTCTCTACTCAACAGGAGTCAAGAGCTTTATTTAAGAATGGTCAGAGACGGATATGCCACCCACCAAGATGAGAAAAACATCAGCAGTGTCTTGACAAAATGTAAACACACCTCTGCCGGCCATATCACTTTCCTCAGACTTTTTCCATTTCTACCCATCACCAACTTTGTACACAAATCTTAAACAACAATGAGCGTCAAGGCTACGGGCAGCTAAATTACTAAAGACGGAAAAGCCTCCAAAAAAAGCTCACAGTCACAGTCAGAGATCTTCATTCTTTTTGAAGGAATCGTATGGACAATAAAGGACTGGACCCCACGGTGTTGAACAATGCTTGGTGTAAGTGGGTGGAGGGAGTGTTGTTGTGTGTTTCAGTGTGTGTGTGTGTGTGTGTGTGTGTGTGTGTGTGTGTGTGTGTGCGTGTGTGTGTTTTGTGTGTGTGCGCGTGTGTGCGCGTGTGTGTGTGTGCGTGTGTGCGCACATGCGTTTGTGTGCACGCGCGTGTGTGTGTGCGTGCGTGCGTGTGTGTGCGTGCGTGCGTGTGTGTGTGTGTGTGCGCGCACACATGTGTGTGCACGCGCGTGTGTGTGTGTGTGTGTGGTTTCCCGGGTACAGTGCTGGCAGGCCACTAGCGGCGACAGATGCAGTAGGAAGCCAATCGAGTGTAGCAGTTTGGAGCAGTTGCAGCCTGCGTGTTTTCTTATGATTAAAATCTGCTTGCTTTGGCTCGTTCTCCCGCGACTCCGCCCGACACAAACAGTGTTGCAAAGGGGGGATTTTTTTTTTCTTCTTCAAATAAAAGCCAAAAAGAAACACACAAAAAAATAGCAAGAAGGGGAGAGGAAAGACCCTTTTTTTGAAACACACACACTTATTGTTTCGCTTATTATAGCTCACACTTTGTCTCCTAATCATGCAGGTCAAATGGTTACGGAGCGAGTCATCCTGACAGCCATCGTTCAGTGGGGTTGCTCTTAGGTGGCTACAACACAAAACAACTGTAAATACTGGTTGCCGTGAACCAATATTCCATTTGTCTTAAGTTTATGCTGTCACATTTGCTTGACACTTGAAACTTGAATCCTCAAGCAAATAAAATCAATGTTGCAATATTTAAAATATCTGAACTAAATAGAGCAAATAGGACATCAATAATCCATAATCATTTCTGAAGTGTCCGCTGCCTCACCAAATCCTGCTATTGGCACTCAAATGACCATACAACACGGAAAGGCGTGGAAACGTGTGCGTGCTGTGTGTTTACTTATGGATATGGATTTGCCTTTTCTGTCACTTCTCGGGGCAGAGAGGGTGAATTTCACAGCCTCGCGTTTTCGGTCAGCGTTAGAAACACTGTTAGTTTTCCTCGACACTTACTCCACAGCTCTCAACAGACTAATAAAATGTCCCCCTGCACTAACATCCTGCTAATGTGGCGCTTTGAAGGGCCCCCTCGTGTGTGTGTGTGTGTGGGTGTGTGGGGAGGGGGGGTCGTCAGGACATCGGATTTGCTCTCTGTGGTTTCCTGACCCTCTGCCACTGCCCCAGCCGAAGGGATGGTGTGTGTGTGTGTGTGTGTGAGCGCTTTGCCCTCGACCGCGTCCTCGCCACCTCACGCCACCTTATGTAACACGTCGGGCCCTGCCGGCCGCACAGGCAGGACACAGGACGACGCCCGTCGCTGCCAAAAGGGAAACCAGAGAAAGGCTTCATCGAAATACCAGCCGCCACCTTTTTAGCACCGCTCTAGTCTTCCTCTGCCGCTCACTTCCTATGGCTGTGCCCTCACTAGCCATTCACCCCCATCACAACCCCCCCGCAACACACACACACACACACACACACATGCACGGCCACGCTTTCACCTGTCAATCAGAGATGACAGACGAATCAAGGCGGAACGCTTGTTGGAATGGGCGGGGTAGAACATACTGTATCAGTCAGTTACATAGACATACTGTACGTAAAACCATACAAACACACACACATACACAAAAACGCACACACGCACACACATACCTAAAAGCACACACGCACACACACAAGTGTGCGCGCACACACACCCACGTGCACACACACACACACACACACACACACACACACACACACACACACACACATAAACGCACACACGCACACACACACACACACACACACACACACACACACACACACACACACACACACACACGCACACATACACTCCCCCCCCCCCACCCCTTCCCCACAACAGCCGCTCCATAGCCTGCACGGTGACATCAGTGCGGGCCACGTGTGGGATAGCGCGCTGGGGCCCCCGTCTCCAGCACTGGACACTGATACAGGTCGAGTGCTGTGTGAAGAGGCTATTTTAAGAACCTGTAAATATGGGAACTTCCTCTCAGAAACTGTATCTAATATCCCCAAGGATCCTTTTACGTTATTAACAACATGCTACTACGGACGGCCCAGGAGTCAGGACACAGCCGGCATAGAGGCTTTGCACTCAAGGCTTATTTACTTTGCCACGGCCGGAGCAGAAATGTGCCACAGATTGTGTGTTTTGCAGGGGGGGAAAAACATCCTATGCTGTGTGTGTTTTTCTGCTCTTCTGTATGTGTGTGCGTGTGTGCTTGTGTGCTTGTGTGTGTGTGTGTGTGTGTGTGTGTGTGTGTGTGTGTGTGTGTGTGTGTGTGCTTGAGTGTATGTGTGCACATGTGCTGTGGGAACACACACAGATTGAGACCTCTCCTTGCTCACAGGTTAAGGAGTGTGAGGACAGCTGAGAGACATGCAGTTTGGAGTCCACTGACGTCTACATTGCGTTAGACTTCTCTAATTAGGACCACAGTACGTAACAGTTAAAAAACAAACAACGGCAAAATAACAAACTAAAGCTGAACATAAATTGAGTCTTGTTTTCAATTCCATGACACAATCCAAAGACAGACTGCTCGTGCTATAATTACTTAATTACTTGTTTACTGGACGTTGAAATTACCTTCATTTAACGCCCGTAAAAAGTTCTTTAATAAAAGCGTGCAAAACTCGCTTTGCCAACCATCTCGCCCTGAGTCTTATGTAATGTCAATTTAAGGTGCTTCCCTTTTTCCAGGCATGACTGCTGTAGGCTAGCGGTGGGTCATCCTGTTCTCGGCCCCCGTGTGCGAGCTACACCCAAAACCGCTTCGCTTCTGTCCCTGCTCGGAACATAAAAGGCAGACGCAAGAAGAGATTCTTCGGCAGATGAAACGCTTTTTTGCGCGGGGAGGGGAACTGGGGAGGGCCGGGGGAAGATGGGAGGAAGTTGGGCTCAGGATGAGTCATAGGTGCACGGCCTCTGTTGAGACGGGGGGGTGGGAGGGGTGGGGGGGTGGGGGGGGGGTGGAGATGTCGAGGCGGTGGGTGTCTTCCTCGGGCTTTTGCTGAAGCATTGTGGGATAGCGGCCCGACCGACGTGCGCGCTTCGTGAAATCACTTCTTGTCATTGTTACTGAGTGTGTGTCAGCTGTAGTTAATTAAGGCTCATTGTGTGGTCGGTCAGTCACTGACTGACTACATGACTCGGCAGGGTTGCGACGGCAAAGTGACCGCTCTAGTGGAGTAGAGGACAAACCATTAGCGTTAGCCACGCCACCGTCCAGCTCTTACACGTGAGAGCTTATCATATCACGCCTGACATGACATTCTTTTTCTTTCTTTTTTTTTTTTTTTCTTCAAAACCTGTCCACATCACAGATGCTGATACTAAACTGACTAACCATGTGGTAGTTTTTCGTTCCCATGCAACCACGAGGTGAACACAGCTCGGTTCCCACCGCCACCACCACGGAGGCCAAGACCAAACGTGTCGCTCCTCGACAAGGGCCGGGTTTCCCAGATTCCTTAAGAAGCTCTTAAGTCAATGTCAATGTCAAGTTTATTTCTATAGCATGATTTACAGACGGCTGAGCCGCACCAAAGGGCTTCACAGTAAAGTGCAAAAATGCAGAGAGTAAGTAAAAAAGAAACACACATTTAGTTAAGAAAATGTGCTAAGTGCTAAGAACTTCTTAGGAGCGCTCTAACAACGTTCTAAGAACGGTTCTAAGAAGTTCTTAGCACTTAAGAGCTTCTTAACGAATCTGGGGAAACCGGCCACGGACCGACCGTTCTCAGACTGTTCTGCCACAGCCGACGCCTGAGAGGCGTCACTTCTCTCATCAAATTCCCACCTGAGGTAAATTTCCCTCCGCCTGACACTACACGCTTGGCCTCATACAAAGGCTATGTGACAAGGTTAGTGTATGGCAGTGCCAGAGAGCAATGTCTGGCGTTGAAGTAACATGTTCAGGGCATGTAGAGGCCCATGGTCCCAGCATACACAAACAACGTCGGAAAGAGTTGTCTCACGGAAAAGAAAAAAAAAAAACAGGTCTTGAAAAACAGGTTAGAAAATTAGACAAAGGGAAAAGGCAGAATGTCTGAGAGAGATTGAGTGATATGGAGCACATAAAGATGGGAGGGGAGAGATAGAGAGTGACGAAGAGGTAGAAGATGACTGAGACGGAGAGAAAGAGAGGAAAGAGAGAGGAAAGAGAGAGAGAGAGCGGCACCCATTATGAGTCTGTCCCCTCCTGAGGCGTGTGTGGGCTTGTGCTCATGAATAATTGAGCAACTTCTCAATGTTTTATGAGCGCAACCTTACGCCACCTTTGGAGCCAACACCTAAACAATATTCCCACAGAGTCTCACATCTTTCCAAGTCCAAGTCGGCTAGAAAAAAAACAAAAAATCCTGTTTTGCAGCGCCACAAAACATCAGAACACATAACAGCAAGTCAGTTGCTCTGAAACTGACAACAGATACAGTGGCTCGGCCGGCCAGTAACCCGAGTCCTTGATGTCAGTGTCGGTGATGTCTGAATTAATCCAAAATGTTACTACAGAGTGACCTTGGAGATGTCTATCGTAACATGAATATTACAATGACACCCATTGAGACTGTCGCCAAGCAGGGCGGTTACCCAATTGCACCTGTTGCATGTCAACAGGCCACTTTGCACTTTCGGGATGACTTCCAGTATAGCTAAGTTTAGAACACCAGTAAGAACACATACATTTCACAAACACGCTTTGGAATAACCCTATTCATCGCTGTTTGTGTGCAAGCTCCATTGTTTTCTGTGTCTGTGAATTTACAAAGGGGATATTAAACAATCTGTAAATTGTTGAAATAGTCATCGATAAAAATTGTGCACGGTAGAACAGGGAAATATTTTCAACAACAATCCACAAAATATGCTACTCTTGCACAACACTAAAACAGCCTCATCAATAAAGCACATATTGAAAATGCAATAAACACTGCTGAGAAGTCAGTTGTGCCAGTGCTGCCATCTAGTGGTGAAAAGTGCTCCTGCTCCACAACCATAACCAGTGCAACAGATGAAACACCCATAGTTTCCTGCGGTCAAAATATCATATGTTCTGAATCCTGCATGAAAGACAGATTTTCCCACAGCTTCCTGTGTTGCCTGTTCTCGTCCAAAGACTGTGTTAGCTGACATATCCATTGGCCTTATTTTCAACACAAAGGAAAGGACCTCCTTAATGCTTGGTATTGTGGACAGAACCAAACTAGCAATGTATTGCGAAGAAATAATAGTATTTAGAGTATCCATGAATGTTCTTATGCATGTCTAACAAACATGACTACAAGTCACCTCAATTGTCAGTGATATGGTCAATTGCACCATCATGTAGGCCTAAACACACCCACAGAGTGAGAAGGTGTGGCCACTGACACTAATGCTGGTTCAACATACGTGTGTAATGCAACATTGGCTTTCCGGTTGGTAACGGCAACTACAGGTCGTAAGAGGTCTCTGTGTTTATGTCCCATTCCCCTCCCCTGCTTTCTTGCACTTTTGGTTAGACGCAAAGTGCATCTCCTTGTCTTTGAACTCTGCACAAATGATAAAAAAAAGTTGAATCTAATCTAGTCTAATCTAATCTAATCCTTCTCACGTGAAGGCGCCTAATCTCACACAATTGCAGATAACGGTTACTGCAATTTAGTACTGTGGAATTTGTCATTGACAACAAAATGTTTGACTGGTTTCACTGAAATTTACCTGTAATTATCAACGTAGGATTTATTCGCTAAATAAAACATTTCAGAAGTTTTACTTAAACTTACATGCATTTATCAGCGTGGGATTTATTCGCTAAAACAAAAGTTTTCACATGTTTTAGTGAAACTTACCTGCATTTTATTCAGGTCTTGTGATTCTGTCCTATCTGACTCACATTGTAACTGTACACATTTGATCTTTCTGAAATTATTACATTTTAGCACAATAATTGCATTCAGTACAAATTTCAATGATAGAACCTTCATGGCTGAATAAATATTGGGGAAAATGTGTAATATGATAACATTTTAGGTGATTTCAATGATAATGTGTGGAGACAGAAATTATGAATCTTGATCTTGATTAGACCTACTTTTTGTATTCGAAAATATTTTCCCAATTGATAGCCTACTATTTCAGTCTGTCTTTTTGTTGGAATGTTCTTCAGAGTCCATTATAGAACATGACATCACACATAGTCAACCCCCGCCCCAACCACCACCACCACCATCTCTCTCTCTCTCTCTCTCTCTCTCTCTCTCTCTCTCTCTCTCTCTCTCTCTCTCTCTCTCTCTCTCTCTCTCTCTCACACACACACACACACACACACACACACACACACACACACACACACACACACACACACACACACACACACACACACACACACACACACACACACACACACACACACACACAAGGTCCTGGGAAAGACTTGACTTTACCAGCCTTTACAAACATCTACTGACTGGTCATCTCTCAGTTGTCTGGGGAATAATGATTTCCTGTCCTATTCCAGTCAGAAGAACTCTGAAGTATGTTTTGAATAACACATATTCCCCAATGATTCTTCCCTCCACTGGAAATTCTACAAAACATTTCCATATGTGAAGTTATACTGAAAATTAGTGCCACTTTTTTTTTTTTTTTTTTTCAATTTGCGATATAGGCAAAATATTTTCAAACATCTGTGATGCAACACATTGCTTTAATGCATTTAAAATGTTAGCAATATTTCAACATTATTAATATTTAAAAATATTTATTTTGATTGGAGAATATTGTAATTCTTGATTGTTTTTGCTTTATTTTACAAAGATATGACATGCACATTTACAACAGTGCCTCCGCAGGAGCACAGCAGAATTGCAAAGCATTCAGCTTGACAGGTAAACTTACCTTGTGTCTGTCAAGAAACTCAGGTGGTGTCATGATAGATGCTTATTCGCAATGTTACCCACAAAAAGAGCATAACTAATATACAATTTCTTGTTCTTCAACTGACTAACTGGACAGCATTAGTGTGTAGACAATCGGAAACTAAAAGCTAATGCGATTTTGTATGCAGAATAATCTTAATTCACTCACAAAGTGTACGTGAAAAAAAATGACTTACCATTCTCTTTCCCAGAGTAATGACAACCTCTTCCTTTGCTTTGATGGGTTGCTTTACATGAAGTATGATGGAAGTGTGTATTTGAAGATTCTGCGTTGCCCATGATGCGTTGTTCCTTCCTGTTCTGCTGTGCTCGGAACCGCCGACTTCAAACTGACTATTCTACTGCTGACTGACTGACTGACTAGTCTAACTGCTTTGTGAGTGCGCACAGTTTCTACATTCTCTGTACAAAAATTCTTTCCCAAGACTCCCGCCTAAAAATCCGTTTAAAAGATAAATAAAGAAGCACGTGTGTGCGCTTATCTATGCTCCTCTGTCCAATAACAGAAAGGCAGTCACCATGCCAGCGGTGCCAGCCGAAGGGTGTGGAAACGTGCCCAAGGCCATTAACAGTTGGGTATACAACAACCCCGTTGGCTATATTTATTTGACCCAACCACTTAAGAATTTAACGTGTTCCGTGTAGCCTAGGGTAGGCTCATCGCTCCGGAGATAGCGTAAACTAATGGATACACTCGTCGAAATGAAGAACGGAGAGCACTTTTGCTACGTCTACTGTTTCGAGTTCATCAACAAACATCCGGTATTAGGCTATTTGAAATGAATTATACCTGTATGACATGTTCTTGGCGCACGAAGCATGCATGTGACGGGCATCACACCCACTCAAGGTGTAAACGGACCAATTTCAAATGTCCCGCGGTCTTCCACGTGATACGAGACCAGGCGACATGTAACGAGATACCCACATACCTGTGATAACCGACACTTTGCTTCAGAGCGTAGGAAAACTTCCTTTCCTTTCCGCACGTTTTATAAACAACCCCAACGTCCTTCTGAGGTGTGGTTGTTGCAGTGTTCAAACTATGCCGATGAGGTAGAACATAGAATTAACCTTGTTTCATGGATTCTGTTGCTCATGACAGACAGACATCCGTGCACTCCATCAGTTATGAAACATAGATTACATACATATTTAGTGCCTCATTTTGTTCAATAAAATGGATAATGAGAACATTACACATCATGTAATTGAATACTTGGCTGCTTTGTTTTTACAAATTTGACAATGAATGTGAATAGGGTGCATGCCAAAACAGTTGATAAAATAAATCGTTTGCATGGTCCAAATGCCTTTCTTTGTTTATTAGGCTACAAAGGGTAGAAATGATTCACATGTTTTCCCTGGTAGATTATGCCCAGTTGAGGTTGAAGGGAATGCATCATGTAACAATAGGTTTAAAATGTATAATTAAAATATCTTAATTGTAGCCTACATAGATTCAACAGACAGATTACTTGATGGAATCGCATAGGTCAATTGAAATAAGTAAAATAGGGCAAGAAAGATTATTGGGATTAGTAGGCTAGTAGTAAAAATAGGCTGCTCTGTCAATTCTAAAGTCCAGTCTTCTGACTTTTTTGTGGCTGAACTTAATCTGGTCATTTTTTCACCCTCGGCTTGGCAAGTGAAGGAGCTAGTCACTGATTAACTTCAGTCAAAGGAAATTTTAAGTATAAAGAATGAAAGCACAAAAACAAGTACTGATTGGCATGGAAAATTACTCTTGTGTCCTATTTCTTGTGTGGCCCTGACAAGTTCCTCTTCTGCAGGAGACTGTTGAATGAAATCAGTAGCACACAGAAAATAACAATATTTTGAGACATGAAATGAACATGGCCAGTTCTTGGGATAAAACTGTATCACAGTAGTTCAACCATACCTGAACGTCTCCCTCTAATACATATTCCTGCCCCTCTCCACAAGAGGGAGCACTTGATTCACGAATAGAATCCTTTTGTTCAACTAAGAACTTTTCTCTCTTGTCCTTTTCATCGCACATGGGAAGTATGAAGTTTACTGACACAAACTAATATATCAGATAATGATTCACATATTCATGATGATAATATCTTAAATCATAGTGTGTGCAATTATGAGATTTTACGTCACCTCTTTCATTTTTATTTTAATGATAATCTTTCGTAAGATAGTATCATCGGTTGATGATAGTATCATCAATGTTATGTTTTCTTCCTGGCTGTTAGATAAGGTATATGGTACGAAATCAAGTCAACAATAGAAAATCACAGCTGGAAACAACTTCTCTTCACTCCACTTGGTGACAGATTGCAACACCATAAACTTTGAGCCAGAGCATACCAGACATTCTTGGAATGTCTTGAGATGAATCTTATTACAGGCTAACGGGTTCAGAGTCAGCGTTCTCCCCCACTTCTCCTCAGAGAGAGGGAGAGAGAGAGAGAGAGAGATAGCCGAACACACAGACATCTGTGTTTGTTTTGGTTGCCTACGTAGGCAAGATGACATTTCTGGATATGACATTGACATGTGTAATATCTTGCGGAGCATCTTGATATGATTCAAAATCAGAGAGGAATGCCTCGATAAGTACATTCTTGTCATAATTTTATGACAAAACATATTTTAAATTATCATACATCATACATTGCCATCTGTACATGTTACAAGACCTATCTGTCAGAAGATGAAATAATGTTCCTTGTAATGACAAATGGACCTGGTAATTCTACCCATACAACTCCCAACAGCCTACTTTCTGTAGCCACCACCGTAGGCTTCCTTAGGCCTACTGAAAGCTTTTTCTCAATGGAGATTATCATTGAAGGTTTCTTTTAGTCTAAGAGCTGTGTCTTAATCCATGTAAAAGAAAGCCGCCCTACGTAATTCTTTATATTCCATGACAAGGCCCCATCTCTCATTTAAGGTAATCATAGCATGGCCTGGTGGCTTCCTTTATTCAGGATACGGTCATCGCCACTCCCATGACCCATTCACTTGGACTCTTTCATGTGAGGAAGTGTGTGGCATTGCCATATGAAAAAGTGTCCCTCGGGGCAAAAAGAAGTCATCGCAGTGACTCATGTCTCACATACTCATGTCCTGACACCCTTCAAAGTCATCCAGGAAGAAACCCATTCAGTGATCACACACACACACACACACACACACACACACACACACACACACACACACTGCTGATGCTAGTGCTTGATGTGCCTCACATGAATGCTTCTCACGCTAGATCTCCTGTTGGGATATTGCCAG
>NC_085014.1:9579433-9604433 GCF_963854185.1 Sardina pilchardus | reverse complement strand
GACAAAAAGATCTGTCTGATTATCAAAAGCCATCAACAACCTTCCTCAAACCAGATCACCCTGGGATTACCCATTCAGTCTTCTCATACTTGGCTTCTCCTTCAGCATTTAGTAAAAAAAAAGTCTGTGGAAACCTCCATTGCTTAGAGGAAGTCCACTGACCTAGTTACACGCGGTCAGTCTACACCAATAAACCATCATGTATTGGACTGAACAACAAACAGCGCGCTTGACGCCAATACTGAACATTGCAACAATACTGCCACGTGCTAGAGAGCGACTGCCAAAGCGTTTGGCGTCACCTCTACGAAGTAACTGTCCGCCACCGCGGCCAAAAAACGACCACCATGTGGCACGCCAAACAGAAGTTGCGCTGCAACATTCTTTTTTCGTCCATCGCTGGAAGGAATCTCCGCAATGGACTACTTTATCAAGGCACAATCATGTCCTCCAATGGGAGAGCGAGAGAGTCTCTTTTAGCAGGTGGGAGAGGTGGTGATGGGACTGTGGAGGAAGACCAGAGGGCTGGGGCCCGCATGGACGGGGATGGACACTGGGAAGTTGAAGACGGTGGAGCCCTTGCCCATGGCCGGACTCCCCGCCTCCGAGGAGCAGCTGGTCGAGGCCAGCACCTGGGACTCGAACTGCAGGAGCTGCCCCATGAAGCTGAAGTTGGGCGAGATGATGCTGCGCCGCTGCTTGACAAACTCGAACGCCTCCTCCAGCTTGACCCGGTTGGTGCGCATCAGGTACGCCAGGCAGATCGTGGCCGACCGGGAGATGCCCGCTTGGCAGTGGACGAACACGCGGCCACCTTTGTTCCTTATAGAGTCTGTGGGAAACAGAGAACAAAAAAAAGACAAAGGGGTTAAACAAATGTAAACTTTGTAGTAGTAGCAGCAGTAGTAGTAGTAGTAGTGGTAGTGGTACAAAGGCTGAAAGCCTAAGGGGGAAGTCTGGAATGTGACTGAACTCAGTGCCTATCGGAAGGCAACCGTTTCATTGTTTTTCTAGGAGGATAATCAGCGGACTGAAAAGTACCCAGAGGGACAGGTACTTCTGTTATTGGAGAGTGACTGCCCACAAGCAATTTGGTGTGGAATGCAGCTCACCTCCACGTCACTGAGGTATGCCTGGAAGTGGCTTAATGGCTACCTGGCCTTTGAAAGGATATACTTAAAGGACCACCACCTTCCCCACCTCACAGCTCCAAAGAAAACAACCAACCAAAAACAATGACACTTTCAATTGCAAATGAGCCTCAACAGTATCAGTAATGAAGAAAGCCATCATTAGGGCAAGGGGGGGGGGGGGGGGGGGGACAGGAAGAAATGCTCTGTGGGGGGTGATGGGGGTTGGGTAAGGAGGGGGCATTAGCCTAGAGAGGGGCAAAAGGACAAAAGAGGGGGAGGAGTGGCTACCACCCCCCACTGACAGCATTGATCTGGGAGGAAGGCCAGCGAAAGCCTAGAGAAGCTGCCCTTTTGTTGTGACTGAACAAAGGAGCTGGGCCCTTTCAAACACGGCCAGTTGCTCCACTGAGAAGCAGATTGGGTCGTGCCGCACAGCTTTACATGAAAGGGGCCACCTATTTAAATCAGATCGGAGACGATGATGTAAGCCATTGTAATCAGGAGGTGGGGGCAATAGGATGTCCAGCTGGTCAATTTTGGAGGGAAACACCTCTTTTTTTCAAAATTCAAATTTGAATGAACCACAGTTGGGAAGTGGAGGGGGTAGGGGCTTTCTGGCTGTCAGTTGTTCCCATGGTGACATATGTGCTTGTTATGTAAGTGTATGGTGATTTTAAGAGTATTTGGGGAAATGGTCTCACCAATAAATTCGATGGCTTCATTGAACCAGGAACTGATGTCAGCTTTGTGGTTGTCCTCAACAGGGATGCTCTTGTATTGAAAATGGTCCTCAAAGTGGTTGGGACAGTTGGCTGAGACATTAATAAGGGCTGTGATCCCAAGCATGTCTAGCATATCTTTCCTGGAGGCATGGTAGGCACTGCCAAGGTAGAGGAAGGGCAAAATCTCCACTGGGCCTCCCTGAAAATGAAAAATCCAAATTGCAGACTTTGAGTGGTCTCATTGCACACACGGGCACACAAAACAAACACTGAGGAGGCCTGTTGACAGCCATTATTAAGCCCTACGGAAGCACTAGAGTTTTATAAAAACCGGGCAGGCGGAACATACCTGGTCGTAAAGCGGTGTGTTACAAGAGTTGCAGCCTGGGTCGCTGCTGTCTGGGTGACAACTGGCACTCAGGGGCAGGCTCAAACCCTGAGGGGGGGCGGGCTTGGTACACATCTCCGGATATTCGTTCGAGAAGTTTTCGAAGCCACCTGAAAACAGACAAATTAGTAAATGAGTTGAAATGGCAAAGGGCTCGGATGAACTGTCCAGGGGCAGCTGTTTCCGGGTGGTTATTTTCGCACATCGTTAACTGAGCAGACGTGGAAGTTCATTTAAAAGGGGCAACAGCTGAGATCAACACATGCGCTTCACCCACTGCCGTAACCTTATAAGGTGTAAAGTAAAGGCCGCTGTGTTTACATGCTATGAATTTCAAATGCAATTTCTTGCGAAAGTTCACATGGTTCTTTGAAAACAGAAAAAAAAACACTTACCTCTTAGAAAGTACACGGCGGCACCACAAGGATTGCGGCTCATTGCAGTAACAGCAAGCATCAGCGTTCCGTCTTTCTTCACTTGACTTAGTTCCGAGCTTCGATCGTCGAGAAACACTACAGTCTGGTACTCTCCAGAAACAAGTCGGTTTCTCGTGTCCTCGTTTGGAACTATGTGCTCCAATCCAAGTCCACCTCTTGCTCTTCGGCGCACAATTGTGCTAAAGCGCACATTCGTAGAGCCGGGGATATGAGAGGAGTTGTAAGCGAAAAAAGAACGGCAGTCCAATACAAGACAGCCTGGGTCATCTCCCTCCAAGAGTGCCCGGAACGACGCACCTTCGATGCTTGGGACTTCCATTATGACCATAGTAGTACGTCTGGCTGAAAATGAGAAATCTAAATACATAAAGTTATGGCTGGCGGATTAATTTGTTCTTCAAGCGAAGTCGCGCTTGAGAAACACTAAGTACTATTTTCTTTGTTTCAACAAGAATCCTCGGGGGTAATGGCTTCTTTGTTCTTCTCGATAGCTTATTTAAAGTGTAGATTCCGGATATGTAACAACTTCAGACAAACGATGTAGAATCACCTAGTCCGTTTGTTGTTATGGTGGAGAATTTAATATCCCAAACGATCCCTTGCAATTTTTCAGGGAGTGTAATCTAACCTCCAAGTTTTGTGAGAGGTCTTATATAGTAACCTCTCGTTGTGAATGAGAGTTGTCCGACGTCACACCCCCGCCCATTTTGGCCCGACGCCCGCGTGAATTTGCACCAACGTCATGCGCAATCGGGCCAACCTAACCAAACCAAACTCTCTTTAAAGAGAGATTGACTTTGCAAAGAAAGCAAGTATTATATTTCAACTATTTATACCTATTTCTAGATATGGTATAATGCTATAGCCTAGCTATATTTACAGTTATCGAGCCTCTTAAATGTAGCCTACTACGTGCACACTTTAACACATTGTAGCTATTATTGTTGTTTACATTTTCATTCCTTAATTGAATCAAAACTATATTATTATTTTTTTCTGATATTGGAATTTGGAAAACTTTCCATGATGTTATTGTTTTATTAGATTTCTATTATACTCTTGAAATGAGCTTTGTCAAATAATAAGATAATTAGTGAATACCTGTCAGGACGATCATAAAAGTTTATACTTTGTTTTTATTGTAGAGGGGTACATAGTGTTCAATGCGGCGAGAGCAAAGGGTAGCCATAAAAGTTAATCACTGTATAGAAACTTGAGGTCTGGTAAATTTCCATGCGCCGAAAACAGCGCTGGCGGTAAGACATCATTACACTAACAGTAAGTGATATGGCCAATGGTCAGAGCACTGCCTCGGACGAACGCAATTCATGTTGAAATTCCAAAACAACGATAATAGATCTGAGTGTGAAAGAAGATCGAAAGATTGAAACTGGTTGAGGTAAGAACTAGGCGACCTGAGTCTAATGTTGTCTTTGCTTCACGGAGGGAAACTGTCACCCAAACCGCACTGACACGTTTGTTGATGTTTATGCCTGAGCCGTGCTGTCAACACACCCTGATGTGACGCACTGTCATGACCAGAGGTGTCAGTCTTTTTTTTTCAACAGCCTAATTTCACATCCTGTTAGGTAAATTATTCAAATGTTTCTTTGTGCTGTTGACCCACTTCACATACATCAAATCCCCTGCCTTGGTGTGAAATTTAGAGCAGAAATATATTATCCTGCAAATATTTTTTTTTAGCTCTAGCCTAATTGTACAAAACTTGATATTCTTCTCCAGAAAGTTCTCATTGTAGTTTGCTATGGAACCTGAGAACAGAACCCCCCCCAGAGCACTGAAACAGAAACGGAATGCATATATAGGTCATGACATCACCTCTACACTGCTGGGGCTCACCATAGAGCTGTGGGACATTGCTGTCATTTCAACAGCACAACTTAGTGAAGTACTAGAGCCACGATAAAAAAAAAGATAGGCTCTGACAAAATTCTAGATGTAGATAGATGGAAACATCAGAGTGAGACAGACAGAAAGAAAGAATGAGCAAAAGAAAGAATGAAAGAAAAGTGGTAGAGGGATAGCACACAGGGTAACATATTTTGCTGCCACACTGTGATAAGTCAACATTGAGACATACTCAGATGAAAGGAATGTTGGACAGATGTGTGTGTGTGTGTGTGTGTGTGTGTGTGTGTGTGTGTGTGTGTGTGTGTGTGTGTGTGTGTGTGTGTGTGTGTGGTAGGTAGGTAGCCTATATGGGTGTTGTAGTTCCTGAAAATACAGTGTGCCACACTGTACCATAGCTTTATGAAATTTACCACACAATATGCTAACGCCTTGAGAAAAGACTTGCTTCACTTTGTTTAAATGAAAAGAGGAATAGGTTATTATTCTGTTGGCTCAACGTTAATATGTTATTACATTAATAAGAATATATGATATCCATGCCATTGCATTATGCTTTTCAAGTTGATTGGTAAGATTACATTTATTTCCAAAACTATTGACAAATGTAACCATGTTGTGTGGATCAGTAAAAAGTTATAATATCCCACTTTAACCACTTATGTTTTCTTTTCTACTAGTCTTGTCTCATTTCTTCTTGCATCACTCTGGTAAAATGGATGCCGTTTTGCAATGCAAGTCCTCGAAAAAGAAAAGTGTGACTCAAATATAACAGTAAATGATGCGTCTCGTCAGTCGCAATGGTTATACGTTGTTTCATGTCAAGTCATAAAGAGGAAGTGAAAGATATGGAAATGCCATGCAACTGCACTTACTGTATACAGCAGCATTCCTCTCTGACAATGAAATGCTGTGTTGGTTAAAGCTGTGTAACACAACCTATTCATGGGTTTCATCAAGTTCTTCTTCTTCTTCTTTTGTTTCTTGGCAGATTACTTGTTTCATCAAGTTCCTTGCCACAGGTATTATTAATCAAGCATCATGCAGTCTGCATTCATAAATTAGGGGCTTGATTGGATACACCTGTGGCAAGGGAGGGACCTGATGAAACCTGAATTTACAGTAATTTCCCTGTGTTTTCTGTTGGTTTCACTGAGTAAAATGGGAAAATATCATACATTATTACAGCCTAAACCATTATAATGACCACTTTGCTGGTAAATGTTAATAATTTAATGAGGATTGTTCACTGTCAAACATTTTGGAATGTTAGAAATTCTTTGGGTCACAGTTCTGCAGCCTGATTACAGTACGCGCTGAGCGCATTTAAAAGATTGAGCGGACCATTCTGGCAAAACGGAAACAGAATCATACAGGACTCTTCCTTTCATCCAATCAGGTTTTGCAAAGCGTACTAAGCCTACGTCATCCCCGGTGCTCTCCCAGCCGGCAGGATTGAAGCAAGAGTTTGGAATTGCACCACATTCCACCCGTTAAACAGTATAATATCTGAATACTTTGTTTTACAAAGTACTATCGCCGCCATGACTTTCGATGTGAGAAGGTGAGTAGAATTTATTAAGAGAAATGCGAAATCGGCGCATCTGTCACACGTTAGCATCCATTTGTTGCATGGGTTAACTGAACTGTTTTCCCACTCTGATAACTGTTGGCTAGGCTATCCAGCAACCACCAAGTGATACATTGTAGACGATAGGCTATACGCAGAGGATACATTCTGACAGGGCAACATCATGTCTGCAAACAAGTACAATGTAACATGCGTATCATCACATAGCCTACTCTCAAGGAACATGAGTCGATGCCGTCAATCAGAGTCGTTTTGGACTCAAACATTTAGCCAATTCTAGCTAGCTGATTTCTTCATCAATGATCTGTGTTACACATGAATAAAATACATATAGTGAGTTGAAAGATATATCTGAAATATGAATGACTGTCAGCTACAATTGTATGCACAATGTCATGCTCATTGAATACCACTGCAGAGAAGTTGCCCCCTCCCCCTGTATTTTTCAAGCTTAATTAACCACTTATCAGTTAGTTTGACTATTTAATAGCAAGTTTAATTGCTTACTTCCTTCCCTGTCCCAACTGCACTAGTATGTCTGTGGCTAGTTTTCTTTCCAGACACATTTCAATTTGTATGCTAATGTTTCATTGCACCATAGTTTCAGTGGATAGTTTCAGGTTATGTCAGACTTGGCTACCTTTTCTCAAAACATCAAAAACATCCATTTGCATGGTACTTATAGTGACTGGCTTTTTGTGGGTGTTAGGCCTGGTGGTTAAACTGTAGAAGATGGTGATGGTCTCTCTGGAGTCGGGACAGTGACCTCATGTCTTGCTTACTCACTTTCAGTCTGAGGAGTGCGCCATGTTCTGCTTTTTCATCATCATTCATCATCATATTTACCTCAATGTCCTTGTTGTAATTAACACCATCATCCTCATGACTTGTTAGATTTTTAGATAGATGTGATCATATGATACAGTACAGTTATTCATGGTGACGGTACACACCCGTCATTCAAATAAGGAACAAGATTCACCGTTTGTTCAAAGGTGTTATCAGTGTATCAAGTTACTGCAGGAAGTCAAGATCCTGTTACACATGCTTTTGCAAACATGGTTCACTCATAAAGGACTGATACCATTTCACACAAAAAGTGAGTGTGTTTTGTGTTGTGGCTTTTGTGCTGTCTTGCTCATTCCTAGGTTTCAGAATTAGAAGCCTCTAGTTTGGCTTCTGGACTGGAAGTACCTCTGGACTTCCAGAATCTTTCAGAACAGATCACAATCTGTGTTCTCTGTGTTATTGTAAGGTCCACATCAGTGTTTCTTAACTGGTGGGCCGGGACCCAAAAGTGGGTCGCAGAACTGTTCTGGGTGGGTCGCAGAGCTTTTGGATAAAAAAATAAATTGCCCGTTTAAAGTGCTACTTTATTAGCTCTGATATCAGAGCTTTATTTTGATCAACTTTAGTCGTATGTCAATTGTTGCCACGGACATACAGTGAGGAGCACATGTATTTGATACCATGCTAAAACAGGAATATAAAATCATCATTTGACAATTGATCTTAATGCCTTAATTAAAAAAATGAGTAAAAATCAAACCGCCAAGGACACCAATTTTCTTTGTGATTGAAGAATGTATCGTACATAGATAAATGTTTTCGTAAAATGCTAGGGGAAGGAAGTATTTGACCCCCTATGTAACCCTATGGGAATTTAACACATAGGGTTAACATAGGGGCAGGCAGATTTTTATTTTTAAAGGCCAGCTATTTCATGGATCTAGGATATTATGCATCCCGATAAATTTCCCTTGGCCTTTGGAATTAAAATAGCCCCACATCATCACATACCCTTGACCATAGCTAGAGATTGACATGGTGCTTTTTCCAGTAGGCCTATTAGGCTGTTTGATTTGCATTGAGCTCAATGAGCATCAAACAGGCTAATAGGCCTACTGGAAAAAGCACCATGCCAATCTCTAGCTATGGTGAAAGGTATGTAATGATGTGGGGCTATTTTAATTCCAACTGCCAAGGGAACTTTATCAGGATGCATAATATCCTGAATCCATGAAATAGCTGGCCTTAAAAAATAAAAATCTGCCTGCCCCTATGTTAACCCTATGTGTTAAATTCCCATAGGGTTACATTGGGGGTCAAATACTTCCTTCCCCCTAGCATTTAGGAGGAACATTTATTTATTTACGAAACATTCTTCAATCACAAAGAAAATTGGGGAGCTTAGTGGTTTTATTTTTACTCAATTTTTGAATTAAGACATTAAGATCAATTGTGAAATGATGATTTTATATTCCTCTTTTTAGGCAACTTTAGCATGGTATCAAATACATTTTCTCCTCACTGTATACAAAGTTTATGTGACGGGTCATGTCAGACATCATTTTAGCGGTAAATGCAAGTAGGCTACAATCCTGAATATTTTAAGCAGAATGTGGATTCACTTAAATTGAGGACAACATGAGACCCCAGTGTGGTGTGCAGTGGAGTACTGGCTCACGAGAGCATGATGAGACCATCCTGTAAAAGACAAACATTTTGAGAAGGCCTACTTTGAAACGTGTCAGAGTAAAGGTGATGGTCTACTCTGCACACTGTAATGGCCCCAAAGGAAGCCGTTGCAGTGGAGCCATTGCAGTGTGCAGACCATCACCTTTACTCTTTGATACGTTTTTTTGTCTGGCACCTGTTTAAAATATTTTTTTTTGGATGTCCGCACCCGTCTCTCCAAATACTGCTTTGAAACGTGACATCAGGAGTTGATGACTTCAGAAATGAAATACCAAACATCAGCATGTTCCAAACAAGTAGGCCTACTACAGGCACTTTGCGTATCTTACCATGTAGCTTACCATATTCGTTTGCTTTAACATATATATAAATATATATATTATATATATATATATATATATATATATATATATATATATATGCGTTGGGACTTGATGAACATGGGAGATTGTGAGCCCCGAAGCTAGGCCAATTAAGAGCCACTGGTCTACATGACAAGAATGGCACCAATGTACAGTTGTATTGAAGTTGGTGTACCTTTGGTCTTTATGGATGGTACTTTCATCCATGTGCCCTTTTTGGACAAGGGCAATGTTCTGCTTTCAGAGTTTAAGGCCAGTTTGGACGCTTTGTAAAATGTGAATAAAAAAGAATACTATGATTTACAAATCATGTCAGCCCTGTATTTAATTGAGGATAGAACAAAGACAACATACCAACTGTTGAAGGAGAGAAATCTAACTATTTCATGGAAATTATAAGCACCTTTTGAATTTGATTCATAGATAGTCAAATAGTCCCTCTCCTCTTGAGGTCTCAAAAGGGTTGGGATGGATGCACCAAAAGTTGTTTCATGATAAAGACAACTAAAGGAGGAACATTTCACAACTAATTAGGTGAACTGGAACCATCAATGGGGACAAAAAAAGAGCACACTAATAATATTAGTCATTGTGAAATTGGCCCATGCAGTGCTTCGGAGAGATTAATGCCAAACTTCAGTGGAAAATAATGACACTAAATAATGTGTTTAGGGTTAGCCATTGATTTCACTCAACAGGATAGATAGACACACACACACACACACACACACACACACACACACACACACACAAAAGATACTTTTATGAAGGCCTGGCGAGATAAACTTTCCAGTGTCATCCAAAACCACATGGCAAAAATGTATTGTAGGAAAGTTACATAAGGACTTTCTCAGAATCAAATTGATAGGAATGCCCAGTATCATTGGGCTCAGAAGAGAACTATGAACTGAAATCTACACTGAAAAGTTTCTGAAAACTCACTGTAGCTTAAAAATGATCTTGTAGACTTGTAGAGTTGGCATAGCTCAAATTCACACTTCCTCAAACCAATGAGAGAAGTTAAGTGTTGATGAAAGTGGCAAGAATGAGTGTGTCAGACAAGTATGTTATGTGTGCAGGTTACATAACTTAAATGAATAAGAATGTAACATTTAATACATAATTAAGATTGATAAAATAACTATGGCAAGAAGTTTTATTTAGTGATTCAGTTATGGTTATGGTTATGGCTATTTGTCAGACCCCTTTGTCCAAAGCGACAGCAGTTATTGAAATAGACCACCTGTTTTAAGGCAACTGGGACTACTTATGGCTATATTATGGCTATATATGTAGAAAACAGCTAGCAGGAGAGATTCGCGTACACATTTCGATTAACATACAGCTGTCAAACATCACTAAAAAAAACGAGTTCATTTTATCATGTCAGTTGGAGTTATCTCTCGTGGCATTGGAAATTTGAATGACCACACCGCCATAAAAAGCAGAAGGAAAGACCCACATATCATGGTGACCTTATCCATGCTTTTAATGCGCCCCAATGCAATATTTATGTTTGACAAAGGTATAATTTGCGTCTATTTTTATGTGTGTAGGATTGCGCTGTATCAATGTTATCTCTATGGCCTTTCACAGGGCACTATTGCCATAGAGTGTGGGATAAAGGAAGGGAAGGAACACAAGCTGGAGTTCCTAAGAACCCAATTACATGATGGCTTAGTAAGTAATGGCTTGGTAATGGAGGAACAAGGCATTCAAAAACTTTGCCATCGCTTGTTTCCACTACCAAAAAGGTCAGCTGGCAGGGGGACCACGTGGAAACTTAAGAGCCATGGAAATCAGGTGTGTGTGTGTGTGTGTGTGTGTGTGTGTGTGTGTGTGTGTGTGTGTGTGTGTGTGTGTGTGTGTGTGTGTGTGTGTGTGTGTGTGTGTGTGTGTGTGTGTGTGTGTGTGTGTGTGTGTGTGTGTGTGTGTGTGTGTGTGTGTGTGTGTGTGTGTGTGTGTGTGTGTGTGTGTGTGTGTGATGCACATTGCCTTATGATGTGCTGATCCAGGGACTCCAAGTCATAAAACATGCCCCTGCTCCCAAAGCCATGTAAAGGAAGGAGTGCCAGTTTTCCTCTCCGGTTATTGTGATGTTCCAAAGCCCTTTTCCATTTCCACGCCTTTAGCCTTAAAATGGACAAAGTGGTTCCATGCAGGGTGCCTTTCACGCATCGTTAGAGACCCGGTCAGTTGGGAAATGCTGTAATTTGTATTCACTGTTCCCAATTTAATATCAACAATCGGAAAGGTTATCGCCCCTCTCCAGTAAACGCAATTAAGATCCCGTCATTGTGTGTGTGTGTGTGTGTGTGGAACAGAGACGAGACGAGCAGGCTGTCCTTTTTAGACCAAGGCCTGTTGTCTAGCTCACAGGTTTAAGGAACACGGTGTCCTCCTTATTGTTAGTTCAGCTCTGTAGAGAGAGAGAGAGAGAGGAGCAGAAGCAGCCCGCCCCTGTCAAAATAGATGGTGCAACACAGGAAATGACTAGATCCATACCCCCCCGGCCGACGTGTTTGCACTGTAACCACTCCGAGTCGGCAGTCATGGGGCAAACCCAGCAGTGCTGCCTGCCTTGCCTCAGTTGCCTGCCTGGGACTCCTCAACGGCATTGGGACACCGTGTGCTCATATCACTCAGCTGATGTGTTAAGAGATTTCTTAAACACCGTGGCGTGTACTGTTTGGTCAGGGATGTGGTCACCACTCTTTAGATGGGGGTCAGGATAACACCACTAGATGTTGATGGTGGAGGGAGGGTGTGAGGTGGGTCAGTGAAGGGGGGGGGGGGGGGTCATGATGTAACCTTCTTATGAGGAGTGAAGGAGGAGGAGGAGATTATTTTGATTTGTGGAATTCCTGCCTGTTGATATTTTTTTTCTGTGTGTGTTTGTGTTTGTGTCAGACCATTTGGCTTTCTTGTGTCCAGTCCAGTTCTCACCCATCCCCACATTCACATGTGGTAAATGATGTCTAAAAATATTTGATATTATTTCAAAATGGAAAAAAAAAACACTGACCATAGAATGTTAACAACTGTTCAGCTGGAACATTTTAATTGTTTCCCTTTTTCACCCACATTTCTTTACAAGAACACCACAGTTTTGAAACCACTTTTGCTAGGATTTTCATTGCTTACCACCAGAGACTAAAATTAAACCTAAACATTTGGTCTTCAGAACATCAGCATGGCTGTTTTCAGCATCTCAGGTGGTGTCCTAGTCAGCGCACTGCATCTGTATTTGTACACAGTGTCTCTTCAACCAAACATCCTCTCTGCCCAGAGGGGCCCTACTGCCCTGGCTGGCTACTCCACCCTTCCTCAGTGGAGGCCCTCCGCCTCTTCTGACACATGAAAAGTAGAACATTCGTGGGGGTTTTTTTGACTCCGTTTTATTGCAACATTTGTTACTATGATATTGGTCAGCTCATGGATAAGAACAAAGTTGTAATTCGACTTTAGCCTTGGCATTCAAACAGAATACTTCAAAGACATAATAAGCACAGTTGTTACAAGTGATTACTGAAGCATGCTTTGAGGCAAGAAAGGGCATTCCACCTTCGTTTACTTTTAACAGAGAGGCTTGGGCTACCGATCCGGGGTTTTCATAAGTGGAGGACCACCATTAATGTCGGTCCCTGTGAATTGTATACTTAAATCGGGGGGTGGTTGGTGAAGGTGGAGCAGAGCGTGTTAAGTGTTGAGACCCCCGCCCTCCACTTTTCCTCCATCATCCCCTCCTCCTCCATCATCGCGGCCTCCTCCTCCGCCTCCTCAGCCTCCTCCTCCTCCTCCTCCCTCTCCTCCCTCTCACAGGATTGCGTCAGCTCAGCTGGGATGACTGCACTGGCAGCCGCAAGTGGAAGAAATATTTTACTGCGAGGACAGATGCCAGTGATTTTGGGGAGGAGAGAGAGGGCAGGGCTGAGGAAGAATGGCAGAGAGAGATGGAGAGAGAGTTGGAAAGAAGGGATAGAGAGGGGTGGAAGGAGAGGGAGAGATTGAAGGGAGATTGGGGAAAGAAAGGGAGGGAGAGAGGGGAAAAAGGAAGAAGGGGAGCGGGGCTGAGAGGGAGTGAGTCAGAAAAGATTTCAATGCCGAAAAAGGCCTGGAGAGAGAGAGTGAGTGAGGGAGAGAGAGGGGAGTTTGTTAGTCTCAGAGCCAGAATAGTTCCAGTGCCTTAGGAAGCTACGAGAGCACTTCTCAGGGCCGAAAAAGGCAATACTGGAACGCGCCCCCTCTCTCTTTCTCTCTTTCTCTCTCTCCCTCTCCCTCATTCACTCTCTCTCTCTCTCTCTTTCTCTCCCTCTCCCCCTCTCCCTTATTTTAGCCCAAACTCAGGATTGGTTGGATCCGAGTGAAAATGTGAGCCACATGTTTGGCTCGTCGGCTCAGCAGCACCTTCTAGCATCTGTGTCATAACTCCCTCCTCCCCCCACTGACCGCTCGGTCCGTCCGTTTGACAAGTTGACCTCGCCACAATGCTAACGCCACTAACACCAGACTCCCTCAGTCACCCCCCCCCCCCCCCCCCCCCACCGAGTGTTGCTGCCCCAACCCCCCTCGAGCAGCAGGGGAGGATGTTCTTGGAGGTTTTGCTTTTTTTTTGCTGTTGTTATAGAGCTGTGGGCCGGGGCCCTGCCCTGGAGCCAGGCACTTCCAGCGGCCCTAGAAAGCCCAGGCAGCTGTCATTGTTCGCTTTCCTCAACGGAGCTTCCGCCGCCCGACTCCCGATAAGATGCCTGGAGAGTTTGCATCCGCTTGGGTATACACCGGTGACCTTCTTCACTGGTCTAGATAGGGGTGTGTGTGTGTGTGGTGTGTGGTATGTGTGTGTGTGTCTGTTTATTTATTTATTGGCAAGTGCAGATGTGTTAGTTTGTGGTGTGTGTGTGTTTGTGGTGGTTTGTGTTTATGTTTGGTCTGGACACGTTTGTGTATGTGTGTGGGCGAGCGAGCGAGCGTACGAGTTGTTGAGTTTTGTGGCGTGGATGCGTATGTATCGAGGTTGTGGTGTGCTGTGTGTGTGTGCGCGCGCATGTTGTACATACGTGTGTGTTTGGTCAGTGGCTGGCCCTTCCTTCCGCGGTCAGGAGGAAGAGGTGTAACGGCGCAGCCTGACGATGGGCCCCAGCCCCTCCGGGCCTCAGCTGCGGCGGCGCTGCTGGACCGTGGCCGTCTGCCATAGATAACATTCTTTCACGCCGCTGTAATGTTCAACCCCCCCCCCCCCCCACACACACACACACACAACCCAACCCAACCCGCTCAAGCTCCTCCATCTACCTACCCCCCCCCATCTCCACGCCGTGCTGAGAACACTCTGTGCTTTCACACATGCCCTTCAGTGAGGAATGCTGCCGTGTTTACTTTTTCTTTCTTTTTCTTCTTCCGCTCTCATTCACCACTCTTCCTTGTCTCTCTCTCTTTCTTCCCCCCTCCCTCTCTCTCTCTCTCTCTCTCTTCCTCTCGGTCTTTGCTGTGACTGCAGGTTTGATATCTACAGGAAGGTGCCTAAAGACCTGACCCAGCCTACCTACACTGGAGCCTTCAGTAAGTTGAATAATTGATTGCCATATCAACACAGTTGATTGGAATTTGTCTTGGTGCCATAATTCCAGTTGAAAAAGGCAGTACATGCATACACATAACATACAGTACAAGCAAGTGTGGCTGTCAAACTGTTTCTTTTTTTTATTATTGTTTTGTCTTTACAGAAACCTGGGTGGGCAACCTGTAGAGAGAGAGAGAGAGTTTATTAGTCCATGTGTGTGAGCGAGAGTGGGTAATTGTGTGTATTTGAACGTGTGTTTGAGCGTTTATCAGAATGTGTTAATGTGCGAGAAGGAGAGAGAGTGAGAAAAGAGTGTTTGTTTAATCTGTCTATCAGGTGGGTATTGATGATAATGGGGGGGTGGTGGGGTGTAGAATCACAGCACCAGTCAATACACATCAGTACTAATCATCCCCCCCCCCCCCCCCTCTTGGCCCCCCCATGACTCTGCACGCTGGCATGGTTATTTGACTAACCCCGGTGTTGCATCAGCGTTAGCGCTGTGGCTATTGATTATTCACAGCTTATCAATGCTGGAGGCCTGACCTCCTCTTCCTGGGAGGCTGCTATTGATTTAAGGGGCCTGTTGCTTCATCTCCATGACTGTGCACACACACGCTGGAGGAGAGCGAATCCCTTTTGTCCTGGCCACAGTCACAGTCACACATGTAGCTATGTAGCCCTGCCATGTCACACTAGTGTGTGTGTGTGTGTGTGTGTGTGTGTGTGTGTGTGTGTGTGTGTTTGTGCGTGAGGTCACGCATGGTAGTCACCTCTCAGCTATTGTCGCTTTAGCCTCAGGTGGAATACCTGCCTGTCTCATCATTAGTCATGGCTGCCAGAATGATTACAAACACACACACCCACACACCCGCACACACAGACACGCTACGTCGACGAAGGCATTGATCCAACTAATCTGTTCCCAGCATTTGGTGGGTTAATTGCTTACAGTAAATATGATCTTTTTTTCCCCCTTAGATGTACTGAATATACACAAACTGAAACTGCCGTTCCCCTGTGGCATATGCTAGAAACCACGGACCACACACATAATATGGAGATATGGAGTTATGCTTCTTTTTGTTGTTTTCAGAACTCTTAGCTAAGATTTAAGAAGGCGGTGATTTGGGTTTCTCAACAGTTCTCTAGTCCTCCAGGGAATCAGTATGTCGGCCATGGAAGAGTTGAGTCGTGTTCATTACTACTCAACCACACATAATATGGAGATATGGAGTTATGTTTCTTTTTTTGTTTTTAGAACTCTTAGCTAAGAGTTAAGAACGCGGTTAAGACTAAGATTTGGGTTTCTCAACAGTTCTCTTGTCCAGGGAATCAGTATGTCGGCCATGGAAGAGTTGAGTCGTGTTGATTACTGTATCCTGCACTGACCCCGAATCGGTGAACTGTGTGTCATGGCGACACTCCCCATTGTTTGTGCCGTAGCTAAACATTACCATGTGCAAACTGGAACAACTAACCCGCAGCCTCGCGGCAGGCGATGGCCATGGAGTCATGTGACCTACCGCGGTCGTCAGGGGCGTGTCTGGAGGGAGACCGTCTCCATGTAAACACGGAGTTCACCTGCTGAGCGCTGTGGGCTGATGAGTCACAGGGTCACGTGATCACCCGTGGTAACGCGCCAGGCCAGGCTGTGAAAGCGCCTTGATATGCACCGCAGGGATGTCGTGTCATAATTAATGATGCCCGTAAATCTATTTTTGCTTCCCAGATGTGCTTGTGTAATTACTGGATGTGAACGTTGGAAAAGTTACTTAAGTTTCCCTTAAGCTAAGCCGAAACAAAAGTGTGTGTGTGTGTGTGTGTGTGTGTGTGTGTGTGTGTGTGTGTGTGTGTGTGTGTGAATATCTATAAATATATACATGTTCATCAAGCTGAATTGCTCCTGTAGTTGAGAAATGGTTGCTATAGTTCACTATTCCAATGCGAAAAACAACTTAAACTTAAGTACATATAGTGTATGTGTATATTAATGTCTGTGCCTGTGTCTATGTGTGTGTCTGTGTTTGTGTGTGTGTGTGAGAGAGAGAGATTTGTCACTGTAAGTAATTATGCTTGAATTATTGATTGTTTGATTTTACAAGCATATTGTATTGGTGTAGTAAACAAGATAAGAATAGGACCTTTGGCTGTATGACCAAAGTTGTTTATCTTTGTCTCAATGGCTAATTAGTAACCTCAGCTGAAAAGAAAGAGGAGAAAAACACCTTGCACAACTCAAGTTCACACGGCATGTGCTCAGACAGGTAGAGCTCCTGTGTGCCTCGTAGATTATGGGCCCCCTGTGTGATCACGCCGACCAAACAGCCAGAACCATGTGTTCCCTTTTTTTTAGGGGCATTCTTTGCATAGTTTTCTCAAAGGTGAGAGTGAAAAGTGATAAATCTGTCTCTCTCTCTCTCTGTGTGTGTGTGTGTGTGTGTGTGTGTGTGTGTGTGTGTGTGTGTGTGTGTGTGTGTGTGTGTGTGTGTGTGTGTGTGTGTGTGTGTGTGTGTGTGTGTGTGTGTGTGTGTGTGTGTGTGTGTGTGTGTGTGTGTGTGTGTGTGTGTGTGTGTGTGTGTGTGTGTTGGGGGAGGGGGTGCAAACGAGATGTTCTGTACCTGTCAGTGCTGAAAGCTGTCTTTCACCAGTGGAAACATTTGAGTCCCTTGTGTGAGCGTTGTGTGATTAGTTCAAACGCCTAACCCAAATGTGTGTGTTTCTGTGTTCTCTTGCCCCCCCCCACAGTCTCAGTATGCTGCTGTGTCTTCATGCTCTTCCTCTTCCTCTCGGAGCTCACTGGATTCATAGCCACAGAAATGTACGTATGGTACTTTACATGCTCTTTAGGGGAAGCACCCACTCACGCACCATTTTCCTGTTTGACCGCAATTTACACAACATAAGCGTACTGCCAGGGAGCGATACTTCTGTCTGGTTATTTTACGGTTATATTTGTAGGAGTGACCTCACATATAGAAAATGTACATCTGCTAAAGTGCGCTCGTCATTGTCTTGTTTGGGAGCTAGGCCAGTCATTTTTTACAGGAATGTGTTATGTATGACATGTTACTGATGATGGCTTTACATTCATTCTCTCCTTCTCTTGCTCTCGGTCATACACACACCCACACACACACACATGCGCATACACACACATATACACACACACGCGCGCACACACACACATACGCAGAGTTTCATTGTTGCCATAAACGAAAATGGTGTAGGCCTATGTGGGGGAATGTTCTTCCTCCTTCCCTCCCCATCTTACTGTAATGAGTAGGTACGCGGTCTCATACTGTGCAGAAAGGAAAACACATCCAGTGCTTCCAGCTGTGGTCACGCCACACCACAACAGCTCACCACACCACACAACACAACACAGCACCACAACATCTGGGTGTCCATACAGCTCTCCCGTATGCTTTATGTGTTCATGAGAATTCAACCGAAAAGTCTTCTGTGTTGTGCAAATTAAACCTGTCAAGTGAAGACTTGTGGACAACTGTGGGATGAAAGTGGGTTAATGGGAATGGCAATATGAGAATGTATGGTATCTTTGCGAATATGTGAGCCATTTATACATAACTGGCATGTGTATGTATTAGGGCTCAATAAGGTATGCATTAAGCGTCATTACACATTTATTAGGTTTTTGTTCAACAGTTTCTTATTCTTACTCAGTAGGTAAATTATTCTTGGTAAATCTGGAATAAGCAGCTAGTTGGTCTTAGTATAAGGTTATTTTTTGCCATATGGATCAGAATAGAAAATTTATACCCTTCTAGTACATTGTCTTAATATATTATTCTGTCACTAGAAGTCACATATTCAGACAGTAAACTAGGAATCTATATATTTTGATCCATACTAGTAAGTAGTAACCTTAGATCAGGATAAACTGGTTGCTTTAAGGATTTGCCAAGAATGCATCACCAAATGATTGATTAAGAATAAGAAATTGTTGAATAAAGACCTTATACATGTGCAATGGTGCTTAATAAAATACCTTTTCGAGCACTAAACACATACACATTTTAGTTACTGGATGTATTTGTGGTTAACATGTGTTTCCTAAAATAAAGTATTACCAAATGAGTCTTTTAAGTGAATAAACCCATTTCAATCAATCAGGCCCATTATGCCGTATGTAATTCAAAGGTTAATCCAGTCCTTCTAACAAATCAATTTCTTATCTGACTTGGACGTGCTTCCACACAGGATTTCCTATTGAAATGGTCCAAATCCACAGTTAAGAGTTGGGTGGAAACTCAGCTGCTGTGATACCTCCCAACAATATACCCGTAATTTCCCGACTATTAGCCGCGGCTTATACATTGATTTTGCAAAATTTGTTCAGCTATGAGGGCAATACAGGGGGGCAGTTAATATGGTGTTAATATGGTTTTGTTTCTTTTAACTTGCATAAAACACTGTCCTGCGGCTTATACACAATGCGGCTTATATGCGGGAAATTACTGTAGTGCCCAGTGGACCTTCCTCTCTTTCTCCCTGCCGGTCTCTCTCCCTCCTTTTCTCTCTCTCTTCCTCCCTCCCTTTCTCTGTTTCTCTCTCTCCTTCTCTCTCTCTCCCTCTTTCTCCCTCTCTCTCTCTCTCGCTCTCGCTCTCTTTCTCCCCTTTGAACATATGATAAATTGTTTTTTTTATGTGTGAATGTATTAATGAATGTTTGTAAGGTGTTATTGGCGTGTCATGACTTCATGGGTTAAGGAATGATTCAATGAATGGCAGTTGAACCTCTCCCCCCCCCCCCCCCCCCCCTCTCTCTCCCCCCATCTCATGTGAAACTCTGGTAGTCTCTCAAGGGTGTTCCTCGGGTCGCCCCGGGTGTCCTTGTGGTGTATGACAGACGCGGATGGCCGTCTTTCTGTTTAGCATTGACTGGGCTGTTTTTGTGGTCGCACACACACAGTGTCGTAACCTGTAGTTACGGGATGTCGACTTGAGCCCAACGATGTGTCAGTGTGTCTTTTCCGCAGTGACATGGGGAAGGAAATGAAAGTGTCTCTGAAAAAAGGAGCAGTTGAGATGCACTTTTGTTTCTTAGGTCAGCACTTTACAAAGACGCGTTGCCGTTTTAGTTCTCACTCATTTTAGATACCGCCTAGCTGTGTAGAAATCTATGAGAACATGAACAAGTGAAGTCACATGACACGAGGCTGCCTTTTGTGCAGAATGTGAATTATGTCAGCCACTGTAACCTTTTAAATGTCAGAAGAGATGTAACGTGACAAAACACGTCATGTTCAGATAGATTTTCTTGGAGTCAGTTACATGATCCTAGGTCACCACAATGGCTTCTCCGTCCACTAACCCCCAGTCTGTTGTTGTGTTTGCAGAGTAAACGAGTTGTATGTGGATGACCCCGATAAAGACAGTGGGGGGAAGATTGATGTGAGTGTAAACATCAGTTTGCCAAACTTGCACTGTGATTGTGAGTATTTATTACACACATATACAAACTTATCTCTTAATGCTTCTTTTCCGTGCTCTAGAAACTCCACACACACACACATACACACACACACACACACACACACACACACAGCACTGGCCAACCCCACCCTCTCTTTCCCACACCCTTCCCCTGTCATGTTTTCCCTGTCATGGCTTGTTTTTCGACAAGTCAGCCGGCGTGCTTTATGGCTCCCGTGAACACTTTGACCTAGATTGACTCAGGAAATACACAACAAACGCCATGTTTGCTTTGAGGCCTGACACCGTTTGGAGCGGTCACCATTTTTGCATCTCTCTCATGGTATGGTCATGGCCCGGTCATGGCCCGGTCATGGGCCTTTAATGTCCTCTGACCAGCTTTGTTTCCCCTACCACCGCCTTATTTTTTGTCCGTACCGTAATTTCCTCGACTATTAGCCGCGGCTTATACATTGATTTTGCAATTTCTTCAGCTATGAGGTTAATACAGGGGGCACTTAATATGGTGTTAATATGGTTTTGTTTCTTTTAACTTGCATAAAACACTGTCCTGCGGCTTATACAAGATGCGGCTTATATGCGGGAAATTACTGTAAGTGTTGATATGATTAGTGCAACAACTAATGAGGGGCAGACAGTCTCTGTTGGTCAGCTCCGAGGTTTGTTGTCCAGCTCCAACAATACAGGCGCTGACATGACGGTGGTGACCTGGCCTGGCACCCCAAAGTCACCTCGTGTGTCTCTGACAAATATTACATGAGCTCTCATGGAACATGGAACATTCCACTCAAATCAAATCGTATCAAACCATCACTGAATCGGTTAACTTTCCGAAAGTCCGATCTTTCCGATCCGGCATTAACCCCCTTGATGTCCTGTGATTCACCTGTCGATGGGCACCATCACATCCTCTTTTCCCGTAACCTGAGCAACATCTCCTCCGCACTTCCTCAACGCACCTTACAGCATCCTCCGTGATGTCAGAAGAAAAAAAAGGGGGGGCAGAGCAGAGAAATTTGGCCCAGAGAGAGGTGAGCGTAATCGGGCCACACCTCCTCCTCCTCCTCCTTCTTCTCCTCCTCCTCCTCCATGACATTGTTCTGAAAGTATTCCCTGTGACACACTCTCCGCAGCAAATGAGGGAGAACGAGGAGAAGAGGAAGAAAAAATCAGCACAAACCAAAGAAAGCGGGGAGGGGGAGGGGGGGGGTGAGGAACTCCTTTTGGGCTGTACCAAAAATGGAAGGATTTCGTGCTCTTGCTGAGGGGAAAAAAAGGGAAAAAGAGGAATGGATGAGCTCAGTTGGCGTCTTTGGCTTTGACTTTTCTAGCTAGAGTGAGTCAGAGTCATGAAATCCGGGTTATAAGAATGGTAATGACTTCACATAGAGGAAGCACATGTTAACTTGCGCGCACACACACACACCACACACACACACACACACACACACACACACACACACACACACACACACACTCAAACTATTTCTCCCTCTTACATATATACACATGTGATTCCTCAGTTTTACCCAAGGGGAAACCTTGTATCTGGATATAGCCAAGTTGACTCATGAGTGTGTGTTCTGTAACCTCGTAATGCCCATACACATCATTATCGGTAGCTTGTACTGTAGCTCACTACGTAGCATTTCCCATGGCCCGCCCCTGTGATGAAATGGTTCGACTGACGAGGGCAACCTACTTACAGCGCACATGACGCTAACGCTAAAATCACTAGCGCCAGCTGATATGTGCTCATGGTTGTGTCACAGCCCTTTGTCAACGGCTCTGTCACGACTATAGCAACAGGTCTCCACTTTTTGGTCACGTATTGACCCGTGTGCACAAGAGATAAGGCCTCACCTTGCTCGATGGCGATGACGCGGCAAGATCATGTAAGCTGTGTAATCGGAAGAAGTGATTTTGATTGGTCACCGCCGGCTGGCCACGCGTTGAGTTTCAGGTCCTTTCCAAAAGGGTATTCCCTCTGCCATGACGCCTCGTTCTGCTTTTCAGCGCTCTCTTGATTGGCTGAACCTGTCGAAGGAGTTATTGTTTACTCTTGTGATCAGCTGAATTTGTTGTACGAGTTATTGTTTACTCTTGTGATCAGCTGGACCATGTTGTGTTGGTTATTGTCTACTCTTGCATTTTTGCGCTAGATTTGTCGGATCTTTGTTTTGTAGTCTGTGTTATTGTCCTTATCGGTTCATTTGCTCTGGCAAGTCTTTAAGGTTTTGGGTGGACCTTACAACTCAGGGTTTTGCTGGCTGTTTTTTTCCAGGAACTACAATTATAAATAGTCATGTAAGCTGATGTAACTGTTTGCAATCAGACAAAGTAACATGGCTAATAATAGGGCTGTTAATTGAGCTAGTTGATGGACCGATGGCTAATAATAGGGCTGTTAATTGAGCTGGTTGATGGACCGATGTCTCAGTGGCCTGTTAGCTGATGCCTTCTCGTCGGCCGCCCCAGCAGACACACACACAGCACTCCTCTGCTCTCCCCTGTAAGCCCTGCGCACCTCCGCTCAGGCCTCTCTCTCTCGCTCAGTTCTTTTCGCACTCAGGCACAATGGCCCCCGTGACAACCGCCCCCCCCCCCCCTCCACCTCCACCCCCCCCTCTGTGCACCACCACCAGCCCCATGTCCTGACAGCTCCGTGTTAGAAGTGTTGGGCGCCCAGACGCTCGCCAGATTGTGCGTTTACCCTTGAGCGCCGCTTCTCCTCCCAGTGTTTTTCCACCGGCCGGCTCGCGGGCCCGCGACTCGGGCAGCCCCCACCGCGCCAGATGTTGGCCCGCGCGGCTCTCCTCCGGCACATTCTTCCCTCTCGCCCCATTCCAGCCCCCCCCTCAGACTCTAACGTGCACCAAACACACACACACACACACACACACACACACACACACGCAGTGCGCTTTACGGTGGGGCTTGCTACAGCTTCTGTCGGGGAAGGGCTTGCAGGGCTTGGGATAGTAGGAAGTAGCGGAGAGAGTGCAGTGGAAATAATGTCTGTCCTCCACCGCATGTTAAAATAGGAACCCACCATCAGTGTAGCCCTGCATAAACACAGCGGCTGGAGTGTTATTTTAGGCGTTTTAAAAGGTGAGGTCTTTCGGAAGTTGGCATGGCACGGGGTGGGGGTTGGGGTGGGGATAGTGCAGTGGGGCTAGTGGGAGTGTTTTGGAAGCTGTCATCACTGCCTCTAAAGGTCAGGCATCAGATGCCCCGGTAAAGCCCCCCAGGAAAGGCCATCTGGAAATAGATGCCCACTGGCATGTCTGGGCCCCCAGAGATCCGATCTGAGAGGTGGCAGAATGGGCGGTTGGCACCCCATGCCCACTGAGTGAGGGGCATGACGGCATGTTGGGTAGATGATGCCCCCACTCCACTGATGAGGTCTCCTCCCTAATTGCTGCAATGATGAAACGTTCCTTGCCAAATATAACTAAAAGTGTGTGATTAAACTACTCAACATTTCTTTAAAAAGCAAAAAACATGTGTGTTTTTGACTCCTACTCCTTCAGTTTAAAAATGGCCTAATTCACATTAATCAGTTGAAAACATGATTTTAAACATATGTTCTTATTGGAAATGCATTTGTGTGGATGTATTTTAAGACAGGTTGGGTGCAGCCAAGAGAGCTGGAGTGAGAGGAGAGGCCTGTGTGTGTGTGTGTGTGTGTGTGTGTGTGTGTGTGTGTGTGTGTGTGTGTGTGTGTGTGTGTGTGTGTGTGTGTGTGTCTGTGTGTCTGTGTGTCTGTGTGTCTGTGTGTCTGTGTGTCTGTTGTGTCTGTGTGTCTGTGTGTCTGTGTGTCTGTGTGTCTGTGTGTGTCTGTGTGTGTGTGTCTCTTTGGCACTCCGATGTGATTTAGCCCCGGTTCACATGAGCGTGCTCTGGCCGGTAGAGGCCCTGGGAGCGCGGCGCTCTCATCCTCTCGAGTGCTGACCTCATCTGTGTCAGTTCTGTTTATACTGGCCGGCCTCCTCCAGAGCCCTCTGGTCTATTTGCAACTTGCTCTGTGTGTGTGTGTGTGTGTCTCTGTTCAATCTGCAGTGAAAAATAGATTATTAAATGATCAGGCTTTTAACATTCCTCTTTCTCTCTTTTTTTCACCCCCTTCATCAACCTCCCTCTCTCTCTCTCTCTCTCTCTCTCTCTCTCTCTCTCTCTCTCTCCTCTCTCCCCCTCTCCCCCTCTCCTCTCCTGCAGTGGTGGGTCTGGACATCCAGGATGAGATGGGCCGGCACGAGGTGGGCCACATCGAGAACTCCATGAAGGTGCCCCTCAACAACGGCTACGGCTGCCGCTTCGAAGGAGAGTTCAGCATCAACAAGGTGCCCAGTCTAGCCTTCCTCTTGTCTTCCACCTGTAGCCAAGGGCCTCTCTCCCACCACCTGACCACAGCTCATAGGGTGCCTCTCATTCGTCTTTTATACGTCCTCCCTTCCTCTCTCCTCACTGATCTACATAAAGAATGTTTGGGCGGCAATAATGGCATAGTCTATCCAGTGTTGGTTATAGATCCGGGGGAACGGCCCTCGAGGATCGAGCATCGAGGATCGAGGAGAGATGTTGAGAGGCACCCACAGTCTCAAGTCCTCCTCGTGGTCACTGCAGGGTCTCTTCGGGTGAAGGCGACTTGCGTGGGTGATCCTGGGTTTATTTCCTCGCGGTGACTCCTCTATGCCTAAGGCAGTATGCAGCGTGTGAGCTCAGTGCCGATAACGTACGCGTTTAAAAAAAGAACCATGCGAGTTAAAATTGGGAACGCTCTGTAACAAAACGGGAACAGTACGTGTGCGAGAGAGGTTGTTAAAATGTATACTTTTGGGAGATGAGTGTGGGCTTTTGACATTTTCCAACTGTCCGCAGTGCGCCAGTATGGTTTAGGGAGAAAGAGAATAAAAGGGGAAGGAAAAAAAGTAATCTATTATTGGATTTGTCCTTAAATCATAACCCAATGTCCCCTCGGAGGAAATGTTGCGGCTTAA
>NC_085014.1:9566933-9574433 GCF_963854185.1 Sardina pilchardus | reverse complement strand
TTTCACGAGTAAATCAAACGAGAATCAAACGAGTAATGGTAGCCAAAGCTATGACATTAGTTTGTCACTTCGTCTGTTTTTATAACACAAAAGGATCGATGTCTTTGGTATCAATGGAAAGCTCTGTTTCTCCTCTTTCGTTTGATATGCGTGTCATATCTGTGCGATGGATTCGCGTGTAATTCAAGCGAGAGTCCTGGATACGCGGGTGAACGCAGAGCAATATAGACTGTAAATAAGATATACTTTGATTTAACTTTAATTTTATTTTCATACTTGATCGTACAGACAAGTATCTAGTCTCGTTGGAAAGCCCCGGTTCTGCTCTTTCATGCAATATAGGTATAATTTCGTCTGTGACGAATAATCGCGAAGCAATGTAACAGAGAAGAATGGGTGTGTTTTTTGACGCACTTTGCGTCCGTCGGGCTCATATGACCTTCAGTGCAGTTTTAGTGCAGTAACATCACAGTTACATTGTCACTCGATGAGTATCAAGTGTGTATAAGTGCAGTTGTGGCTTTGAATAACAGTAAATAATAAAAAGGCTAAATATTAGGAATAAAAATGGCCCTCTGTTTATTAGATACGCATTGTAGTGACATTTATTTAACATTTCTTAATGCTGCTAATAATGGTGGTACTTGGAGAGACAAATGTTTTCTGAGGTGGTACTCATTGGGAAAAGTTTGAGAACCACTGTTCTAAAGATAATTTTTTTGGGCTTTTTATGCCTTTAATTGGACAGGACAGTAGAGAGAATGACAGGAAGTGAGTGGGAGAGAAAGTCGGGGTGGGATCCGGAAAGGACCACGGGGCGGGAATCGAACCCGGGTCGCCGGCGTACGGTGCAGGTGCCCCAGCCAGTTGCGCCACTGCCGGGGCCAAGAGAACCACTGTTCTAACGATTTTTGTACTGGTTACCGCTGGGCTCCGTTAAAAGCCCATTGACTTACAGCGCACCACGTAAAAAAGTTCAACATATTTCAACTTTGAGTCCCAAAGCGGCAAAATGCTGTCTGCGCCGCGCAGCGCTTTGCGGAGCCTTTACGGTTACATTAATCACACACTTCAAACAGCCTCTAAAAGTGAAGTAGATGGTAGTTATCTGGAACACATTGAAAGTTCAATCATTCTTTTTTATTTGATAATGGTGTAAAAATATTAATATTTCAACGTTACTACCTCAATAATTGAAGATGAAATAATATTGGAACACTAAGTTTCCGTGTGCTCTAGAGAGCTCTTTTGAACACCGTTGTCCCACTCCTAAGAAGCACAGGACTGCATGACGGAATCACTGATCACCAGACCCAGACAATGACTTTCTTACCACAACACTTACCAGACAAACTCAAGTAATGACACCATCCTAAACAGACGCATTTGCTATAAAATACTCATAATTGACACAATCAATAGACTTACACCATCATGAAACACATGACGGTGGTGACTGACTTCCTATCGAACGCCATGGTATATGACCCAATGATGCCATACTGGTCCGAGATCAATCACGAAGTGCTTGACTGAAAAGCCTAACGGGGAGGTTATTAAAGGTCAGCGTCGGGTGCCTCATTGATGTCTCAGCTGTTTAATTTCTAACTCAACTTGTGAGTCACGCCATGAGCACGGCTACTTCCCTGATGATACGTCGACTATTTGTAAGTTTGTTCAGTCTTACATAAACTGGGATGATTTCCCAAACATGGAGAGTCCTAGACAAGAGGTTCTTTTTCAGAGGAGATCTTCATTGACGTTCTCTTTTTAAGTCTAGAACGGGTCTAATCCATGTAGAGGAAACCAACCCTCTGTGCTTCAGCTAGTGTTGTGTTCTTTGAAAAAAAAAAAAATCTAATGGATTTGTGTCATTTAGAGGAACCAGGAAAGTAATTGGTTAATTTGACACACTCAAATTTTGAATGCTATTCATGTTTCCTTGTTCACTGAGATGGTTCTAGAACATTGTTAGCCTCTTTACTAACACAATAGAGCAAGATTAAATGCCGTTTGAGTAACTTTGAAATGTGTTGCTGCGCGTGTGTGCGTGTCTGAATGCAATCATTCCTGACTGAGCTCAGAATCCCCATGGCCTTTATCAGCCGTGCCTTGCCAGATGTAGAGCAGATATTTACATATTTGTGTTACGTGGCTACACGTCTCGGGACAACCCTGCTGGAATTTAGGTTAAGATGTGGGTGGGGATAAGATGGCTTGACATTTCCAAACCAAACGGATGCGTCACGATGCCGCAGCTCCGTGTACAGCTGGTGAGTCAAACGTGAAAAGGGGGAATGCAGTCTCTGGAATTATGATTGGCGCTAAGCCTATGGACATAGTTTCGTCTGCTATGGATTTCATCGTTATCCCACCACCTCAGTCATATGTTCCATGATTATCGTCGACCAAATTAATTCTGGTCTGGTCCCATGGGGAGACCATGTTATTGCTCCGTCCCCGCTCATGTAAAACGTACAGCCTGTTCCAAGTTTAGGTGGACCGCAGGACTTTGTGATATGACCAAAATCTCACGTCATGATAAAGGTCGTCTCATATCCCCAAAACTATTTATATATCATGATATGCAGTAATTCCCCGCATATAAGCCGCATTGTGTATAAGCCGCAGGACAGTGTTTTATGCAAGTTAAAAGAAACAAAACCATATTAAGACCATATTATCGTTTCTTCCTTGGGTCATTTCAGACCTTCCTGAAATTTTCATAGAAATCCATCCATAATTGTATTATTATATAGAGTTATTTTGCGAACAAACACACAGACAGACAAGCAAACAAACCCCGATGAAAACATAACCTCCTTGGCGGAGGTAATAAGGCGTTTGTGTTTAGGTGGACAATATATGTTTTGTTTTGTTTTTCCCCACAAGTGTTTGTCAGTTCCACGCAGCGTTCTTCACATCATCTCCTCTCTCTCCTCCCTCCAGATCTGTGCCATCATCGGCGGGACGTTCACCGTGGCGGGCATCATCGACTCGTGCATATTCACCGCCTCCGAGGCCTGGAAGAAGATCCAGCTGGGCAAACTGTCATGAGTTCCCACTCTGATCTGTCGACCTATTTATACAATTCAGACTCATTCCTAACCGGCCCCCCCCCCCACTTCTGCTGATGCCATCCTTGGTGCAAAGAGTCATTATTGCCAGCAGCAGTCATTCTCTGCCCCTACAACCCCCACCAAACACACACACACACACACACACCACCACCACCTAAATCCTGTGTGCTCATACGGACTGTGGACTGATTTAAATTACTCCCCCCTCCAAATCCCCCCTCCCAATTTACTTAAATTTTTTTCGAAGACGAAAATCATCATTGTCAATGTATAGGATTTTCTTGAGTTTCAAGAAGGATATTTTTCGGATGTAATTGACTTTTATTCAATGTTTATGGTGCTCTGTGGCTCCAGTTGCCTAGCATGATGTGGATCCGTGTGAGACCCACCTGTATTAAACCATGTCCGTGTGGTCAATCCTCTGTAGTTACATAGCCCCCTTTTATGGTCTTGTCATGGAGGTCATGTATTTGTGTGTCCAGAAAAATACTGTTTTCATACTTGGGGAAACCTTCCGTTAAATATCCCCATAGAATGAACACTGAGCGGCCATACTCGGTTCACCTAATTTCGTATTTATACTGTGGAACGTTGGAGAAGGTTGTTTAAGGGATTTTTGAATCATTGATCTGTCATTTCTGTTTGAGGTACTTGCACATTTTATTTGTTGGATCGGTTTACGAATTCATGTTTGTGAGCTTCACTCACAGAATCAGACTCAACAATCAGACTTTTTTTTTTTTAAATCAGTGATCCAACATGTCATGTTTATCAGTGCCTTCAAGGTCATACTTTCACATGAAGATCATTTGTTATGTATTCAATACGTCCAGCCTGCGTGCGATTTCTGGAAGGTCAGAGTTTTGAACCCCAAACTTGACTGCAAAAGCAGGAAGTTAGTTGTTACTCTAGCAGTAGGCTATGATGAAATAGATAGTCTAGATTCCCAATGCATTCTGGGATTGGTATTGCCCGCCACTGCAGACTTTTTAGTTTGTCATCTCAATGTTAAAGTGTTACTTCAGAAAAAAAAACTTGAGGGAAAAAAACTAAAATAACAAAAAAAAAGAGAGAAAGACGGATGGTGATTGTCCTACAGTTTGCGAACCAAAGCTTTGTCTGGTGTGATATTTTTGTAAGAATATTTTCATGTCTGAATACTGTTTCTTTTTTTTTGTTTGTTTCTCGATGATCTGTGTTAATGAAGTTGTTCTAATTGTTTTTACTGGAAAATGTAGGTATGTTTATGTGCATAATCTTTCCAGCATGTTTCAAATCTATACTCGGCTTTCACTTCACAGCTGCGTGGTCTGTGCTGTTACAGCTTCTCAGCAAGCTGCGTGTCCCTGTTCACATAGTGACTGGACTTTTGCTTTCCGTTCCTGTTCACCAAGTGTCTGTGGTAAAACAGTCATTGTGTTCATCGTCTCCACGGTCAGAAATTCAGCGACTTCACCAGCTCCCAGACCTACCGCCTCAAGACGACCTAGCAACCGCGTCATGTGTATCTCTTGTCCCCCATGGCAACGGCACACGACTTTTGTACTCTCTGTCTTCCTCACTCGCCGTCTGTCTGTCTGTCTGTCTGTCTGTCTGTCCTTTTAAGGAACCACGACCTGCAGGCATTCAATATTGTAGGACGTATACTTGATGGACAAAACAGCCTGTTGCCATGTGGACCTCAGTTCTGGTTTGTCTACCTTTTCCATTGATTAAAAAAAGTACACATAAACAAATGATGTGCGGGGTCTGTGTTTACGCATAACACTGCACTCCCTGTCGCTATTGTGCCGTCTGGTTGTGTCTGAGGACATCCAGTAGCATAGACATCACAAGTGGATGCTAACCACATTCAGAGGGCATTACATAAGATAGCAACAAAGAGTGGGAAACACAATAAGCATTGTTTCCAATGCTAATTCCCAATCAACAAGCTCAATGAACCGGATAGCCTTCATGTATCCATGTGATCTAGTGCAATGGATTTTTTTTGTTTTTACTACTGTTCAATAATCATTTTTTTTTTTTTTGTCATTACAGTGTTGTCCTGCTTTTATTTCTTGTAGAAAAGACATGGCCAGACAGGGAAAAGAAGATATATTGCTTTATTTTCTCCCATTCAGGATTATTTGTTTTCAGTTTTTAATATTTTTTTTACAAATACACAACAGAAGTATACTCTTGAGAAAAGGCTAAATGCAGCTAGTAGATGATATAAAATACTTATTCTTCTACTTTTTCTTCTTCGTTTGATTTTCACATAAGGGCGCCACCCAGTGGCTGCAAAGAGAACTTGGCACACAACGACCTCAGTTCAATGTGTGAGCGATTGTTACCGTGTAGAAGTGTGTATGTGCATTTGTGTGTGTATGTGTGGGTGTGTATAGGAAGTTGGTTGGAATGGGTTTAAGGCAGGCATGGTAAGGCACACGGTGCAGTTAACAGTCCAAATGAGAGTATGGTTAATGAATGGAGGGTAAGGTTTGTAGTACTTTTTTTCCCTTTTTCTTTTTTGGGGGTTTGGGGGAGGGTGGGGTGGTTAAAGGGCAGGGGGCGTGGATTCAGTGATGACTGACACCTGTGACCAGCCAATGGGGCTGCAGTATCACAGGTTGGATGAGGCGGGACAGCTTCCCTCGGACACCAGGTCATCGGGGACGGAGAAGAAGTCCAGGCCCATGCCCTCCTCGGACAGCTGCCCGTACTCGTTGTTGTAGAACGTCTGGCCCGAGAGCTGAGTGAGGAACGGCGGCCGCGAGCCATGAACCGACGCACCAATCAGACGCTCCGTACTCCTGCCAATCTGAGGGCTGGGGAGGAAAGAGGGGAGGGGTTAACAGGGTGGGTTTGAGGTGGGCAGGGCAGACTTGACCTCAAGATGTCACAGGGTGCCTCTCGTTCAGCGTTTATATGTCCTCCCTCGCTCCTCCGGCCTCGATCCTCACTGATCTACATAAAGAAAGATAGAAGAAGGGATAGACTATCCCATTGTTGCCGCCCCATCATTCTTTATGTAGATCAGTGAGGATCGAGGCCCGAGGAGCGAGGGAGGACGCATAAACGCGGCATGAGAGGCACCTACACATAGCATCAGTGCTGGTTGTGACAGGGCATCTCAATCCAGATTAATCTAATACACAATAAATTAGGATAATCCACAGCATTCGGACATCACTGCTGCATTTGCACACCATTATAAATGATTTGAAACTCTAAACACAAACAAAGACATGCGAAACGAAACCCTGGGCAACTTTGCTGTGGGTAAGTCAAGTGGGGTTGTTTTGGAGGTAAGATAAGAGCCTGCAGTCTTACTTCCTGGAGATGCCTCCTCTGTGTTGGTGTTCGATCCTCTCAAACTCCTCCGACGCCAGCACCATCCCACTGTCTGTCTGGCTGCTGTCCTTTAACAGAGGAAGAGGTGCAGGAGGACCGTCAAGGACGGAGTTGTCATAGTTACGGACCCTATTATGGGCTGCTGTTTTAAACAGTGGCCCAGACCATAATGAGTTTATAATTGTTCCCTTTAATTGAACTCTCCGCACCTCAGTGCTTTGGATATTCTCCCTTTTTAGATTAAAGTTAAAGTTTAGGGAACGTTTTAATTTCAAAGTGACCATTTCCACACCATTATACTCAACAATATATATGATCTTAACTTTTAAAACAATTACTCATACAGACATACACCCCCAAGTTGTATCATTTGCTCTGTTTTTTATTTCTGTAACCATTATAACCCAAAGTCTGTAAAATACTGTACATATTGATTACATGTTGACAGATGAGACTGATGAAGAAGCTGGTCAGAGTCATCATAGAGTCTGATGAACAGCCCTGTGCATAATCCAATGAGAGTGGACACTACAGTAATTTCCCAACTAACCGCGGGATTGAATTTCTTCAGCTATGAGGTTAATATACAGTATATACGGGGGCAGCTAATATGGTATTAATATGGTTTTATTTCTTTTAACTTGCATAAAACACTCTCCTGTGGCTCATGCACAGGAAGTGACTGTACAGTTGTCTCTGGAGCAGGTGCTTACTTGATGGGCCTTGTGGGAGGTCATCTCCATAGGAACCTCCTCGAAGGTCTTGACCCGCGAGTGGCAGATGTTGGAAGGTCCCACCAGAACGCAGCCACCGAATGGGACACAGTTGTAATACCTGGGAAGACATTCTAGTGTCATATTACCCATCCAAAGAAAAACTACAAAAAGGTGTGTGACCAGTGTTGAGGCCAAGTGCTGGACAAAGGTAAACTGGAATAAATAAAAACTTAACAGAAAGAGAAAAAAAGGATGTCATGACCTCTGCCACAAAGGTGTTTGTCTGATGAAGACATAATTGTTGTAAATGAAATATCTTTGTGGACAAACAAATAATGTGCAGATACTATATTAGGTATTTTATCCAA
>NC_085014.1:9556933-9561933 GCF_963854185.1 Sardina pilchardus | reverse complement strand
GCGCGGCTCATACAATGATTTAGCTAAATTTCTTCAGCTATGAGGTTAATACAGGCGGGCAGTTAATATGGTGTTAATATGGTTTTGTTTCTTTTAACTTGCATAAAACACTGCCCTGTGGCTTATACACAATGTGCGTATATACAGGAAATTACTGTAGTCTAGACGTGCAGTATGACCTTCTACACCCCCATGTAGCTACAGGTTTGGTATTGGGCTATGGCTAGGCTACTTGTTAAAGAGTTGAAATTAAGGGTGCACTGTAGTAATTTAGATTCAAGATTCAAGATTCAAGAGTTTTTATTGGTATGAAATATAGGTATGAAATGCACCCTTCTCAACCCCCACAGAGCCAGCCCTGGTTTCGTTGTGGGGTGACTTTGTTAGGTAGACGGCTGCAGGACTCACATTTCGGGGGAGGCGTTGTCTGGGGCTCTCATCCTGGTACCGTCCTTCAAACGTTTACAGAAGTCCTCATCGATCTGAACACCTGGATACGGAGAGGCACCTGAGGGGAGCAGGAGAGCCTTGGTCAGGGGAAAGGAAACATCCATCTCCGCACTTGTTAATGAACGTTGTCAATTGTTTGTAATAACTGAATATAGAATGTAAGTGTATTGTAATAACCGATATAGAAGACCTAATGGATTGGTCTGGGTGATAGGGTATACTCATAAACTTTTATGACACCCAGTAAGCTCTCCAAGGATTAAACGTCAAATAGCAATTTCTCAATAGTCTAAAAAAAACATTCCCTTGTCTAGTCCTGTTAAGACCTTTTAATATCAAAGCTAGGACCTGCGGCAATGAACCATTCGTTTGAATAGTTAATTGCTGCCCCGTTAAAACAGGGCCCAGACGGCGGTGACACACTTACCTAGAGAGAAGATCTCCCAGAGAAGCACTCCAAAGGACCAGACGTCACTTTGGCTGGTGTACACCTTGTCAAAGATGCTCTCCGGGGCCATCCACTTCAGAGGCAGTCTGGCCTGCCCAGGCACAGGGGAGAACAGCAGCGAGGGTAGGAGAGGAGAGGAGAGGAGAGGAGAGGAGAGGAGAGGAGAGGAGAGGAGAGGAGAGGAGAGGAGAGGAGAGCAGAGGAGAGGAGAGGAGAGGAGAGAAGAGGAGAGAAGAGGAGAGGGTAGGAGAGGAGAGGAGAGGAGAGGAGAAAAGAGGAGAGGAGAGGAGAGGAAAGATGAGAGATAATGAGAGCAGAGGAGAGGAGAGGAAAGGAGAAAAGAGAGGAGAGGAAAGAAGAGAAGAGATCAGAGAAGTTGACAGGTGGGGAGAGGAGATCACCAGAGAGAAAAGGACAGGAGAGATAATGAGGACAGAAGAAAAGAGATGAGAGGAAAGGAGAAAAGAGGAGAGTAGAGAAGAGAAAAGAGGAAAGAATAAAAGAGAAGAGAAGAGAGGAAATAAGAAAAGAGATGAGAGTAGAGAAGAGAGGAGAGGAAAGGAGAAAAGAGGAGAGTGGAAAAGAGAAAAGAGGAAAGAAGAAAAGGGAAGAGAGGAGAGGAAAGGAGAAAAGAGGAGAGTAGAGAAGAGAAAAGAGGAAAGATGAAAAGAAATGAGAGTAGAGAAGAGGAGAGGAAAGGAGAAAAGAGAGGAGAATAGAGAGGAGAGGAGAGGAGAGGAGAGGAGAGAAGATTCATTATGCCAGTGATTTACAGCTGTCAGGGCTGTGTGTTATGCAGTGCTGATCTTGAGGGTGGATACTACAATATGCCACCCGCCTGGAAAAACATTTTACAAAACCCAAAACTTCCCCATCGTAACTCTGCCATCCTTTTTGGATTGATGGTTAAAAAAACATCTTCATGCATCACCCATATCACAGAGATACACAGAGTGCACTATGGATCACTGAGTGGTGTGTGTGTGTTGTGTATATCGAGGGCTGAGAAGCAAAAGGGGCGTAAGTGACATTTTGGTCAAAATTGAGTTACATACAGTATATCACCTGAAAGCTCTTGATGAGCTCTTTCTTCTAACTGACAAAATTATAGAAGTAAAATATTTATAAACATAAAGCTATTGAACAAAAACCAAAGGTCTTTAACTGTGAACATATAGAAGCAGTTCGATTTGTTTTGGCTCTGCTGTAAAGTTGGTGAAATGTCACCTATGCCCTCTTGTTTCCCAGCCCTTACTGTATACGCTGTATATATTTGGGTTCATAGCTGAAGATCTGATTCCCACCCGTCCCATGAGATGCACACACCGGAGCTCATACCTGCGGTGCTCCTCGCCCTGGCTGACCTTGTGTTCCCACCACCATCACATCACAGGGCTATGAATCAGCACTGCGGGTCTACCGGCAAATTTTTTTTATTTTTTTAAGGAGAGATATGTCACAAATCACCGCTCCCGCTTTATGACTCACGTTGCCCTTCCGCACGTAGTCGGGGTCCTTGTAGATATCTCGCGCCAGGCCGAAGTCGCAAATCTTCACCACGTTGCTTTCGGACAGCAGGATATTCCGCGCGGCCAAATCTCGGTGGATGCACTGGAGGAGGGGAGGGGGGGGGGGGGGATAGGGGGCAGAGTTACATGGAGTCAGGGGATGGATGGTGTTGCAAAAGTTCCGTGACACAAACGGGTGTGGATTTGGAATACCGATGAGTTAGTCTATGCTTCCTGTCAGCTACACAACCTACCCTTGACAGATTAGCTTCTGGAGTTTGGGTGAAAAGGCCTTTTCTTAAGTTTTTTTTTTTTCTATGGAGGGGTTGGGTCTCATTTTACCATAATGCATCTGGGAATAGAAGTGCCGGGCAGCAGGACTCATTTCACGGCAGGGCCGTTTCAGAAATGTTCTACTTTATTAAGCTGTGATTCATAACCTGATACACCCACATTTCCTCGAAAACCACCCGCCTGCCACACATTTTACTGCCCTCCATCTGGTTGTCAGTTTGCCTTTCTAGTTCGGAGTAAAATGCCCCTCTCCAGTCCAGACAAAGTGAAATGAAAAATGTACCTTTCGAGAGTCCAGAAACTCCATCCCTCGTGCCACTTGGAAGCTGTAGCAGATGAGGTCCTCGACCGTCAATGGAGTTTTCCACAGGTCGTCCACTACAGGCAGACGGAATGACATGTTGTCTCTTTAGAATGGCTGCGTGGTACAAATCTCACAGATAAACCTAAACCTGACAGATGGACCTGAACCTGACAGATAGACCTAAGCCTGATTGATACATGTAAATCTAAACTTGACATACTGTATAAACCTAAAACTGACTGATAAACCTGAATCTGACAGATAGACCTAAGCCTGACCGATCAACCTAAACTTGACAGATAAACCTAAACCTGACAGATGAACCAGGATCTGACAGATAGACCTACTGTAAACCTGATTGATAAACCTAAATTTGACAGATAAACCTTAACCTGACAGATGAACCTAATACTGACAGATAAACCTGAACCTGACAGATAGACCTACAGTAAGCTTGATTGATAAACCTAAATTCAACAGATAAACCTAAACCTGACAGATGAACCTGGATCTGACAGATAAACCTGAACCTGACAGATAGACCTACAGTAAGCTTGATTGATACACCTAAATTTGACAGATAAACCTAAACCTGACAGATGAACCTGGATCTGACAGATGGACCTAACTCTGATTGATAAACCTAAACTTGACAGATAAACCTAAACCTGACAGATGAACCTGGATCTGACAGATAAACCTGAACCTGACAGATAGACCTACAGTAAGCTTGATTGAAAACCTAAATTTGACAGATAAACCTAAACCTGACAGATAGACCTAACTCTGAGTGATAAAAAAAAAAAAAACACACATCTGAGCGTGTGAAATTAAACAACCTTCTTTGACAGACGACTTTTTTTGACTCCCTGCAGGAGTGGGACGAGTGGACTCACTTTTCTCTACAGACTCCTGCGGACTGCGGCGGCCGCCCCCCCTCCCGCCGGGCTGGTTGTGGTGGTGGGGGGGCGCTCGCCCCCGCTGCTGCTGCTCCGCCTGTCCGGCCGCGATCATCCTCCTCACCTGACTCTGCGTTTTCGGCGATCGGTCCTGTCAAAACACCCCGGTCCCCCCCCAAAAAAAAGAGAGAGAGAGAGAGAGAGAGAGACAGAACGGAGATAAGCAATTAGCTGCAGCATGAGTCGCAATGCAAAGCAGATGCTGCATGAGCTTTGACATACTGGGGGGGCGCCTGGAGTTATTCAAAATAGAAGAGCTTAGTGCAGCAGTAATTGTGTAAGTATCTGTGAATTCTTTGCTGACAAGCTGAGATCGATGTCTTTTTTTCTTCATCTTTTGAAAAAAAAAAAAAAAAAAAAGCTGTGCTCACAGTGGATACATTAAGAGCAGATGATATGGAGAGTTATTTTAAACGAACTTTAGACGACGACTCGAACTCATAAACAAGAATGGCCTTTCCCATAAAACCGGAGAAAAACGAATTAGTGAAACTGCACTACAAACTGTTAGTGCTTGCATAATTGAAATTAGAACAGCGTCCCTGCAAGATGCACACAAAAACTACCAGCAACACAGGGTTCCACTCGCTCTCTCTCTTATCTGCCTCAATTACCCTTTTGCCTTTTAAATCATTCATTAACACAGTCCCCTACTGCGTCATCTAAAACCTATTCTCTTGACTGTTTGTCTAACTCCATAGTCATGTAAATGCAAATCAGCTTGAACGGTGAGTCTTCTCACTGACCCCTGTTTAAAATTCTCAACACTTCTCTGCCCCGGCTATCTCTCTGAGTCATTCTCATACAGTTTGGCAGTTCACTGTAACGGCACACAAACAGTGTCGGTTTGCAGCCAAATGGGGTCTTGGGCTTTTTCACAAACGGACATTTAGGTTTTTCTCGGAAACGAAAAGTTTACAGAGTCCCCCACTTGCATTCTGCGTTGGTGCCAAGCTGGTACCCTGTGGACGTTTCATTAGCTGGTGTCTGACCTAATCAATCAGAGGGGTGGCTCATATGAAAAGGTCTCCTTGGCT
>NC_085014.1:9541933-9549433 GCF_963854185.1 Sardina pilchardus | reverse complement strand
TGTATCTTTTTTACCATATACAGGCTTGGCAGGTATATGCAGTAGGCGCCAATGTGTTTGCTGTTGTTGTTGTTGTTGTTGTTGTTGTTGTTTTGTTGTTTGTGGCAGGAGCAGAGCTCACCTGAGGTGTGGTGCAGCGGCTGGTTGTTCTTGAACCAGGAGAGCTGTGGGGCGGGGGTGCCCTCCACATCACACTCCATCTGCAGGGACTCACTGGCGTTTACCGTCTGATTGGTCGGATTGTGCCTGTAATGAGGAGCCTCCAGAGCTGAGGGGGGGAGAGAGAGAGTGTACAGAAAAGGTAAAGAATGAGAGTGAAGGGGTGCAGGAGAGGTAGAGAAAGAGAGCGAGAGAGAGAGAAGTACAGGAGAGGTAAAGAAAAGTTGAAATAAATGAAGGAGATGGTATATGGCAGAGAGAGAGAAAAAGAGAGAGAGAGAGGGAGCAGGGTGACGTAGAGAGAGAGAGAGAAAGAGAGGGAGCAGGGTGAGGTAGAGAGAGCGGAGACGGAGATGGAATAAATGAGAAGCGGGGGAAGAGAGAGAACAGGAGAGGGAGGGAGAGAGAGAGAAAAGGAGTAGAGGAGAGTGTTAGAAGTATGAAGGAGACAATAATGAGAAAGAAGTGTAATAGAGAGTGAAAGAGAGAGAACAGGAGAAAAGAATAGGAGAGAAGAAAAGGAGAGGTGAACAGAAAGGTAGAGCGAATAAGAGAGAGGAAGGGAGAGAGAGAGAGAGAGAGAGAGAGAGAGAGAGGAAGGGAGAGAGAGAGGAAGGGAGAGGGATGGACAGGGAGTGTAAATGAGGGATGAAAGAGACATGTGGTGAGACAAGAGAGAAGATTGAAGAGGACAGATAGTGCGAGCATGAAAGAGGCGAGAGAGAGAAGGAGAGGAGCGGAGCATAAGGAGGGAGAGAGAGAAGGAGAGGAGGGGAGGATAAGAGCCACAAAGGGAGAAAATGAGAGCGTCCACCGAGACCCAATGGGAAGTGATAGTCAAGAACAAAACAAGGAAGAGAAAAAAAAAGAGGGAAAGAGAAAAAGCGAGGAGGGAGAACAACAAAAGAGGCAGAGGGAATAACTGGGTAATTACAACACAGCTAGCTGGTACTTTCCACGCCTTACACGCCAATACAACATTTAAATAGAAACTGAATTAGACTGAATTGTAAATGAGAGGGCAACGCCTGAGTGACTGGGAGGGAGAAAGGTCGTGACATCCACCATTCGTCAATAAGGCATTGGGCATTCTGTGTCCCACGCCACGCTGCTCTTTGATGGCATGTTCCAGACAGGGGGGGCTCATGGGAGTTTTCGTCTGAGAAACGCCGTGTGCATCAAGTGTGTCTCAGTCTCCCAGAAGAATGTTTCGCCAAAGGTCACCACTCAAGTAGAAAATATCTTATTTAAGATTTATGTATGATTTATGAATCTGTGCACGCATGTCGAAAGAGGTTTTTTTTCCACTCATGTATCTGTGCAATGTGTGCCACTGCCAATCCCATGCCTTAATGCCTTAAAGCGGTTTAATGACTAAAGACAAGCAATCTGAGGGGAAGCACATCTGTATTCCGTTTGGTAGTCTCTTTGGGAGAGAGCCTTTCCCGGCCTTACTCAGACACTTACCTTTCTAACCGGCATGTTGTCCCACAGTCCACATTTGCAATAATAGTGCCAGGTTTTATGCAGAGGCATCTATGAATAAATCTGTTTACTGCGTAGTGATTATGCAGCCACTGAATATGTACGCTTATAGCACAATCATTTTATTGCTTGAATAGGAGGTGGCGGCAACACTGGGGTCGCCGTTTCACAGCGTTTCTTAATCAGAGAGACTCTCTTAGTAATTGAGACTGAATTAGATAAGATGATCTCACTTCCACTCAATGAGCCTTTAACAGAGTCGGGAGAGCTTAGAGAGAGAGCTGCTGGTGGATATGATCTTGTTAATTAAAATCTCATGCATCTCTAAAATAAAGGGCAGGAGATTTCACACCGGTCTATAAAAACGCATGCTATTTGAGCTGTTTCCCAACCTCAGTCCATTACTAAAAAACCTAAGGTAAGGTAAGGTAACTTTTATTGTACCCAAGGGTAGATTTGGTTGCAGGTAAAAAGAGTAGGCTGCTTACACATACATAGGCAACATTAATGACATTGACAAAAAACAAGAAGACATTGACATAACAGTGGCAACATTGCTCCAGACTTAGAGACATGGTTAAATCTCTAAAATATAAATAAATATATAATTAATTCAGGGGATAAAATACAGAATAACCTGTAGCCTCTGCTTGCTTACCATACATACACCTAATGAATGTTTTATGCTTGCATGTATTCTCAGCTGGATTCATCCCACTGACCTCTCACATGGAGATAAGTGGTGTTCTCACAGCTGTGATATAATTGGCTGCCCACTAAATTGCAAAATGTGCTCGCTGGCGGCTAACAGCGGCTAAGCGGCTAACAGGTGTCTCTGAGGCTAATTCATCATAGTTAGCTATTGCGCTAATGGCCTTAGCGCATTTCATTCGGCTCAGTAATGTGTGCTATTTTGGCAATGTCATCATTGTAAACAACTTTACTCCAGACCAGGTTTAAATCCCAGATGGTGGTTGCCTGGATTTCATCCATCAGAGAGACTGAGAGAAAATTATGTTTATTCACTTGGGAGATTTTATGAGTTTGGATGACAAACTTTTCTAGGAGGTTCATTTAGCAATCCTATTCCATCCAATTTCCATCTGTGGTGAACCTTATCAATAATTGAATGATTTCATATAAAAAAATGACTCCACAGTGAAACCTGGGTAGCATTTTGTGTGTGTGTGAAAATGGGTCTACAGGGAAACCAGTGAGTGTATTTGTAACCTGTGTTGTGTTGCACCCCTGCGGTTCAGGCCTGTACGCGCCCGGACTCGAACCCACGACACGGCAGCACTTCGGATCGGGAGTCGAGCGCCTCTTGAGGTGTCGGGGAGTGAGGTTTACTTAACGTTCGACACGCACAGCTAACTAGCTGGCATCCCTTACATATGCATGCGTATGTGTGTACTCGCACGCATATGTGTGTATACTGTATGCATGCATGTGTGCATATGTGATTTCCAACAGCCAGGCCACTAGGTGGCGCTGCTCGCTTCCTCTGCGTCCCCCCTCACCTTTCACGGGCACGTATTTGGCGTGGCAGTGCTTCTCGCCCGAGCGCCGGTTGCGCACCTCGCACACGTAGTTGCCCTCGTCGCTGGGCTGCACGCTCTCCATGGTCAGCTCCAGCACCCAGTAGTTGGTGGCCACCTCGAAGAACAGGTCGCCCCCTAGTGCCACGCCGTAGCGGTGCAGGCTGCGGCAGTCGGGCGGCACGGCGTGCGGGTCCAGCCGGTACCAGCGCAGCTCCTCGTACGTGTAGTTGTCGGCGCTGCACTTGAGGCGCACCAGCTCCTGCTCCAGGGGATGCTCGCCCGGCTCCAGCTCGATGCCGAAGCCCTCGGGGATGGCTGGAGACACACACACACACACACACACACACACACACACACACAGAGATAGACACACACACACAGAGATAGAGACACACACACACACACACACACACACACACACACACACACACACACACACACAAATGGATACAGACACACCCAGACACAGACACACACACACAAATAGACAAACAGGCAGAAGCACACACAGACAGACACATGGAGACATGGTTAATGAATGATGGCTCTCTACTTTTCCTCCTCCATCAGCCTGTTGTCTCTGAGTTTGTTGAGAGTTGAGTCTCTGTGAAAGGGTGTGTGTGTTTAGGTGTTTAGGTGTGTGTGTGTGTGTGTGTGTGTGTGTGTGTGTGTGTGTGTGTGTGTGTGTGTGTGTGTGTGTGTGTGTGTGTGTGTGTGTGTGTGTGTGTGTGTGTGTGTGTGTGTGAGTGTGAGTGTGTGTGTGTGTATGTGTGTGTGTGTGTGTGTGTGTGTGGGCGTGTGTATGTACATAGGCCCTTTTCATGGACGTGACTGAGGGATTGAATGGGGCCCGCAGTCTTGAGGAGTGACGGCTGGCTGATGGAGTGTCACTGTGACTGACACAGTGTGCTGTAAGCTTATTCTGCTCTCCGAGACCCCCCTTCAACCCCCCCCCCACACACACACCGCCCCCCGCCCCTTATTGTGTCGTGCCGTCTTCATCTGTCTATCTTCTCTTTTGTGTTCGAGTCTGTTCAACAGCCTTATGTTCAACGCTGAGAGTGAGCCACCCACTTCGCCGACCGCATAACCGGCGCGTTTTGAAATGCCTGTGCATTTTAAGAGCCGCGGATCAATAACTGATTAAAATACAAAACTCTCCGCTGTTCGCTTGTGCGTGCGCTTCTATAGAGCCTGTGGAGGTATTGAGCACATAATGATCTCTACTCTTTTAAACATTAAGACCTCAAGGTGCTGAAGCATTCATTACGAGCCTTTGAGCATGTTCGATAAACCATCCCTCGAGTCTCATACAATAAACTTTGTAAACGGGCAGACCGTGGAAAAACAAACAAAAGGGCTTGAACTTATCGGATTCTAGTACTCGTATTTCGATGCATGTCTAAATCTGACTGCTGTGTTTGAAGTGGGACGGTTTGAACCGGAGCGGTCGAGAGCACTCACTGGTGACATAGAAGTAGATGAGTCGCTCGTCCACGCCGGCCTTGTTCTCCGCGGAGCACTTGTACATGACGGACACGTTGGCGTTCTGGATGACCACTGAGCTGACCGTCTGTGGAGAGGAACCAAAAAAATCACGTTCAGCTGAGTCGACCAGTTTAGGAACTTTTTGAACTCTGACCAGAAAAGAAATGACTTTATTAGCAAAGTATAGCAAAAATCTATATATCTTTTTTTTTGCTTATTGCATGACTTTTGTCCTTTCCACTCCCTCCACCTATCACTCCCATTCCGACCCACACACACACGGGCAGGAAATGACCTCACAGGTGTGACCACAAAACAGGAAGTGAGTGCTCGGAGTGTGTGTGTTTATCCCCACTCCCTTCGGGAAGTGTGTAGAGGAAGAGGGTTTTAAATATTTCTGATGTGGAAATGGCAGCGGCACACACACTGCACCCCCTCACCCAACCCCCCACCCCACCCTCCCCACACACACACACACACACCTCCTCCGCCTAAAACTCTTGATTGACAAACGCTGCCCCACTTCAAAAATGGGGACACTTACATAAAAAAAGAAGCCGCTATAGTTCAGCCCACAGCACAGTTTTTTGTTGTTGTTGTTGTTTGTGTTTTCATCCCTACGCTCATTCGTCTCCCCAGATATAGAATCAGATAGTGACACCACAGGAACGAACCTTATTCTTGCCATCCACTAGCTCTGTCCAGCTCTTTGGCATTTCGATGGCGTTGACGGAGTTCTCCGGGTCCAGGCTCTGCCAGTTGGGGCAATTGGGGATTTTATCTCGCGCTCCCCTGCGACCACTGGAGAGGAGAAATCAATAGCACGGGACAACTGAATCAAGTTTCAACCTGCAATCATCATCAGCTCAACAGAGATTAGAGCTTCACCTCAATCACTGCACTTAGACTAGACACACACACACAAATCACCCACAAATCACTTAGGAATCATGCACACACACACACACACACACACACAGACACATACACACAAATCACTCACACACACACACACACACATAAATCACTCACACACCAACAAAAACTAGAGAGTGTAAACAGCCTTGGAGTTGCCGTTAATTCCGGTTTAATTGAATGGCATGGTGTCTGGCGGAGGAACGAAGGCTAAACGAGAGAGAGCGAGTGTGAGATGGGCCCCCACATCCTCTTGTGTGTGCATCGCCTGTCTGTCTGTCTGTGCCAGGATGTGAGATCCCACACCAGGAAGTGCTTTTCGGGGGCCTGCTCTCCTCTTCCTGTGTGTAGTCGGGGGGCTAACTGAGGATACACACGAAGGCCAGTACCCTCCACGGAGCCACTGGCGCCCACAGATGACAGTGTGCAGACCAGTCGTATTTTTCGAAGTATTTATGTACCCATCCCCGGCCTGACCCAGTACCCCCCCCCCCCCCCCAACCCCCACCCATCCATCCATCCACCGCCCCCCGCCTCCCAAAATCGCTTTCCGCCTGGGGAGTCGCCCTGCCTGGTTCCCACCCTTCAAATCTTCTTTTTGAAAATATCCTGCTAAAAGCTTGCTTTCTGCATTTGTATTTTAAAAGACTGACCTTGTAAACATAGCCTTGATTGTGTGTGTGTGTGTGTGTGTGTGTGTGTGTGTGTGTGTGTGTGTGTGTGTGTGTGTGTGTGTGTGTGTGTGTGCTTCCAGAGGAGGCTGCAACCTAGCTTTGGGTTTCACTTTGCTCCCAGCACCAATCAAAAGAGGACCTTGCCTCCAAAACAGCACCTTGCAGTGAGCTTGTTTACTCCGCTCTGCTGCTAGAAAGGGAACCGCAAAAAAAAACCTCTTTGTTGTCGTTTGTTCTGCTGTTGCTTGTGGAGGCCTGTGTTTATTTATTTTGCTTTCTTGTGTTGTGCTTTGTTGGGTAAAGGAGCATCGTCTAGAGGAGGAGGAGGAGGAGGAGGAGGAGGAGGAAGAGGGGGGGTCATTGAGATCCTGGTACTTCGGAATCATCCGCGCGCACGGAGCGCGGAGAGAAGAGAAGATGTACGACTGCGGCAGCAGCACCTGCTCAATGAAATTACAGCCGTGCGCAGCGAGGAGAGAAGGGGAGCGGAGTGTGTGTGTGTGTGTGTGCGTGGGGGTTCGCAAGGGTTATCAAGTCTTAAGGGGATAAACAAGCAGGCTCCGAGCAGCAGCAGCAGCAGCACCACAGCACCACTGGAGGGGGGGGGTGGGGTGGGGGTGGAGAAGAAAGCCATTTAGCTCACTGGAGAGATGTTGTCTGGTGAATTGAGGTCCAGAAAAGCCCACAGGGTCATAAAATGTGTGGTCGTTTGTGTGTGCGCGTGAGTGTATGTGTGTGTGCGTTTGTGTACGTTTGTGTGTGTATATCTGTATAATTTGTGAGCACATTTCTGTGTTTGTGAGATTGTATCTACTTGTGTGTTGTGTGTGCGTGTGCGTGTGTGTGTGTGTGTGTGTGTGTGAGAAACGTGAGAAAAATGTTAACAGGCACATGGTGTTCATGATACATGCAGGTGTGAAAAAGTGCTTACACACATGTCTAGGAACGATCTGATTACGTGTGTGTGTGTCTGTCTCTCTGTCTGTGCCTACAGTACATGCATGAATGTGTGTGTTGGCGCAGAGATATATACGGATGTTTATATACTGTATGTGTGCATGCATTTATGCTGTACAAGGTTGGCTGTTGATGATGGCTGGGAATGTGTGGGGATTTGTGTGTGAGTGTACATGATTGAGTCCAAGTGTTACGTTGGAGTGTGAGTGTATCTGGCTGTGCAGCCAAGTGTGTTTGGATGTGCATGGATAAGCTAGTAGCAGATTCTAAATGTCCCAGCT
>NC_085014.1:9516933-9536933 GCF_963854185.1 Sardina pilchardus | reverse complement strand
ATCACCACGGTGTAGTTCCCCGCGTCCAGCTCACACACGTCTCGGATCTCCAGCGCCTGGTGCTGCAGCTTCATCCGCTTAAACTCGGGCCGCTTGCTGTTTATCACTTTGCCGTTTTTAAGCCTGCCCGAGACACAATAACAACGCAAAAACGACGACCGCCGTCGTCATAATAATAATAATAATAACAATAACAATAATAAAGATAAGATGAAACTGCCCCAGAGATACAGAAATCAATTTCCACCCATCCAATTTCACACCCTCCGATAATGTAACACCAAATTAGATTAGAATCTAGCAGAAATTTCCATTTCGCAGCGACTAATGGCACGATGATGGCTGGATTGCTGCCATTTGTGCAAACAAACACACCGTGGCCTGCGGTTTTGCATTAGCGGAGAGAAGAGAGACAAGAAATTTCATTTCATTTTTGTCTCTTAATTTAGCCCATAAAACACACACTGATGTGTTTGCCGTAATTGCCTGTCGGGTTTCATTTGGGCAGCGGCTGGGTGGCGAGAGAGCGAGCGGGCGCTGGTTAGGACGGTGACATCATTTCCTGTTGGACCTGTTGGACCTGGCGGGGATGATGCGCGAGGCTCACCATTGGGTCTCGGGGACGGGGTACGCCGACACTTTGACGGACAGCTTGAAGGATTTCTCCCCGGCTGTTGTCTCCACCGCCGGCCCGCTCTTGTAGTCCAAGCTGATGAAGGCTTTTTCTGAAAGAGACACACATGTGCACACACACACACACACACACACACACACACACACACACACACACAAATGCACACACAGGCGCGCGCACACACACACACACACACACACACAAACATGCACACACACAAACGCACACACACACACACACACACACACGCACCCACACAGCGAACACGTGCATGGAAAAATTAGTGTGAACGCTTGCAGAACAGGGCCTGTGCATAATCGCCACAGTGTGCAGTTTGTAGTTGAGCTTGCACTGCACAGCTGTCAAGAGACTGAGCAGATCAGGCTCTCACTTCCCTAATTCATATTGTGTAGCTACGAGCAAAGGTCAAATGTCAAAATGGAACAAATGCCCTCATGGCACACATATTGACCCATGTTTGCCTTGTCAAGTCTTTTACTCTCTATTCAGCATCTGTGCTAGCATACAGTGAACATGCCAAAGGGCAAATGTGTGCAGACCGCGCACATTATCTGCTTACAAGTGACTATAGGTTAACTGTATGGGCCGATTTCTCGAACGTAGATTACTGTGAACCCTAGTCTGAGATTAAACAGGGGAACTTCATTAAAGATTTCTATTACTGTAACTTTACGGTAATTTATCAACTTTTACAGTTTTTCTCAGTCGCTTTGGTACATTTCTCGAATCACCCTTGAGATTTGCAAAACAGTAAGTGCATTTCCCAAAACAAATCGAACAACTGTAACTTCATAGCAATTTACAGTAATAATTTATAATCTAGGACTAGGGGTACGGCAAACTGACCCTACGTGTGACGACAGCTCTTACCGTGAACGATCACCGCAGTGGTCCTGGTCACCAGGGCGTGCATGCTCTGGGCCGTGCAGGTGTAGGTGCCCGTGTCCGTGACGCTGACGTCCCGGATGGTGAAGATGCTCGAGGCCTCCGTGGCCTGGGCCAGAGAGTTGCGGCTGTACTGGGGGACCACCGACTGGTTCACCTGCAGGCAGCAATGCACAACCTCAGGCTAAGACCAGGTGAGGAGGTGATGATTTGAGTGATTTATCTGATTAGTAATTTCCTGCATATAAGCCGCATTGTGCATAAGCCGCAGGGCAGTGTTTTATGCAAGTTAAAAGAAACAAAACCATATTAACACCATATTAACTGCCCCCCTGTATTAACCTCATAGCTGAAGAAATGTTGCAAAATCAATGTATAAGCCGCGGCTAATAGTCGGGAAATTACGGTATGTGAGGTTGTGATGTGACTTTATATGATAGACAGACATCTATCTATCTATATACAGTATATACTGTATACAGATAGAGACCCAGATAAATCGATCGATAGATAGATAGATACAGTAGATACTGTAGATACATCGATACATACTGTAAATAGATAGACCGACATATCTATCTATCTATCTATCTATCTATATACAGTATATACTGTATACAGATAGAGACCCAGATAAATCGATCGATAGATAGATAGATAGATACAGTAGATACTGTAGATACATAGATACATACTGTAAATAGATAGACCGACATATCTATCTATCTATCTATCTATATACAGTATATACTGTATACAGATAGAGACCCAGATAAATCGATCGATAGATAGATAGATAGATACAGTAGATACTGTAGATACATAGATACATACATGTAAATAGATAGACTCATAAGAGGAGATGAGGAGCCTTGGTGACAATTGGTGTTGATTTATGTGATGTAACTTTATATGACAGATTTGTTTGATCACCTCTTTTGTACAGATGTGCTTTGATTTATTTGACTATTGTATAAGTGGCTGATCTAATGAAACTCAGCTAGTGTTTGAAGCCACTACACTGTTTATGTTCCCGTTCGTGTTTGAATGCTTGACTGACAGCGATTACTGAGTGAACTTGAGGATGAAAAGCGTCTCTCCCCACAGATAGAGGACTGAAACATTTGAGTGTTTTTTCACTCTTGAAATGTTCCTTTATATTGTAACACAGACCATATGCTATATGATGCTACATCAGACACACTAGCGTAACCAAAGCAATCAAAGCAAGGCAATGGCGATAGGATTGGCATATAACTCCAAACACTGCCAGTAATTGGGTCATTAATCACAAAAATCCAATTTCAGAGGCTGAAATAATTACAGTTTTAACATTTGTTAATTTGTACAGAAATGCAACAGAAATGTGCGTGTCTACAAGTAGCTCAGTAGCAAACCTATCATGGTCAAAATATCAGTTCTCTTCACAGCATGAGTGCTTACAGAAATGAAAACCTTACGGGGGCCTGTTTACCATGAGCTAATGTGATGTAAATATCAACTCATGTGCATGGAATCACTAATGGAGGCCAACTGTAGATAGCTGTGAATCATATAGAGGTTGGCACGCTACATGTAGTCTTATCTCGGCCATATCCAAAACTTTCTGGAAACTTGTGGGTACTCAAATGGAGCGCTTCCAAAATCCTCTTGGGACAAGCCGTATCAAAGTAAGGCAATGCAAGTTTATTCATACAGCACATTTCATACAGAGAGGCAATTTAATGTGCTTTACATAAGAGGCTTACTAGCCAAGCCGGCCAGTGTTATTTAGTTCTTTACATGCACCTTCCCGTTGTGGTTATGACAGTCGTACAACCTCCTGCCAACCACCGAGCCACGCAGTAATCACTGCTGTTGTAGGCCATTCAGTCCTCCACCTGGTCGTCCTCCAGCTCCTCCTCCGCCCACACCACACTGTCCCCCACTCTCTACTGTGTGTCTCCATGTCCCTGACCTATTGTCTGTCCTTGATTCTACACATACCACTATTTCCCAATGATTTTGATTGATTTTGCTCATTTTCTTCGGCTATGAGGTTAATACACAGGGTTTAGTTAATATGGCTTTGTCTCTTTAAACTTGCATAGAACACTGTCCTGCAGCTTATACAGAATGCGGTTAATATACAGGAAATTACTGTAGCACCTTTAGCTGATCTTGTCATTGTCATTATGGCAGTCCTGCAGCCGACTTCTACTAACACTACTGCATGCGGTCACAGGTATTTCACCTCTTCATCTGATCAGCCTTCACCCTCTTTCTCCCCTTGAACTGCCCACATCCCTCCACTGTTGCCCCCCCAACTCCCCCCCCCCCATCACCACCACCCCCCATACCCCTGACCCCCGTGCGCTACCTGTTGTCTGGGGTAGTGCCACTGGAGGTCCACGCCCGCGTCGAACTCCACCATGGCCGTGCAGTTGAGCACCAGCGCCTCCCCCACCATCAGGTCCACCGGCTCCTCAGGAAACAGCTTGAGATCGTAAACTTTGCTTCCTGCAAGGGGCGCGACAGCGGCCACACCGTCCGTCAGCACTTTCCTCCGTCAGCCCCCCCCCCCCCCCCCCCCCCCCACTCACACACACACACACCCTCCACACTCCCCCAACACGCACACACACACACACACACACACACACACACACACAGGTTCTGGTTCTGAGGCCCAAGCAGAGGCAAGCCCCTTGGTGTGACACACAGGCACACACCGTCCCGTACTGTTTGCAGTCTTAATAGTGTAATTCAATCTGCCCTTTGGCTATCATTAGGAGCGGGATTCAGATGGCTGCGAAACGCCCAGATACACAAACCTGATATTTGCTCGAAAAAAGGAGCGAGGGGGGACTGATGTTTATTTTCATGCTTCATTGGCTATGCTGATAGCTGTGGAGGGATCACTTTCTCTCTCTCACACTCTCGCTTTTTCACACACTCTCTCACTCACACACATACACACACACACACACACACACACACACACACACATATTCTTTAAACACTTTTTGTTAGGCCTTAGAGGGGTTTGACTGTTATTCTTGGCTGGCTGTGGATCTGCACTGCTCTTAAGACTGTAAGTAAGTGAGGAATGACCTCACTGTATAACCCTCTGACAGGACGTGTCTTGAAAGTTCAGCGCGACGCGAGCGGAGATGATAACTCCGCGGTCCGCTCTAGCTTTGTCTTGGCCAACGAGCACACATTCATTTAAACCGGCGTCCTCAATCATTAATATCAATAAAGCCATTAAGAATGCCCACATCATAATCCCTCTGTGGAAAGATATTACAGTCTTCACCCTACGCCAAACCATTGATAAAATAACGAATGCTGTTCCAACACCAACATGTCCCTTAGATACACTCTCTTAAAAACAAAACTGACTCCATTACATGTCCAACAATATTTGTTTTTTTTTTTCTACTGGGAGAATGGGGGCAAGAAACGAGATGTTCTGAATGAAATAAGAATAATATCACAATTTGTCAGAATCAGAATTCCGACTCCGGGTTTGGAATTTCCTGTGACATTTGACAGAGACTGTAACCTACCTATTTCACACATCTGTTTGGTAGCAGCACTCACCTGTGAAGTGTACCATGTAGAATGCCGACTTGAATTCTTGACCTTCGATGTAGGCGGAGCATTGGAAGCCAAATAAATACGGAAGAGTGTCGATGATGCGCCTGGGCACGGACCATCCCTGCTTGTTGTTCCATTTCGTCTCGCTGTCCCTCAGGGGGTTCTTACCTGCCAGGTCTGTCTGTGGAACGAGACCGAACAACACAAGGCCAAACCAATCAGTTCTACAGCGGTTCAGTTTTGCCTATTAGTGTCTATACTGTATGTACAGAGCCAAGGTATTACAAATAATACAGTACTTGGCGCAGAAACTGGATTTAAAAATCATGGCGATTTCTCACACATAATTAAAAGCTGTTGTCTGGCTAATTCATAATTAATTACAATATTTTTGTTTCAAATGAATAGACTCATTCTGAGGCAACACAGGATGTGATTTATTCTGTTTTGCATTTCATTGTATAAATGGCCTCCCACTGTTGCTTTGGTACTCTTCATTGCCGATGTGCGACTACATCGTCTTGAGCAACCAATCACTTGTGAGCTGAAGATCTTTAAAGAGTTACTGCTCAGTGACAACGACAAGAAATGACAGCTACATCAAGAAATCTTAATGCAGAGGCAGACACGGTTTCCTAGTGCAAGTTCAAATCAAGTTAGGGTATTAAGGTGCCTGCTTATGCGTGCTATTGTGTGCTTTCATGAAACACTTTGATCTACCTGGATGACACTATAGAAGGCCTCAGAATGCCAAGCAACACAAACCCAGGCCAGAGCTTGTTATTGAGACTCGTTATTGTAAGGTCTATTACTGCCTGGGAGGAAGCTGGAGGGGGGGGGGGGGTCGGGGTAAGCAGGCTATTAAGGACTTGGAAACAACATCGCGGCTTCAATCGATCAGCGATCTCCCACTTACTCGGATTAAAGAGACGCTGAGCTCAGGGATGGAAACCAGGCAGGGCACGACAACATCGGCCAAAGATTCGCTGACGAAGATCGTCTCTATCTCACTTTTGACAAATGGCTGATCGAGATCTGTGGGGAAAAAAACAACAACATAAACTCACTGGACATTCTTCACATTAGTACAAAGAAGTGAATTATGGCAATGAAGTTTTAAAATAATGAAAGGATACATGTCAACATCTAATGAATGGACAAAGGGAGATAGTCGAAAAACGGATGAACTTCAATCCACTGAAAACAGCAATAAATCACACAATGCACTTTGAACTACATCTTGGACCAATACATTATCCTGACAAGATTTAACAGCACAACTTCAGATGAGAAGGTTGAGATGGTTATATTTCATACATTCCTGACAATAATCTGTTTGTAAAGCTTAAGATTACTATCAGGGCAATCTCGGCTCTGGTGAATAGCTGCGCAAGTCCTCTTTATGAAGTGCAATGGACACTAACAGTGTACCAAACCCAGGGGTTATCAGATCTCGCTGGCTGTAAAAATTCCTTTCCCTCATTGCCCCCTCTCTCTCTCTTTACATACGGATGCGGATGAGCTTGGGGATCGAGTCAAAGCTTTTTTTTTTCAATTCTCTTTCATTAAGTAAATCGCAAAGATAGAAAGATAAAAAATGAGCCATATCTTGATGAGCTTATCAATATTCCCTGCCTTGATCCCTCCTCAAACAGACTTTTCTTTTTTAATCTCGACAGAATTAGATGTAACAACATCCAACATGAGTTTCCTCAAATCTTTTGGGGATATATATCATCCAATTGTAATGCCGATTAGCATATTAGCTTTCTAGCGCCTTGTATAGTGCTTCATCATTCATTTTTCCTGCACTGTTCAAAGCCAAGCTGTCAAGCAGCAGTGAACACAAACAAAACTGTTAGGCTACACAGAGAGGGTTTTTATTAGCGCCTGTGGAGGTCTGGGTAGACAAGACATTGCCAAAAATAAACAACCACCAACAATGTTTTGATATTTGGCGATAAATCACAAGTATGAGGTGAGATCTGTGCTCTTCGGCTTCCCTCACACAAAGGACACAGGTAGCTCTGGGGTGCAAGATTTACTGTAGTTGCCGTTTCCAAAGAGCAATGCGGAGAGATTAGAGGAGAAGACAAACAAAGGCAGCTACAGCAGACGTGTGTGTGTGTGTGTGTGTGTGTGTGTGTGTGTGAGAGAGAGAAAAACAAAGGGAAAGATAGCTACAAAGAGAGAGAAATGTGCTGTAAAGAAGAGAGATAAACAGATGAAGCCAGACAGGGAGAAGAGTGATAGACATTTAGACATTTAGCAGAACAAGATAAAAATATGGAGAGAGTGACAGAGAGAAAGAGAGAGAGAGAAGAAGAGTGAAAAAGAGAGAGAGAGTAAAGTATCTGTGGTGCGCTAACTGGAGCCACATGTGTCTCATCCTCCCTCCCTCTCTCTCTCTCTCTCTCTCTCTCTCTCTCTCTCCCTCTCCCTCTCTCTCTCCCTCTCTCTCTCTCTCTCTCTCCCTCTCCCTCTCTCTCTCCCTCCCTCCCTCCCTCTCACTCTCTCCCTCTCTCTCTCTCTCTCTCTCTCCCTCTCTCTCTCGGTCCTCAGCGTTCATCCTAATTTATGGCTGTGATTGCAGCTGCTTCTGATCAGCCCCCTAGCAGGATCTATGGCAACGGCTTCCGCACACCGTCAGGAGAAATCACAGCGCCTTTCACTTTCATTCACCTGTCAGCAGCGACTGATGCCTGTATACCTGAGCCCAACTCCAAGACTCTGTCCTCTCCATCATCCCCCCCCCCCTCCTCTCCGCCCACCACCACCACCACTACCTGTCCTCCATCACCCAGCCTTCGCCTCGGCACCATCTCCCATCCCCCGCCCCCCCCCCCCCCCCCCCCAGGCTCACACTGCCCTCAAACCAGGGCTGAGACACAGCCTGGGCCTGGCACCTCTCCCTGGACTTCCAGGCGAGCGCCTTTGATCAACTGATCCCCTCCAAAAAAAAAAAAAAAAAATCAGGTGGCTTCGATCGGACGGCGGCTCCCGGGGGTCCGGGCGAGTGCTTCGCCATCAGGCGAACGGCGAGCGCGTGTAAAAAAGCCGACTTCAAAGGCCTCCGCGACCCACACAAAGCAATTTCCTTCTCTTTTTTTCTTCCCCCCCCCCGCCCCCCCTTACTTACAAGGCTCCCCAGCAGCAGAGTCCTCTTTGGCTGAGGATGCTGAACAATGCCTGATCTTAAACGCCACCAGGCTTGTAGGGAGAGAAAAGGCATTATTTCAAGCAATCTGGCTCGAGATGGTGAGACCAGAAAGCCCTGCGAGAGAGAGCAAGGACTACAAACTGAAAGGACTAAAAAACTGGAAAAAAAAGCACCAAAGTGCACAGGATTCGGGGGAGAGAAAAATAGGCCAGGCTTACTTCGAAGGAGATGAAAGGAATATTATCCATTCTCAAGATCTCCACCAAGGAAGTGCCAAGAATAATGACTCTGGGCCTTTATTACACTGAATTAAGTGAATACAGTGTGTGTCTATTTTTCCTTGGGAACATTTTTGAACAGTCTTGTTTTCGCTTGATATTGGCAACGATTCTAGGTGATCCAGCGGCTACTGCAAAACTTGACCAAATCTTGATTGTGTGAGGTCTGCTTTCATTTGGAACACTCTGTTTTAAAGGAGGGGAGGGGAGGATGAGATTTTTGTCGAAATGCTCATAATATTCTAGCAGATCTCCCAAGGCGAACGCATCAACAACAGCACAACTGAAAGAGCAACACAACGTAATAATTGGTATTTATGCCCCTTGTCATCAATCTTCCATATACTGGGGCCCATTTACCACTAATGTGGTATCAAAAACTGCCAAAAAGGGTAATGTTCCTGTAAGGAAGTTATATAGTTTCTTACAGGAACATTGCCCGCACCATGCCCTTGCCCGCACCACGGCGAGCCGCCCAGACCATCCCCTGAACCGGTTTTTCACCATACTCCCATCTGGCCGCAGATACAGAGCTCTGGACTGGAAAAAAGAAACGTTTTGTACCCTCAGCCATCACTGCACTAAGCTCCGGTGACAATTAATTCCTCCTCTCTATTCTTTTGTGGTTATGTTGTCTGCACTATCCACTTTCGCTTGCACTGTGTTGAGGAGGGAGGGGAGCTAGAGGGGGGGGGGGGGGTATGGTGTGTGTCTTATTATATATGTTATATGTGATGTGTGATATGTTATATGTATGAGACTGTGATGTCAACATCAAATGCTGCTGTCTTTTTATGGAATGGAATGACGTGTGAAGAAGAATATCCTAGGACAATAAAGACTCTAGTGCAGTACTTGACCAAATCTTGATTGTGTGAGGTCTGCTTTCATTTGGAACACTTTATTTTTATGCTCATAATATTCTATCAGATCTCCCAAGGCGAACGCAACGACAAAAACACAACTGAAAGCGCAACACGATGTAGTAATTGGTATTTATGCCCCTTGTCATCAATTTTCCATACACTGGGGCCCATTTACCACTAATGTGGTATCAAAAACGTCCGAAAAGGGTAATGTTCCTGTAAGGAAGTTATATAGTGCAATATAGGCAATCTGGGTGCGCATCTGCACTCTCCATATTAAAGTGTATCATCAAACTGAAGTTGTTTTAAGGTGAAAAAAAGGTGTTGCTTGAAGTGGTAAATGTAAGCAGACCAAAACACAACTTGGTCATACTCTCAGCCATGCACCCAGCTGATTTCAGCTCTAATCATGGACGCTAATTGTGTCTGAGACAGGAAATTGATATTCAGGTGGAGTCGTATCCATGGTAACTTTTCATTTGGCAACAATATTGGATATCTTGGAAACGGGAACGGGGTCCCAGACACTTAATTAGCTGTGCTGAAGAGGAGCACTTACATTTTTAAATCAACTGGCTTAATTATAAACAAAAAAAAAAAACAAAAGCCAATGTCCTGAAACTGCTTTTGTGTTTTTAATTATATTAACATCTATTTTGAGGGGCTGGTTTCCCCAAAACACCTCCTACAGCCTCCGTAAACAGCCCGCAGTGATAATGACAACATTAGTCAAAAAGTGCTTTTCAGAAAGACAGCATCAAAATGACTCACAGATACAACAGAAGTTCTGCCAGAGCACAAAGGCATTCGATGTAAACACCAGCAGACATCCTCGACATAATATGCATTCATAGTTTACACATCAAGATCTTACATCTACAACAGACCACTGTCTTTTTACCGAAAACGAGTCAAACACAAAAAGATGCTAAGAGAAGAGAGAAGACATTTTGGATAAGAGCGGCAGGTAGCACCGTATTTCCAAACAATGTTCGGTTTAAAGATGTATGGATGCTATATTGTAATGGCCCATTCTAAACAATTACAGTTGCCCCTGGTTGTGACATAAAACACCCCTGACCATCCACTGGACTGTGGACTGGATCTCTGGCCCCACGGGGACTCACCTCTGACGAAGACGTAGACGCTGGCGGCGGTGGTGCCATCGATGATGGCCTTGATGTCCTGGTAGAAGCAGCGGTAGTAGCCCGTGTCGTTGCCCTGGGCGTTGGTGAGCGTCAGCGTCTTGCAGTAGGGCTTGCCCGCCTCGCCCTGGCACTCCTCCACCCGCACGGCCCTCGGACCGGGCCCGCCGGTCTCTGGGTCCCGGTCCGAGCCTTGGTCTCGGTCCTGAGAGTCCTGGGTCAGGTCCTGGTCGTGGTGAGGCCGATCACTGGGCTGGACTTTCTGGAGGGTATCCTCAGGCCAGGCCCAGTCCAGTGTGCGCTGTCCCCTAGCGGGTTAAGATTCAAGATTCAAGAGTTTTTATTGTCATTCCAAACAACCACTCCAAGAAGTGCAGTGTGGAACGAAATTACGGAAATCAGCAGCTAGAATAAAATACAATTTTATAATAAATAATTTATGATGTTGTAATATTTATATATATATATATATATACTGTATATATAAATAAGATAGCTAGCCATTTAGGATAAGAGATATTGAAATATACATGTGTATACATGTGTCATATACATATATCATATGCACACATACACACATCCATCCATACATACACATAGGGTGCCTCTCATGCAGCGTTTATACGTCCTCCCTCGCTCCTCGGGCCTCGATCCTCACTGATCTACATAAAGAAAGATAGAAGCTGGTATAGACTATCCCATTGTTGCCGCCCCATCATCCTTTATGTAGATCAGTGAGGATCGAGGCCCGAGGAGCGAGGGAGGACGTATAAACGCTGAATGAGAGGCACCCTATTGAGAGAGGATGCCAAGTGGGTCACTGAGCTTCTCTCGGGGGTGGTGCTGAAAGATCAGCTGTTCCAGAGGATCAACTGTTCTAGAGACAATCTCTGGCGATACAATGCTAATAGGATAAGTATCAAGATGTTAGGGTAGAGGCTGTGGGCATGTTAAAGGCCTCTAAGGAGACCTGAGCTCTACTTCTGGAGTTCTTTCAAGTTTTTTTTTTTTTTTTCCGGTGCAAAGAGGTTGTCAAAGCTCAATTTTCGCCAGTTTCCACTCAAGGAAAAAAAAAAAAGGGGACTTCACTGGCATGAGTGTGAGATGGATTCCACTCGACACCTTAATGATAGTCTTCCCTGAGCCAGCAGGAGGTAGGCCAGCGGGGGTTTGATTGGGCTGATATGAAAACTCGCGGAGAAAATCCTCCTCGCTGCTTTCCCTTATCCCTCCCCCAAGACTCGCTACCCCCGAGGTGTCCGAGCTTTCTCCTTACACCGCCGCAGCTGGGAGGATACGGGTTATTATCATACTGCCTAAAGTATGTTTCTCCTTACACTAGCACAGCTGAGAGGACACGTATTGTTATCATACTAGCTAATGTATGCATCTCCGAGTGTGCGAAAACTTCCTGCCTCTCCATCCATCCAGCTGATCTATAGATAAATCACATATTGTGCGCCCAGTGAAATAGAAAAAAAAAAGCTTCTAAAGTAATCCCCAGATCCCTTACTCATAGAGCGAGTGTGTTATTACAATTACGGCTACGTGTAGCTAAACCAATACACGGCCACCCCCTGAGGACTGTGATGGGGTGCTGTTAGCACCAGGCATCCTTAGGACCGGGAGTCGTGCTGGAAATGAGGTAACAAAAGGAGCACCAGGATTTACATCTGAAAATAACTCCATTCCAAATCTCTGTCAGAACAATAAAGCGACTCCTCCTCTGCATCTTGTAAATCTCTTGCGACGTCTCTAAACTGATTGCAGTGACTGTGTCGAAGACAGATACAATGAGAAATCTAGCCCTGATTCCTCACTTGATGTGGTAAGGATATCCACAGGGACAAGTCCTTATTTTAGAGGGCATACCATAGTACTTTTTTTTTTAGTGAATCACTATGGGAATGAATCCAGAGATATTATTTGTCTTCACAAGCCCTGTTCAGTTATGGGTAGGGGAAAAAAAAGTTAATCAAGGATCATGGATTTTTTGGCAAGAGCAACTCCAGAGATTATATAGGAATCTGCAATAAATAAAAAACTGAATTGCTTCCTTAAGCCTTTTCAAACCAAACATGCTGTTAACATTATCAACACCGCTGAACATTTGGGAGGACCTGTATTGGGAGAGATGCCACATGTCTCACGTAGTTATTTTCAACTGGGAAAACAGGCCGTGCTATTAAAACGATGATGCTGACACATTATCAATGGTGTTCTTGTCAATTCTTCATACCTGCATGTGATATTCAGAGTGTCACCGGCTTGAATCACAAGATCGTCTTTGAGGTTGTCAAGGGTGGGCGGAGTCATAGAATAACCAATCACCAGACCTGCAAGAACAAAAAGCGGACAGATAGGCTTGATGATCTGAGGAGGCATGCCGCCAAGCGGAAAGCAAAGCTTTTTGACAGCACACCTGGCAAAACCTGTCAAAGCACCTCAGCGTCTTGGCTAGACGAAATCAGGCATGGCGGAGGCTTGGATGGCCGTGTTCCCCGGCATGTTTTTTATTACACGGCTTTGCTTTTAAGCCATCAGATACATCCGTACATCACTCACCCCCACTCACTCGCTTTCACACTTCCAGTCCAACAAAGAACATGGCCCCTCTCCACAGAGTCAAGGAGGTGATTGGACCTGTCATGTCCACACACCCATTTGAGCTCAGACTAGGGGTTTTGACACCGCTAAGATGGCTTACATTAGCCGACGGCCAACGTCAGAAATAGTCACCATTAAATCCAGAGCAAAAGCCCCCTCTGTGTGTCATTACTGGACTCCGGGCTCGGGGGCATATTGTGTGTAAAAACGTCACCGTGACTTACGGAACAGCTGGGGATAGTTAGGGGTGAGCGGCCTTCGCCACTGAAGATGCCGACAAATTGAAAGGTGTTACGTGAGAGGGAAGGTAGGTCAGATGGATAGCTTGTGCCAATTTGTCTGAAAAATAGGTTTCATCTAAAGGAGGGGGGAAGAAGAAACCCCCTCAAGATTAATGGTGAAAAGGCTAAGCTAAACACTGGATTAATTGTTTCCACTCTGGAGCAGCCAAAAGAGTAGCAGGATTATTTCACACAAAGAGAGACAGGATGAGAGGAGAGCTGAGAGGAGCACAGCCTGCCAGCGCACTGTAGATGTTGCACACACGCGCACACACACACACACACACACACACACACACACACACACACACACACACACACTCTTCATCACAAAACATGCAGACAGATCACGCTGTCACACACACAGAAAAGGAGTTTTATTTCTGGCCGAGACAGCGTTTTTTTTTCCTAAAAATAAAAATAAAAAAGGTACAATAGAGAGCCTCAACATGCGTCCTCCTGACCCTAACCGATGGAAGGGGAGATGTCTGCGGGGGTGCTCTGTTACAGTCCAGGGACGGAGACTGTGCGCCACCACACACCGTGTCCTGCACGGAGCTTAACCACACGACAGGAGCGAGACAGCGCCAGCGAGAGAGAGCGAGAGAGAGCGCGCGAGCGAGCGAGAGAGAGAGAGAGAGAGAGAGGAAGAGAGAGAGAAAGAGAGCAAGAGAGAGAGAGAGAGAGAGAGAGAGAGGCTAAAGCGCGGGCACTTCTCCCGCTGCCCAAACCAGTCAGCCAGACAAAGTCATTTCCAGGGGCCAGTGGACGACAGCGAAGCGTGGCCGCGTACGCCAATCAAAAGCCTGACGTTCGGGCCCATTGCGTTTCATGTACACAACCCCGGCTGCTTCCGACACATCCTGCCATCCTGGTCGACAATAGAAAATGGACGCGGTTTTGTAAATATTTGATGGCGAGCCAGGGAACCTGTTTATAGTTAGGCTCGAGTCCACAGGCAGCACTGAGCTTCCCTTTTGTTGGTTTTCTGTTGTTGCTGATGTTGCCATTCTGAGCACCACCCCCCTCCCTCCCTCACCAACACCACCACCTTCCCATCACACACACCCCCAACCGACCCTCCCCACCCCCTAAGTTAACATGGGCCCCAGAACATGTATAAGTAAAATCATACTCATAACTTGAATAAGAAAATGGAACAGAGGCACTATGCATAACTGCTGTGCTCCCAATTGTATTGACTTACTTTTCACGGAACACTTCGCACACAGACTGGAAAACAGCATGGATGAAATGTGATGTATATTTAGAAAATAGAGTATATTGCTGCCTGTTTCTGTGCTAGTTGATCAGATCCATTGTGTACTTGTCTGAAAATTCTTTGTTTACCAGGTATTGTTGTGCTATATAAATAAACTCGCCTCGCCTGTATAAAACGGCTTGAATAACAAAAAGCACATGAAGGCCCACCACATCTCAGGGTTATGCTTTCTAGCTCAAGTGTCAGAATACACAAGTGGGGTTGTGTTTTTGAAGAAAGCGTGCTACCCATACCAGCCATTTCTACGAGCCATTTTCCCATGACTACATCTAACGCCCGCTATCTGTTTATTGAGAGAAAACAAACCCAGTGTGACTGTGACAAACCCGCTAGGCGCTCCTCGCCCCGCACCCAGCGGCGAGAGAGAGAGAGAACGAGAGAACGAGAGAACGAGAGAACGAGGGAACGAGGGAACGCGCGAGAGCCCCCGCTGGTGGAGCTCAAAGGATCGCGAGAGACCTTGTGAAAGCATCGCTCCGTGAAGGACCTGCTCACTTTACAAAGAGGCACCGACTCTGTAAAAAGTTGCTATTATTTTTTTTGACGAGGGCACAAACTTGCGTGTAAACAGCACCGCGCGCGGCCCCTAAAAAGACAGCAGCGAAAGGCAGAGAGGTGCTTTATGGTGGTAGCTGAGCTCCCTTTGAGCGATGCGGCTACACTGGGGGGGATCTTTACAGCCTATTCGATTTCCTGCCTCCCAATTCCATTTGCCCCAGCACTAGATCTGAATGGACCTCAGTGGAGGGGTGATTCCTGGAACTGAAATGGGTTTTCCTGTAAAACAACAAACCTCATCACTGCATGTGGGGCTGTATTCGAAATAGTATCACCTTTTTTTTTCTCTCTCTCTCTCTCGCTGATGGCCTGCAGCTTGAAGGAATGGAGGTCTTCTTGTGTATCGACACACAGACAGGAACACAAATCCATCAGTGGTGCTTAAATAAACGGTGCAAGTCTTGGGGAGGGGGGAGGGGGTGTGTGTGTGTGGGGAGTGGGGGGGGCGTGGAGATGTGTGTGTGTGGGGGGTGGGGTGGGGGGGGGGAGGTGGAGGACAGTGTGAAAAAGGAAATTCACGACTGCTCACACCTCCTCTATTTCTGGAGCCGTTCGATTTCCTTGCGCTAACGGACACGGAGGGAAGCGATGGCATTCCACCCGTCACCTCTGCGTCCCCCTGGAAATGCCCAGGTTAGGCACCGCACCTTGACCTCCACCCTCCCACCTTCCCCTCGATTGTCCGACCACCCCAGAAACCGCAGCGTGGGACGGTGACCTCTGCCATGCTGAAGACACACCGACCCCAACCCCCCCACCCTCCCGCGGCGGACACACATCAGTGTGGCTATAATTCTTCCACAAAACAAGAAGAAGACGTGTGTGTGCTTCCAAAAAAAAAAGAAAAAACATTGGTTTTGAAACCACCCACACATCGTCACCATCTGTCCAGAAAGCAGTTTAATATATTTTTCTATTTCGCCGGCCTTAATGCAAGGCTTGTTCGAGACCTATTCAGCATTCACAGAGGTTCCACAGGTGAAAATGATGAAAAGAGGGCAAGTCTCTCTGGAGAGCGGGAATAAATAAATTGGAGCAGGAGGTTGAGAAAATAACCAGAATATGATTATGTTCTCAAGCGGCCGGGGAGGAATTCTGAATTAGGCTGAGGGAAAGGACACCGACACCATCACAGCCAACGCTCAGACGATAAATGTCTCAAATATATAGCTTTGGATTTTTTTTCCGTCTCTGGTCTTGCATGTGTGTGCGGTGTGTGAGTGTGTGGTAATGGGGGTGGTTGGTTGATGTGGAGTGGCGGCTTTTGCCCCCACATTGAACCTGCCGAAATTTCAGCTGATTTGACCAAGTGTGAAGTTTTATTTCCCACTTGCGCTCATTAAACACTTGGCCTGTAGAAGGCAGGGACATAAACAGCTTTAATTGAGGGGGCTGAATGCACAGGAGAAGCCAGATCGGCATTCTCCAATCCTATATATGCGTTCGAGCTCCCCATCTGACCTACATACTGGGAGCTCAGAGAAATGGGTCTAGAAACCATGACATTATATCATTTCATAGACGGTGGGAGTTGGGAGGGGGTTCGATGCGTGTAAGGCAAAAGACAGCGAGCGGTGTGATTTAAACAGCTGCGCGGCACAGATACATATACATCCACAGATTATCAACGTACTGTAAATCCTTTGGCAAAGTACACTGTCAGGAGTGCGTTTGGGCGCTGGGCCATCTACAGTATATCTCAATTTCAAATGCTACACTCTCACTTTTCCAGACCATTCAGACGGAATGATGGATAGCTGTGTACACCCATCCCTGTGAGGAAGCGATTCCTCTCCTTTTTCTCTTCTGGATTCTAATTCTTTCTTTTTTCTCTCTCTCTTTCTCCCTCTCTCTCTCTGTCTTTCTTTCTCTCTCTCTCTCTCTTTCTCTCCCACTCTCACTGTCTTTCTCTCTCTATGTCTCTCTCTCTCTCGCTCTCTTACATTCGATCTCCTTGGTTACGGGACCTTCCTCAGTGCATGGGGAGATGTATGGTTCTGTCATTAGGAGATTTGGGTGTGAAGTGTCAGATCTTGTCTGCACTGTTGTTTCTCTGTTTTTCCCCCCCTGTTGTGAAGGAGGTCTGAAGGAGGACAACTCTCTCCCTCATGCTTAACAGATGCACACTTACACAACTGCACACACACACACACACACACACACACTCTCTGCCTCACACACACACACACATACACACACACACACACACACACACACACACACACACACACACACACACACACACACACACACACACACACACACACACACACACACACACACACACACACACACACACACACAGGCATAGGCACACATACACATACAAACTCCTCTGGCTCTCACTTAAACACATATCCTAATCGCACCCAACAGTCCCTTAGCATAGCTAGGTGATTATGGATAAATTGGATACGCTCTAGTGAATACTTGATAACACAGACCGGAAAATGTCATTGGCCATTTCCTAATATGGTTCAGTGAGCTTCAAGACCCGTTCATATATAAATTTCATTCTTCAGCTCGGATTTGGCTTGTGACAGCTATGGATTCGTGTGTGTGTGCCAGATGTCAATCTCTTCCATATGGGTATACGATTCCACACTGACAAAGACCCTGTGTGTTGGAAAGCTTGGAAGCTGGGAGAGGGTGTAAGCATGTGAATTTAATGTATAGCTTATAAACTGATATATGACCAGACATTGGAGTACACACGGAGTTCATCCACGGTCAGAGATGATAGAAATCACACATTTCTGAAGTGTTTTGCAAACAGGACCCTCAGGGGAGGGAGGGGGAAGCATGTTTTTTTTAATTTTTTTATCCCGAGTTTGAGCTCATTTTTGACTGTATGTTCAATGCTGTCTCAGTCAGTGCAATTCGACCGTGGAAAACTGTGGAAAGTAGGCCTGGATGGGAGACAGCTACAGTATATAGCTATATGCTTTAATCCAACTGTTAGCAATACCTCATGTTTTTTTCTAAACCCATGTCTTCACAAGTCATAAATCTCTTACATAATCTACTAAATAAGAGCTTATACGCTGAGATATGTATGTCCAGAGATATAGTTTTAAAGCTATTTAGGCACCTCTACAGTATCTAACTTCAAATAAAAATCAGGGGATGTTGAAACGGTCCCAGACAGGTTCCAAATAACCCCCTCACCACCCCAGTGCTCGGTGGACACTGAAAATAGCCAGTTACCCGAGCGCAGGCCCTGAGCGTACGCATCCCACAAAGGCCTGGATGTGGGCGAGTGTTTTTTGGAGAGCCATTACGAGCGAGACCCCGATGACCCCTCTGAACAAACGAGGGCCCTTAGGGTCGTCGTTAGGGTTTCACAACCCGCTTTTTTTCCCTGTTGTTTAGTGATGTAACACTAAGAGCTTTGTGAATCTCGCATAATGTAGATGTAAACCTAAGATAACTAACAAATCGAAGAGAGTGACGAAAAAAAAACCCACAGCGTCTAATACAGTAATGGGAGTGTAATCTTCTCAACATATGTCTTCTCTCAAGAAGAATCAAGAATGCCTGCGACGCAGAACTAAAGCTAAAGGCTTTTGCCGTCTTTAAATAGAAGTATTATACTCCCTTAGCGGAACTCAAATGGTTATTTAGACAGACATGTGGCTTTCAGGGAGATTCTAACAAAGCATGGCTCGGAGGGGAACACTGTTTACTTAACATTAAATGGGCGAGTTAGACCAGAAATGAGAGAGCGAATTGGGCTGGGTGTAAACCTTTCATTAGGACGGGAGTGCACGACACCAGACGAGCACCCTTGCACTGGGTACGCCCTCGTCTCTCAATACAAATGTGTCAATCACTCCATAAACTATGGTATACAGTCATTTACAGAAGGGCCTTGGAGACTAGATTTATCATTGCAATCTCCTAAACACCCCTTCTCAAGCCAGTGCTTCATTGTATCAAGTTGACAGCAGCGTTAACAATGTATGGACAATGTACATATGGGTGGTCACAGAACTTACACTCTGAGCAGGAATAATTTACACTATCCACAAACACCACTCCCATCAGCCAATCGGTGACCATCGCCCTCCAGTGAATCTGGTTTGAACCTAATTCTCTTTGATGAGCAAAGGCAAGGCTCTGTAACATCCATTCGTCACAGCCAAGGAAGCCTGAAGTCAAGCTGTCTTGTGTATTTTGACATGCGAGTCGGCCGTAGACAGGAGATAAATCATGTGCCTGCTCAGGTAGGGGTCTCTCTCTCTCTCTCTCTCTCTCTCTCTCTCTCTCTCTCTCTCTCTCTCTCTCTCTCTCTCTTATCTCTTTCTCTCTGCAAAAGACACACAAATGCTGTTTTGCTTTTCCCTGTGTGGTCAGAGGAACTAGAGGGGCCCGTCGCAAAGTGAAAGGATGAGTCCATGTGGCTGGCTACACACGAAAGGAAACGTGAAGGCTTTGATAGAAGCGGATACTCCCCCAACCCCACCCACACACACACACACACACACACACACACACACACGCCTCTTATCCCACCGCGTCAACCCCCCAACCCCCGGGGTAAATTTCCTGTTTTCCTGTTTGCATTTTCACCTCATCCCTTCCCTCTCAGGAAAAGCAGTGAAAATGTGCACGCCGCATTTCCTTTTCTCCATAGATGCTTGGTCTCTTTTCAGGCCAATGATGCGCTGCTCTGAGCAACAATGGCATCAAACACCAGCA